>NC_135783.1:226704193-227024748 GCF_051106095.1 Pogona vitticeps | reverse complement strand
TGATCATCAGCTTCTTATAGCAAAACTCAAGCTTAAACTGGAAAAAGTAAGAAAAACCACTGGGCTAGTCAGGTATAATCTAAACCAAATCCCTTATGAATACACAGTGGAAGTTAAGAACAGATTTAAAGAACTCGATTTGGTGGACAGAGTGCCTGAAGAACTATAGATCGAGGATCATAACATTGTACAGGAGGCAGCAACAAAAACCATCCTAAAGAAAAGGAAATGCAAGAAAGCAAAGTGGCTGTCCAACGAGACCTTACAAATAGCAGAGAAGAGATGTGAAACAAAATGCAAGGGAGATAGGGAAAGTTACAGAAGATTGAATGCAGACTTCCAAAGAATAGCAAGGAGAGACAAGAGGGCCTTCTTAAATGAACAGTGAAAAGAAATGGAGGAAAATAATAGAAAGGGAAAAACCAGAGATCTGTTCAAGAAAACTGGAGATATTAAAGGAACCTTTTGTGCAAAGATGGACATGTTAAAGGACAAAAATGAAAGGGACCTCACAGAAGCAGAAGACATCAAGAAGAGGTGACATGAATACACAGAGGAATTATATCAGAAAGATCTGGCTGTCAAAAAATAGAGCAAAATAAATGGGAAAAACCAGAGATCTGTTCAAGAAAATTGAAGATATTAAAGGAATATTTTGTGCAAAGATGGACATGATAAAGGACAAAAATGGTGGGGACCTCACAGAAGCAGAAGACATCAAGAAGAGGTGGCAAGAATACACAGAGGCTGACCAGTGAAGAATTGATGCTTTTGAATGGTGGTGCTGGAGGAGACTCTTGAGAGTCCCCTGGACTGCACAGAGAACAAACCTATCCATTTTGAAGGAAATCAACCCTGAGTGCTCACTGGAAGGACAGATCCTGAAGCTGAGGCTCCAGTACTTTGGCCATCTCATGAGAAGAGAAGACTCCCTGGAAAAGACCCTGATGCTAGAAAAAGAGTGAAGGCAAGAGGAGAAGGAGACAACATAGGACAAGATGAATGGACAGCGTCATTGAAGCTACCAACATGAATTTGACCAAATTCTGGGAGGCAGTGGAAGACAAGAGGGCCTGCATGCTCCGGTTCATGGGGTCACAAAGAGTTGGACACGATTTAATGACTAAACAACAAATCTCCTGCTGACTATAATCTTTCTATAAGTGCTCATTGAATAATTTTGCCTCTTCATTGTGGGATCTCACTATTTCTAAAATTGTTTGAAGAATAGGTTTTGTTTCATCCGGAATTTTTTCTTGTTGTAGCATTATCCCAGATATCAAATGATTGTATTCCAACTGAATGTTGTTCAGTTGCTTATTAATATTCAGTCCAATCCCATCAATGCTTGCTTCCATAGGTCCATTTTATTAGATTGGTCATCTTTAGGGTTAAACTTGAATCCAGTCTCAGGGTTTCCCTCGCTTGTGGCTTGAAGGACACTTGCTCATCAGATAGTTTCCTCGATGTTTGTATTCATAGCCTGATGTCTTTTGTAGTCCAGCCCCAGAAGCAGTCCATTCCCATATTCATTCTATCCCAGCTTGTGCTCCAATCAAATTCAGAGCTCAGGATACAGTTTATAAATCCCCCCCGCCCACTTTTGCAGAATCAATCTTTCAAGGGTTAATTCGTCTATATTGTAGTCAGTCTTCAGAGCTAAAAAAAATCAGAGTCTCCATAAAGTCTTCAAGGTCAATATTCTGGGCTTTTTGCCAACACTGTAGGTAGCTGTAAATAGTTGTAGCCACAACATTACCAGTTTAACTCCAGAGTTGTTCAATAATTTTAGGAGAACAATTTCTTAGGTTTTTAACACCAGAGCAGTATCAAACTTCCTTCCTTAAAATATAATTAAATGTCTCTTTGTGTCTCTTCCCCTCTCCAGAGTCACCGCTGCTCTTTAAGTGGTGAGGCTAAGATACACTTTTCTGTTATAGGGATTGTCTTGTCCAGGGATGGTCATAAAATAGAATAGTTATAAATATTTCTCACCCAGTGATAATTATGTTAATTAGCTGGTTTATTGCTTCTCAAGTGCTGGCTGCTGCTGACTTTTCAGCTGCTTTTTTCCACCCGCTGGTTGATTGGGGAGTTTTCTGGATCGAACAGGGCTAACTGCTTTCCCCCTGTCATCAACATATGTCTCCCCCATTTCACCCCCTATTTGGGGTGGTTTTAATCCCCCCGGGGGGTTACAAACAGGTTGGAATTCAGCCCAGGGGATGGAACTCCGTTCTCCTGATGCTGTCTCATCACAGTGTCCAGCCGGAAGTTGCCACCAACATCTTGTTAATGAGAAGCAATTTACTACTACATGTCACATACTCAAGTGTAAATCACCAGGTGGATTCTGGGTATTGTTTTTATTTCTTACACAACCCATTTAAAAACTCAGTCATTGGTTATGAACACATTTTAAATGTGTATAACTATGCATGATTTGGTATAAATTTTGTTTTCATTGAAGACTGTTATATTCACCCGTGCCCTGGTTTCTTTTTCTCAACCCAAAGGGCTCCCGCTGGTGACCTTCCCTCTTTCTTTCGCTGCCACCAGTGGATTTCTTTATCCACGCTGTAAAGGACTTTAGTCTGACACTGGCTGCCAACAACAGAACTTGCTTATTAAAGGGTAATAGGGTAATTCAGAATCACAGATGTTCTTTATCCATTTCATAGAATCACAATCATTGAAATATTATATATTCTGCCACACATTCTGTCACCTCCTGTTTTATTTATTCACTTTAACCAGTTTATCTTTATTAGTTTCAGTTCTCACACTTTCTCTGACTATCTCTCTCTCTGCAAATCTCTCTCCTCCTCTCTCACTCACTCTCTCTAACTGACTTAACTGACTCCCTGCCTCCGCCCCTCCTGTCCTCTCATAGGCTTATGCAAATGAGCTCCAGCTATGACTGACAGGCGTGACGTGGGGCATCCGTCACAAAGACAAATTAGAAAACTCAAGAACATGGTGAGGGTTATGGGATTCCCTCAACAAATGAGCCTGCAGTTCCTAATGTTCATTTGATTGTGGTTATACATTGGAAGGACTAGTTGTTAGGTGAAGGGATTACACTGGCAGCCACTACTTTAGCATGAGTCTATATTTCCATCAAAATGTACTTAGTTCTAACATTCAGTGAGGTATGGTCAGGGAACAATTCACTTAGCATCATGCTCGGCAGCATGGCTGAAATAAGGTAGCAGGCAACGGATTAGCTATAAAACTGCATGTACTTGTGGAATGAAGTCAAGTTGGTTAGCGAGTACTTTGAGGAACCATGAAGCAGAGAGTCCTTCAGAGAGGTTTAGCAGTGTTTGAAAATATACCCGTTATATAAGGCTGTCAAGCTAGTGCCTCATTTCAGGAGTGAATGGGTAAACTGTACTCACCAGAGCCTATCTTGCCAGATCACAGGAAAGCATGAAAAAACATTCACAGCTACTGCCCAGTTAATGCACTTTCTTCAGAGTTGTCAGCTGGGCATTGTGGTTTTCTTTAATAAGCAATAAAACTCCCTTCAGAGATAAAATATCACTGCTCTCTCGTTAAAACAAAAAAGAAAGAAAAAGAAAGAAGGCTAAGACTCTCCATCAAAATTAGTAAGCATTGAAAGAATAATCAAAGCTCATATGGAGCTATTTTGCTAATTTTTTTTTTTTTAAACCCACTCAGTTAATCTTATAGGTCAGGGTTGAGAAGAGCCATTTTATATTCCACATAACATTCAAGAAATGGTTTAAGAACCAGGCACACAATGTGCAATAGGCCCCTTCCTTTTGAATTCCTTTTCCAAAAGGGTTCATTCAGAGGTTGCCAGGTAACCAAGAAGACTATAAATAATTACTTGATATGAACACAAAAAAGCAAGGAACATTTTAAAATCTCCCTAGGGACAGAAGGAGCGATCTGAGAAGATGAAATGTTTTGCCAAATGCTGAAGGGGTTGGCCATCAGTATACTAGTTTTACAATGTGAAAGGAAGTTTGATGAATTCTTTGGTGGCCCTATGAATCCAATTTAGTATTCATACAGCAGGTATTTTCCTCTCACTTTAATCTGCATATTCAAGATTGTATTATAGCTCCATAAAGAGCACATCCTTCAGCAGTTTCATTTAAAAAAAGGTGTATAAAGGCAGTGTGCTGCTGTTTTCATGGGAGGGTTGTGTTTTTTTAAGGGTGATGGCATATATTTTAATTTTCCCTGGAGTGTTGACCTGTCTGCACAGTTTGCTCACTCCACTGTGTGCAGGTCTGTGTAAACCAATTCTGGCAATTTGCCCAGAGGGCAACAACCTATCCCAGCTGGACCTTTTATTTATTTTTCCTTGACGCGAAAGAAACATTTTCAAGGCAGAGGCAATGACTTTGTCTCCTGGGCACCTTGCAACCTGGCCTCTCCTGATCCAGCTAGCAGTGCTAGGACTGTTGACAGAGCTCAAAACACCCGAACGCAGTCAAGTCGCAACGTATCCATCCCCTTCTCTCAAGCCATGCATGCAGGCAGGCACTAGTTTTCCCTAAACAGAGGCTCGAAAACCCTGAGCAATTGATCCGATGTGGCTCACCTTGCAATGAATTCTAGGCTGCACTGATAATATGTCCAGGCTCCAGACCAAGAAACAAAACACCTGCATGCCATCCTTTTGTGTGTGTGTGTGTGTGTGTGTGTGTGTACATACACATACACATACACATATACATGTATGTATGTGTGTGTGTGTATTTGTGTGTGTGTATACATATACATATACATACACATACACATACACATGTATGTATGTGTGTGTGTGTATGTATGTATGTATGTGTGTGTGTGTGTGTGTGTGTGTGTGTGTGTGTATGTGTGTATATATATGTTTGGATTTAGAGGCTGTCTTTCAGGTTTATCATCTATGTCTAGTGCTTTAATATTTAATATTTTAAGAGGAAAGCTCCCCCTAACTAATGCCGTGGAGTTTTTATTAACAAGCACAAAGGCAGACAAAAATTAATCACAGTAAAAATCGCAACATAGAAAGTCAAATTTATATTGCCAGGAGCCTGCATGTTCCTGGTTATTCGTCTCCCTGCCTGAGTTCACAGATGAATATTAATCACATAATAATCACAGTTAACACTCGGCAACCTGTTAGGGCCGCTACATTTTTCCCCCTGAAGAGCTTGTGGAGGGAGCATGAGGAATTTGAGGAAATGGGTTTGTATTTTGGGAGTGGGATATGGCCTGACGCTGAACAGGTTACTTTTCACCATGTATAAAATTTACTGCTATTAGGAGGAGCTGTGAAAAACTCTTAATTCCATCTTCACAGTTCATTGTGATTAAAGTTTGTGGCTGCAGCTTGCTTTAGCATAAGATAGATATGTGTATTTTGCCACTAATACAAAGCATGATAGGGTGTGCACAGATAACTTTGCATCATAGTTTGGCAGTTACTCAGTTACAAATAATACCTTACTTGCAATTAATCACTTTGCCTTCACACAGCTGTATCCTTATATAGAGAAGTTCCTAGCAGCATTGGTCTATACAGTGTTAGTCTCAAAAACTGACTACTCCATTGTTTGATGTGGGGCTTCCCTTGAAGCTGGTTTGGAAACTTCAGGGGGTCCAGTATGCGGTGGCCAGATTGGTGACTGGTGTGAGGAATTTTGACCATATCATTCCAGTTCTGGTTTGTCTGCACTGGTTATACTGATCCACTTCCATGCCAGATTCAAGGTCCTGGTATAAAGCCTTAAATAGTTTGGGACCTCGCCACTTGTCTGAACATTTTCTGCCATGTTTTACTGCCCACTTGACCCAGTCCTAACAGACATCACACCCAAGGGCAATAATACCCTGCTGTCGCACAGGAAATACAACAAGCATTTTCCCTCCGTATATTCAGAAAGCTCCTAAAAGCAGAACTATTCCAGTAAGTCTTTGGGGAGAATCTCCCCAAACAGCTGGGAGAGGAATAAAGCGGTACTGAAGTGCATTCTGGAATTTGTTTCATATCCTGTTTCGGGTTATGGTTTGTCTGAAATTGTGTATTGTTTGTTATTATACTATATAATGAATACTTAATTTCTTGTACACTGCCCAGAGTAGCAATTTGCTAGATGGGTGGTAAATCAATCAATCAATCAGTCAGTCAGTCTTTAGCTCTGGATGTGTCACCCCACTAAAGGGTAGAGGATGAGTATGACATGATTCAAGTACTGGATTGATATGGGATGACGAGGTGGAAGAGAGCACCAGGGGCTTGTTGGATGCAGATGTTTCATAAAATTATTAAAAGGCAATGCATTAGGTACTTTTAAAAAATAGGAAAACAAAAATTTAATTATTAAACTCCTTCTATATGGCAACAACTCTTCAGGGAGGCTTTGGAACTGCTCTAGTCAAGCTATAGAACATGAAACTCAAAAAACAGGATCTATCCCAGCAATTTTCACCTTCCCCCCCCCCCCTCATGGCCATTTTAGGAGATCTTCTCAGGTTTCAGGGCCCCTATCAAACAAGGATACAACATAAACAGAAGAAAAATAGAACAGATTTTTTTTCAGTCTGTGATTCCCCTTCAAATGTTCCAGGGCCTTCCAGGGAGTCATATGACCCTCACTGAGAATGGCTGAAGCCTATTGACTGTGTACTGTTTGGCATGGTCAAATCAGCAAGGGGTATTTTTTTACTGATAACTGTTACTAAAAGGTTACAAAGGATAATTTTTGTCAATCAGTTCTGGCACACAGGAAAAGTCATGTGAATGAGCTGCATGGCAAGTCACACTGATACATTGTCTGTTATCACAAAAGTCAAATAGTGTGAAAAGGTTGGCAAGCTGAGCTGTAATAAGAAGTTATGTTTAATTTGACTGATGCAAAGATACAATATGAAAGAAGCAGGAATAATAGATACGAAATCTACAGAAACACTATTAAATTTGTCAGCAACTGCAAAAAATATTTGACGCATGAATGTGCAAATCAGTTATGTGGGGGTGAGTGTGTGTGGGGGGGCACGGGAGGTCTGTCTCTGTGGCCCGGTCCAGCTTAGGCCATGGACCAGGGGTTAGGGACCTCTAGTCTAGATGACATAATCTTACTGATATTATATTCCAACAGTGCAATACATTTTGAATGTCTATTGCATGCTGTTTATATGTTCTATGTTACAAAATGTTCTCCATATGAATTTTTAATTTTTCCTGTCATAAATTTTCATTAAAATCCATAATTGACAAGCATGGAGTCTACCAGTTGTATGTTGTGACCTTGTAGATGGTTGGCAACCTTCTTGCCTGTATAGAAGGATCTGTTCATGATCATCCTGGAGTGCAGGACGAATAATCATGAGTTCAAGTTATAGGAAGCCAAATTTAGGCTGAATATTTGGGGGGAAATCCTATCTGTTAGAGCAGTATGGAAAAAAAATCAGGGGAAAATGGTGGGAAATTCAAATTGCTTACTGTAGGTGGTGATGAGGTTGCTTCTTTGTAGCTCTCTTGCCCCAGCAGATAGAGAATGTGAACCGTCCTTGGAGGCTTGGGACTGCCTCCTTCTGCTTCTGAGAACATGTGTGTGTGTGTTTGCAGGGAGGCCTCAGGCTGCCTTGTAAGGTAAGGTGCTGTTTTCTGCTTTTTCTGGGTGTTTTTGCAGAGTGGTTCTGAGCTGGAGGGTTATGTTTCTGTGCTGTGATGGGTCTTGGGGGGTTTGTTTATTTTTTGTTCCCCCCACTTCCGATGGGTCTTGGGGTTTTTTGTTGCTTTTTGGAGTGTTTTCCCCATTTCTGATGGATCTTGGGGGGTTTGGTTGCATTTTGGGTTTTTTCCCTCCATTTCTAATGGGTCCTGCATGCTTCTCTTGCTTTTTCCTTTGTTTTCTTTGCATTGTTGACCTGCCGCCATTGTTCACTGTGCATTTCTGATTTGCTCCATTTGTTTTCTGTACCTTTCCAATGGGTCTTGCATGCTTGATTGCTTTTCTCTCCCCCCCCCTTTGGCTGGAAGATGTTTCCAATGAGTCTTGCAGTGATTTTTTTTTGCGTAATTTTTTTCCTTCGGCTGGAACAGATTAATTGTATTTCAATGCACTCTTATGGGAAATGGTGCTTTGACTTATGGCCATTTCGAGTTACGTCCATCTTCTGGAATGGATTATGGTCATAAGTGGAGGCACCACTGTACATTCCATTTGTGCTTATTAAACATCATGTTCCACAGGTTGCTTATAATTAACTTGGTACCTTCATAGTTGTCTCTTCAAAATCTACATTTTTAAAACATTTAAACCGTTCATGTGTGTATTTTAGTATACAATATTGGCTACTATCATAATACTGCTCTCAGAGTATAGAATGTTCTCAAAATCCTCTAGAAACATACGTAATAAAAGTAATTCCAGTTCCAAATCTATAAAATTTTCAGGGAATTTAACTGGCAAACTTTCTATTTTATACCAATAATAACTGAGTAGGTTCTTAACGCAAAATAGATGTTATCTAAAGTATCTTATACAGATTTTCTTATTATAAGTTTTTAGCAATTTCTGTCTGCACATTTTTATTATGTCTATATCAATATCATATCTAATGTATAGTCATTAAGTACTATTTGTTTTTCTGGCTTCAATTTCCATTAAAAAACACCATGTTATGCCTTTGCCCCAATTAACGATCCCTTATTTCAGTTTAATTCACTTTTTAAAATATATAAGATATGCCCCTTTACCATTTGGGAAGTATATACATGCTTTCAACATTGAGAGCCACCTTAAAATTTTCCCCTTTTTATCTTTCTAAGTAACTCCTTCTCTTATTTGTCTTTTCCCAATTCTTGTTTCTATCTCTCTAAACATTCTGCCACCCCCTTGTGTCATCTGAAAACATTTTATACACTTGATCTGTCTCCAATAGATCTTTATGCACTTGATCTACCTCCAATAGATCTATAAAACTGCCCCCCAAGCACCTAGAGACACCAAATTTGCAGGGAAGCTTCCTCAGACAATTTTCTATAACTTCTGAACATTGGTGAACATTGGACAGACCCCTGAGTTATACAGTCACAAAGAGGACACCCCCAGGAAAGCTCCCCCCAGGTACTTGGAGAACCCAGAATCATAACGGAGCATCCTATGTCTTTCCCCAACACACCTGCCAACTTTGGTGAAGATTAGATATCGGATATCTGAGTTATTCACCCACAAATTGGGTCCCCCCCAGGAGAGTTTACCACACAGCACAGAAGCCTATGGTATTGAGGGAGTTATTTTTGGCCCCAGCAGAATGACAGGTCTTTGACACTGAGAGGCATGCAACCCCAAACCCCCACCATTCTGCCCACTGGCCGCCAATCAACTGATTGGAGGCCGATAGGCAGCCATCCCCCCACAGCCAGCTACCCCCACAGCCTACCCACCCACCCCACTCCACCCCACTCCCACTGGCACGCCCTTACTTTAATCACTGCTGCCAAGGTCTCCATCAGGCCTCTGCAGCCACAGTGTGGCTGCCATCTTTACAAAGATGGCAGTTGTGGCTTCATTTAGGGTAGGGAAGCTGCCATCTTTGCAAAGGGCAGCCTGGATTACCTTAAGGCAGGCTGATTGGTGGCCAGTAAGCTGAATGGTGTTTTTGTTGTTGTTTTAATAGGAAGGGGGTATCGGTGGGGGTGGAGGAGGACTAAGTACTTGACATCTTGGGACATAATGCTACAACAAGGTAAGGTAGGGAGAGGAAAGGGTGGGAGGGTAGGCTGTGTGGCTGGTGGCTGTGGAGGGGTGGCTGCCTATCCACCACCAATCAGCTGATCGGTGGCCAGTAGACAGAATGGTTTTTTAGATTTTTTAATGCAAAGGATGAATAAAAATGGGTAAATATATAAAGGGACAAATATTTAATGAATACGTTATATTCGTTGAAAAAGTATATCCGTTTTTATATTCGTCCCCATTTCTAGTTGGCATACATCATCCACCACCCTCACATTTCCTTGTTCATTATTCCCTGTCTCCTGTTGAATATAGTCTTTCTTTAGTTGCTCCTTGAATGATTTCACCTCTTTGTTATGGGATCTCACTATTTCTAAGATTGCTTGAAGGGTAGATTTTGTTTCATCCCAAAATTTCCATTGTTGTAGCATTATGTCCCAAGATGTCAAGTACTTATATTTCAAGTAAAAGATGTCCAGTAGCTTAGAGCAGTCAGTCCAGTGCCATCAATAATTGCTTCAAAAAGTCCACTTTAGTAAATTGATCACCTTTAGGGTTAATTTGAATCCAGTCTCTGACGTACGTTGACATCCCCGTTCATTTGATGTTTGTATTAGACTTTCCAAAGTTAATTTTCTATGTTTTAGTCAGTTCTCAGAAAAAAAGGGAAGTCAAAACAGAGTTCCAAGTTTGAGTATTCAAGTTCATGTTCTGGGGTTTTTGCCAACACAGTAGATAGCCATAACAGTTTAACTCCCAGCATTGTTTGCCTAAAATAATTTTAAGAGGAAAATTTCTTAAGTTTAACGTCAAAGTAATACCAAACTTCCTTCCTTGAAGTATAATTAAGGGTTTAATTAATGTCCAATTTATTCATGTCTCTCTGCGTCTCTCCCGTTCTCCAGATCTAGCTGCTCAATTTAGTGGTGGGGTTAAGAGATGCTTCCCCCCCCCCCCCCCCGTTAAACTGATTATTCCATCCAGGGATAATCATAGAGCAGTATAGTTACGATTTTGTATCTCACCCAGTGGTAATGATGATCTTGAATTGGCTGATTTATCACTTCTTCTATTGCTGGCTGCTGACGACTTGTGAGCAGGCTAATTCAGCTGCTTGTTTCCGCCCACTGGGTGATTATGGAGTTTCCTGGATCAAACATGGGTAACTGCCACCCCCCCAGGATCAACAGGCTTCTCCCCTGTTTCACCATCTCTTTGGGGTGGTTTTAATCCTCTGGGGGTCCAAAACAGGTCAGAATTCAGCCCAGGGGACAGAGCATCCTGCCGCTGCTGTCTTGTCGCAGCGTCAAGCCAGATGTTCCTAAAATGGGTGTTCTTACTGCACCTCTAAAATGTTTTTTCCAACTTCATGTTGTGTTTATGCAGCAAAACATTTCCCAACAGAATTCAAACATCTACAGATTAAAGATTTATGTATAACAAAGTCTACATCTTAGAGAACCAATGAAAGCTTAAGTTCTGACAGAGTGTTGGATACATTGGCATTGTGTGCAGTATGTCGAATGGTAGACAATTAAAGACTGTAGATGAGCCAAATTGGAGATGGGGAAATCCAGAGCTGGGAAGGGGTGACTAAAATTGCAATAATTGTGTTTAATTTACCCCAGGCATTCATCTCAAAAGCTACTGAACGTTTGGGTTCCCACGGGCTTTTAGAAGTGAGGAGCCAGTTCTTCAGTAGACGGGAGACAAGCTCTGTTCAGTTATTAGTACTTACAAAAATAAAGGCACCAAGCTTCAAAGGGCGCTTCTACCTCCTCTCCCCTCCCCTCCCCTCCCCTATTTTTTCTCCAAACGGGGTGGCACACCTGCAGAAAAGACATTTTTGCTTACGTGTAGGGTCTCTACATAAGCCAGAAACCCAATTTTCCAGGATGTGTGTGTGTGTGTGTACGTGTATGCATTACAAAGCCTCTATGCAAGCAGGACTGTCTCCTCTGTAGATTAGCCTCTCTTCCATGCAGAAGTGAATTGAAAGTGGGGTGGAGGCAAATAAAAAAATAACCTATGACTTAGCAGAAATTGCATATAGCAGCTGGAAACATTTAGATAAAAAGCCACTTTTTATTTAAAGTAAAATTTGTTGTTCTCCCGTATGTTTGTTTGAGCCAGCTATTGATACCCAAATAATCACTTGTGCCTTGGTTAAAATATGAAATACCTTCTACTTTTCATAAAGATCTATATATATATATATATATATATAAAGATAGCTGTGTGGAAAGGGCAGGGAAAGTTATTCTTACCAGTTTTTATTTTGGACAAGACAACAAGTGGGAGAATGTGGTGACAAAAATGTGCAACCCACACCCTCTTCAGGAAGATCCCCCTCTGGATTTCCTATATATTCAGATTTCTGGTTGATCTGTATTTACAAATATATTTTATTTATTTTATTTATTTTATTTATATGCCGCCCACACTACCCAGAGGTCTCTGGGTGGCTTACAACAATTAAAATTCAATACAGTAAAATTTAAAATAATTAAAATACAATTAAAATACTGTACAGTTAAAATTGCCATCTGACCCACAGCTAATATTATTTCAATTAAAAGCCTTCTGGAACAGGAAGGTTTTGACCTGGCGCCGAAAGGTCATCAGTGTCGGCGCCAGACGAATCTCAACCGGGAGGGCATTCCATAGTATGGATACAGCTGCCGAAAAGGCCCTATGTCTACAAGCCGTCCCTCTTACCTCCTTAAGGGATGGCTCTTTCAAAAGGGCCTCCTGGCTAGATCTTAACTGCCGGGTAGGTTCATAAGGAAGGAGGCGGTCCTTCAGGTATCCAGGGCCCAAGCCGTTTAGGGCTTTATATGTCAAAACAAGCACTTTGAATTGGGTCCAGGCAACAACTGGTAGCCAATGTAACTTATACAGGATCGGCTTGATATGTTTCCTGGTGGCTGCACCACTCACCAGCTGCGCAGCTCGATTCTGGACCAGTTGCAGTCGCAACGGCAGCCCCACGTAAAGCCCATTGCAGTAATCTATGCGGGATGTTACCAGTGCATGTGTGACTGTCATGAGACTCCGCTCGTCCAGGTAGGGCCGTAGCTGGTATAATTTCCGCAGCTGAAGGAAGGCGCCCCTGGCCACCGAGTCCACCTGGGCTTCCAGTGTTAGACTGGGGTCCAGGAGCACCCCCAAGCTGCAGACCCTGTCCCTTAGGGGGAGTGTAACCCCATTCAGGGCAGGGAGATGGCCCTCTAGCCTGTCCGGTGAAGCATCCACTAACAGCACTTCCGTCTTGTCTGAATTGAGTTTCAATTTATTAACCCTCATCCAGTCCATTATCAGGACCAGACACGAGTTCAGCACAGAAACTGCCTCACTTGGATTGGTGGAAAACGAGAGGTAGAGCTGAGTATCGTCAGCATATTGCTGACTCCTCAGCCCAAACCTCCTGATGACCTCTCCCAGCGGTTTTATGTAGATGTTGAACAGCATGGGGGACAGTATTGAGCCCTGAGGAACCCCATGACATAACTGCCATGGGGCAGAGCAACTGTCCCCCAGCACCACCCTCTGGACACTGTCAGCCAGGAAGGAGCAGAACCACCGTAAAGCGGTGCCCCCAACTCCCAACCCAGCCAGCCTATCCAGAAGGACACCATGGTCGATGGTGTCGAAAGCCGCTGAGAGGTCCAGGAGTATCAACAGGGTCACACTCCCCCTGTCTCTCTCTCGGCAAAGGACATCATACAGGGCGACCAGGGCAGTCTCCGTACCAAAACCCGGCCTGAAACCCGATTGAAATGGATCCAGAAAATCTGTTTCATCCAGCAGCACCTGGAGTTGCCCGGCCACAACCCGCTCCAACACCTTGCCCAAATAAGGGAGGTTCGCCACTGGTCAGTAGTTGACCACCAGCCTTGGGTCCAGGTTAGGTTTTTTAAGGAGTGGTCGAATTACTGCCTCTTTCAAGGCGGTAGGGACCACTCCCTCTCTCGGAGAGGTGTTCACGGCCTCCTGGACCCAGGTGCGAACCCCCCTGGCTGATCTTCCAATCAGCCAGGATGGGCAAGGGTCGAGCAGAGTGGTGGTAGAACGGACAGATCCAAGCACCCAAGCATCAGGTGTCAAAAACTGAAACTCATCCATTAATACTTGACCTAAGCACGACGCACTGGACACATCCTCTGATTCTGCAGTAACTGTGGAGTCCAACCCACTGTGAATCTGAGCGATTTCCCCCTCAAAATGGGTGGCAAATTCATCACAGCGAGCTGATGAACAGTCCGGGACCTCCACCGGATTTCCCGGTTGAAGAAGATCCCGGACCACCCGAACAGCTCTGCTGGACGACATTCTGAGGAAGCAATATGGCTGGAGAAATATTGGCATTTCGCCAGCCGTATTGTCACGAAATAGGCCCGATAACGGGCTCTAAATCGTGTTCGATCAGACTCCCAGCGGGATTTCCTCCACCTGCACTCCAGCCGTCTCCCCTCTCGCTTCATTGCCCGCAGTTCAGAAGTATACCAAGGAGCTGTCTGGGCTCGGCGAGCAGGGAGAGGGCGCTTAGGCACAATCGTGTCAACCGCCCGGGTCATCTCCCTATTCCATAGGGTGACCTGAGCTTCGACAGGAGCGCCGACCATATCAGACAGATAATCCCCCAGAGCATTCAGGAATCCATCTGGATCCATTAGTATCCGAGGGCGGATCATCATAATAGATCCCCCACCCTTGCAGAGGGGAGAAGAAGCTAATAGACTAAACTTGACCAGGAAGTGGTCTGACCATGACAATGGGGTCACAACCAGCCCCTCCACATCCAAACCACCATCTTCCAGTCCCGTTGAGAAAACCAGGTCCAAGGTATGGCCCTTCTCATGCGTCGGGCTGATGACACATTGAGACAGCCCCATGGTTGTCATGGTGGCCATGAAGTCCTGAGCCACCCCAGTCAAGGCAGCCTCGGCATGGATGTTGAAGTCTCCCAGCACCAACAGCCTGGGAGTCCTCAACACCAGGTCCGAGACTACCTCCGTCAGCTCAGGCAGGGAGACTGTTGGTACGCAGCAGGGTGGGCGGTACATCAACAGAATCCCTAATCTGTCTCGCAAGCCCAACACACAATACAGGCCCTCAAGACCTCCTCTCAAAGGGACAGGAAGCCTGGTCAAGGAGATAGAACTCCTATAGACTATAGCAACTCCCCCTCCCCGACCCTCCAAGCAACATTGGTGCTGGACTGAGTACCCAGGTGGACACAACTGGGAGAGGGAGACACCACCCTCCTCTCCCACCCAGGTCTCAGTAATGCACGCCAGGTCAGCACCCTCATCCAGAATGACATCATGGATGAGAGCAGTTTTATTTTGTACTGACCTGGCGTTCATCAACAGCACCGTGTGGCTTGAGGGTTTGTTGCTATGGTCACCTGATATGTCAGCTTGCACTCTATGTTAACTTCACTTAGTTTGAATGAAACCCTTCATTTCTATTTTGAGGCCAGAGAAAGAGACTCTGTGCAACTCAAATGGTATGCATCCTCTTTCTTAATAGAAATGTGTCACAGCTTGGAAGAAGAGTAAATGAAGGTAAGGTAGTATTTAAACCCCATCTTCTCCAGGGTCTGCTGCACATTCTAACCCAGTGGTCAGGGAACAGGGGTAAATTACCCCAAATAGGATAAAATTGAAAATCTTGGGGGTAATGAGGGTGCGACTCTAACCTCCTTCCCTCCTCCTCCTCTTCTGCCCGGAGGGGGGTCCCCGGCAGCCTGATCGCCCCCCTTCCCACCCCCTTTTCCGGCCTGGCTGCAACCGAACCACAGCGGATGGCGGATGGTGGCGGGCCCCGGCTGGCAGCGTACAGCAGCTGAGGTGGCGGCAGAGCCAGCCAGGTGGAGGGCAAGGCCAGGGTGAGTAGCTAGAGCACCCCAGCCAGGAGGAGCTTTTCCTTCCAGTGCCTGGAGAAGTGGATCACAGTGGAGGGGGAAGGGCATGGCCATGACCGCGGCCTGGGCCAGGCTCAGCCTCCTGGCGCTGGGTCGCTGCCCCATGCCCTGTTTCCAGAGGAGCCTCTCGGGCGGCAGCAACACTCGCCCAGCCACGCGGCTTCCTTCAGCGTGCTGGCCAGCCGGGCCTGGAGGAGCCTCTTGCTCTCCGTGAGGCAGCTGTTGTGGCAATTTGATGGCGAGGCCCGTGGCTGCCACAGCGAGTAGCCGCCAGAGCCGATGACAGAGCAGGAGGCGGTGTCGGGTGCCCCCGGAGGGCAAGCCACCTGCTTCTCTTCTATGGCCACCCAGGAGCCACCCGCTAGCGGAGAAAGGGAGCCACCCCCATGGGCCCAAGGACTGAGCATGGCCCCGCCAGGCAGCAGCAGCAGAGGAGGAGGAGGCCCGGGCAGCAAGGCTTCAGTGGCGGCGCTCAACTGGCCATGTGTGACTAAGATCCTTCCTTTCAAATCAAGGGGGTAATGTCAACGTATATAAATTTTTTAGGGGGTAAAAATTTTAGTTCCCTGATCCCTGTTCTAGCCCTATTCAGAAATTACCTGATTTTTTTTGCCACATATTTGTAACTCCAGATGGAGAGCAATGTGCTTGGAAAATCAGAGTTCTTACTTATATGGAAAGCCTACATTTGAACAGGAGCCTCTCCTCTTCAGACACACTGGCTTTCCACACAGGGAAAATAATGGCGGATAACCACTGAATAGCACTTTGGGTACATTGATTAACCTAATCACTCTACAATTGTTCCACATATAACATACTTTGAAGGCACAAAGATGCTCAGGGCAAGAGATGGTTATAGAATGAATATGTCTTCTACGTGGTCCAGAATAGACAGCAAACTGATTGCTTCAGTTTGATAATGGGGAGTTATGTGCATACCTCTTTTGTTGTGCTTTAGGGCACAGATCAAAATGTTGTTTCTGGCCTATAGAAACGTAGACACCTTAGAACTAGGCTACGTGAAACATTCTCCCATTTTAGATTTGAGGGCTTTACAATATCCTTGGAAGAGGTCTTCTCCTTTGTCCTGCCACTATCAAGCAGGACATGCCCAAGGCTTTGGGATTCTTTGGCAAGCAAGGGAAGTTTAATGTGATGGCTTTGCTGCCTTTCTGGTGGTATTTTTTTTAAAATAGTTCAGATAGCCTTGCGGATCTAAACTGATTAGCTGCAGCAGGAGCTTTCTTCCTGGTGGGTGCTGTTCCTTCTCTCTTATTTACGGGTGTGTTTTTATTCAATATGCTTTATTAGATATTGTGGTTGAATGTTTTAATGATAAATTTATTGCTGGCTACCTTTTCCAATGGAAAGGCAGGGTATAAATCCAATCAGTCAGTCAATCAATCAATAAAAATAAACCAGAGGATGCTGGGGGGAAAAAAACCCCAGATAATAAATTTTGAGGAAAACATCTTCCTCTCGCTAGTAAACTGACCAGTCATTATTGAGCAGCTTAGCAAAATCAATATATCAATTCTTTTTGTGCCACCAAACAATCATTCTTCTTCTCCAGCACTTAGGCACCGGTTCAGCTTCGTTAACTCTATGTGGGTGTGCACGTACGTACGTGAGCGCACAAGAAATATGTGTTTAAAAAGGAAAACAAAGTTTTAAAAGAGATGTTAGGAAGACCACACTAGAACCTGACAAAGCTAAGCTGACGATACAAGCTCATGAGCATTTGATCAGAATGTCACATTTTCTCCTTGGTTCATGTGAGCACCTGCCCACTCAGAACTGTTTTATTTCACACTAGGAGTTAAGCCGAATAGTTCATCTGATCTAGGGTAAAATCTAACCTCCTAGAACACATCTGCAGGGGAATCTGCTCAGTGAACAGAACTGATTAAGTCAACACTTATGTAAGTCCCATTCATTCAGTAGGTCTACTCCAGTTAGATTCAGCTATATATATTTACTCTGTTGTGCATGTTGATTCATTCCGAAATTTAGCATTCAAAGAATTAAAGTAGCAAAGCAGAGCAAAGCAAAGCATGCTGCTTATATACCACCCCATAATGCTTCAAGCACTCTCTGGGCAGTTTGCAAGTTAATTATGCAGGCAACACATTGCGCCCCCCCCCCAAGCAAACTGGGTACTCATTTTACCAACCTCGGAAGGATAGAAGGCTGCGTCAACCTTGAGCCGGCTACCTGGGATTGGACTCCGGGTCATGAGCACAGTTTGGGTGCAGTACAGCTGTTAATAAAAATAATAAAACTCCTAACCAACTCATTCTCTCTAAACATCTCTCCCCATCCTAGCCCCATCTGTGAACTACACTTGCTAACTTTATAATAATGAAAGCAAAACACCAAACAAGACTTCAACTTTGTTCATACATTTTCATTTCTTCTTTTCACCAGTTGTTGCTACCCTAATGAATGATCTTCATTGTCAGTAAGACAAGGGTAGGGTAGATGTGGCTGAATTGCAAGTCCCAACATTTTTCACCACTGGGTCTGCTGGCTATGGCTGATGGGATTTGCAGACTAACATCACCTGCAGAACAGGCACTCAATAGCTTTAGGAATTATGGACACTTTAGCTCTCCCCCAGTGCTGATGTTTCAGTTTTGAACATACGTAGGAATAAACACATCAACAAGCATTGGGGGGGGGGTACCACAATGCATGGAGTCCTCCATGTAAATTAGCACAGCTGCAATATCATTTGAAAAGATCATACATCCAGCCTGGAATAAGAAACACCCAAAAATGATGCCAACTAGTCTTACAGGAGCCACTGGAAACCTTAAACACTTGTGAAGAAAATCCTACATTGATGTGAAAAGCACTTAACAGACAGTTACAGCCATTCATTTTGAAAGGCTTTGGCCATGTTGGTTTGTTGCTGACAAAATTCAAAGATGTGTGACACCTTGAAAACTAGCCCATTTATTATAGCATGTATTTTTGTGAATTTCAGTCTGCTGGCTGAAACCCTGTTGTTTGGTGAGTAAGCTGCAACTAAAGTGAATCCATTACTTCTGCTGCCCCTCTGCCAAGAAGCAGGGAAGTGTTCAGTTTACCAGAAATTGACAGCAGAAGGACCCTTGACAGTTTATGGCTCACTTCTTGGTCCATTCTCAGTGACTGCACATGCTGAAAATGGACCAAACTAAAGTGCACCTACGCACACCAAAAAAGTAAAAAGTGCAGAAAGGTGCAGGTAGGGATGTTGTGGAGACAAATTGGTTCACTCTGTGGATTACATCTGGCAACCTAGCAGTTCGAAAGCATGTAAAAATGCAAGTAGATAAATAGGTACCACCTTGGTGGGAAGGTAACGGCGTTCTGTGTCTAGTCGCACTGGCCATGTGACCACGGAAACGGTCTATGGACAAACGCTGGCTCTACGGCATGGAAATGGGGATGAGCACCGCCCCCTAGAGTCAGACACAGCTGGACTAAATGTCAAGGGGAACCTTTACCTTTACCTATGGATTACACCACCTGATTGCCAGAAAAAAGAGCAAACCAACTCATCCCCACAAGTGCACCAAAAAAGCAGAAAAATGCCCATCTGTTCAAGTCCATGGTTAGGATGTATGATGTAGCTGGCACCTATTATGCAAGACACACATCTGCTCAACAGTTTATCACCATGTTTTACCTTTGAGACTGTAAAGTAACAACTCCTGCTTTGAAGATTCTGTGTTGTTCCATAGTACTGATGCCACAGAGAATTCTGTTATACTTTGCAGTTGCACAACAAAAATGGTGTGATAATCTCCAGAGTATTAAAACATTTATTTATTTTATTTATTTATTTGTCTTATTTATAGGCCGCCTTTGTCCCAATAAGGGGATTCAAGGTGGCTTATAGTATTAAAATCAACAGAATTTAAAACACAAATTATACATTAAAGCAATTAAACTCTAACGTGGTCGACCAGACCAGATGAGTGGGATACAAATCAAATCAAATCAAATCAAATCAAATCAAATCAAATCAAATCAAATCAAATCAAATCAATCAATCAATCAATCAATCAATCAATCAATCAATAACGCTGATTAAAATACACTAAATGATTAAATATTGAAAACTTTAAAAACAAACTTAACTAAAAATGTCATTCAGGGACTCATTTATGATTGTTAAAAGTCTTCCAGAAGAGGTGGGTCTTGAGCTGCTGGTGGAAAGATAAACGAAGGGGGGCAGCCTAATTTCCCAAGGGAGAGCATTCCATAGCCTGGGAGCTGCCACAGAGAAGGCCCTTTCCTGCATCCCCATCAGCTGTCCCTGTGCTGCAATAGGACTGCAAGGAGGGCCTCCTCTGATGATCTTAAGAGCTGAGGAGTTTTGCAGGCAGAGATACCTACATGTACACATATATGTCATGGATTAATAGTTTTTTGTTTTTGTTTTTTTACTTCCGTCAGTGAGTGGTTTCAGACAGGGCTTTCAATGTGGCATTACCTTGCCTTATTCATGGCAGAACAATGCCATATTTTTATGATAATATTGCTCTCCATTCATAATCCTTCCTTTTTCCTCATCAATTTCCCCATCTTTTCTTGTTTCAGAAAATCTATCGAGAAACCACAAAATAGCTCCAAATTATATCCCTCACGGTTAAAAAACCTCTTCTGAAACTACAGTAGCTGTTTCTTTGATATAGTCAGAGTCTATCCTTAGAAGGGTACTGTAGAATATTTTTCCCCTGACATTGTCCATTTACATAAAACAATGGTTTTGTTCTCCTGAAAGCTGTATGACATATGTATATAGACTCATCTCCTTCTAATTCCCAGTTCTAGTATTCAAAACTGAGAGTGCTTAATAAGATTTCACAATGGGATTTTAGTGTAAGGGTATCATATATACTTTAAAAACACGGCTATAGTGTGTTCTTTGAAAATCCAGGACACACTATGAAATTGTCTCACATTACTTCAGAAATTGCATTAGAAACTCCGCAAGCATGGTTCCAAATGGTTCTTGTTTGTTGTGTGACAGTCTACTTACAAGTACTTGGAACAAGGGTGTCTTCAGAAATAATGGAGGAGGGCGGGGAAGCAGAGTTCATGATATTAATGATACCTATGGATAGTTGTCCTGTTGTTAGGCATCCTTCAGTCTCGAAAGACTATGGTAACGTGCTCTGTATGGAGGACATGGAACAGCGTCTGGTGTAGTGGAGGAAGCCAATTCCAGAGTGACAATCCCTTCCACACTGAAGTCAAATCCAATCTGTCCCCTGTCCAGCTCCCTGATTTTGCTGCTTTTGTGACTTCCTCTTTGCCTCAGCCTGCTGGACAAGGGTCTCTTCAAATTGGGAGAGGCTATGCTGCACCACCTGTCTCCAGGCTGAATGCTCAGATGTCAGAGTTTCCCATCTGTTGAGGTCCATTCCTAAGGCCTTCAGATGCCGCTTGCAGATGTCCTTGTATCACAGGTGTGGTCTCCCTCTGGGGCGCTTTCCCTGCACTAATTCTCCATACAGGACATCCTTTGGAATCCGATCATCAGCCATTCTCACAACGTGCCCAAGCCAACGTAGACGTCATTGCTTCAGTAATCTATATATGTTGTCCTGACCGTTGTTTTATATATCTATATTTAAAGAAATACCAAGTTTGGGATTTGGGTAGGGCATGAAAGGCAAGCACCCATGCCTGGAAATGAAATTAAGGCAGATTACACATTATGTATCACACCAATGTTTTTTAAAAATAGCATTGCAATGACATTTCTAAGCAAATAGGTTTTTTCCTCTCACAATTTTTTAAAATATAGTTCTGTTCTAATGATCTAAACCTCCCTTATACCAAACTTTAATACTTTTCAGCACTAAAAGTATATTTGCTTACTGGATTCCCCCCTCAAAGACCTAGTGCTTTCAGTCTTACGTTGCCGCCTACAATTCAGGTTGCTGCTCACACACTGAAACTGATCCCATTTTAGATAAACATCACATGCATTTACATTTTAAATGGTACTTAGACGGAACTCGAGTTATAGACAAGAATGTTCATGGAAAAGCAAACACCCTGCCGTTTCCCCCTCCTACAGGTTGTACATGCATCAGAATGAGTGGCAGCATGGTGAACTGCAGTGGCCTGCCATGACTCTAGAGGGAGCGATGGTTACACAGTGGGTACTGCTAGACAGCAAGTACTTGTTTCCTATGACAGAAGTATTCCTGATTTATAGATAGGTCTACAGGCAGAAATATGGTGGGTGGTGGGCTAGAATACACAGAAGGGGTGGAGGGACACTCATTGTAATCTACTGTGAATCAGCAAAGGGCTGAATGCAAGTAGTTTAAGTTTGGATTTATTTTAATATATGATATGTTTTCCCCACTTGATTTATTTTATTTCTATGCCGCCTTTCTCCCAATTGTGGGGCCCGAAGTGGCGCACGTATACTTAAAAACAAGCCAGTTAAAACCACAATAATGTAATAAATATAATGTAAACAATTGAACGTATATCAGTCCTAAAATAATTAGTTAAAACTTTTTAAAACATTTTAAAAACAGACTTTAAATACATAAAATAATAACACGCAGCATCCATTTCACAATATGGCTGTTGAAAGGCAGTCTAAAAAGTAATCTTCGCCTCAGCAGAAGGACCCAGGGTGCCGTGCGGATAACCTGGCCTCTATAATTGTCTCGTATTGAAAGTCCCATCTTGCACACCCATCTCAGAATATCTTGCAAAATGCCACCAAAAGAAAGACATTTCTGATAAGGTATTCACCGAGTTTTTGCTTTTTCGAGAGTCTAGCCAGCCATTTTAAAAAATGGTTAGTTGATAGGAAATTTTAAAATCTCTAGTACTGTATAACTCAGAAGGCCATACTCTTTCGTTCAGGATTTAATAAGTGCTGGGGTGGGGAAATACTCCTGGCTCAGCAGGTTAATGTGGGTAGCATGTGGTTGACCCAAAGCCATTTCATGAAAAGCAAAAGAGAGCATTTGAAGTGCTGGGGAGAGAGGGCCAGATGTCAGCCATGAACAGTGTGGAGATTTAAATTGGCCATCTTGCTTCAGGTCTAGCACAATCCTGTGGTTAGGAAGCTCTAAAATATGAATCTACTCAATGGTAAAGTAAAATATTTTACATTAGATTGAGACATTTTGCTTTGAAGCCGGCCAACGCATACCACCTTTTTATGCTCCTTTTCTAATCAAATGCTGTTAGCTGATTTTTGAAGTCAAATGGCTTTGTAATTACTGTGACGGGCATACAAGTTCAAGCACAGAAGATTACAAGAGATGAAATGCAAGAAGCCCATTGGCTGTTACGTCTCGCCATCCTTGGACAGATGTGCAATGCATCACTGAAGAAAACAATGTTTGCCCAGGATGGAAAATTAAAGGACACAGTTCTTACTCAGGAATTGCACAGAGCTCATTGACCGCCCCCCAAAAAATTATAATTTGAAAACCCCACTACCCTCCAACAATAATAACTGAATGAACTGTAATACTTTGCCATCACAGAGGAGAAACCTCTGCATACTCATCTTCCATTGAATTGCATGCTTAATCCGCTAGGTTCATAATCAGAGCCTGCCGAGATCAAAGCACCTAAAATGATGGATTTTTTAGAGTGACTCTATTATTCCCTGTGGAGGTGATAAGCTGAAGCTGTTGAACTTGCGTTTAAAGAAATTAAATGCAAACTTTAATTCTACAACCATTTATGAGACAGGTGGAAAAAGTCAGTTAAAATATTAACAGAGAAGGCCAAGCTAATGCTATTAGCCCACCTCCTCTGTGCAGGGCGAAAAGGATATGTTACAAATGTGTTAGAGAAATGTCTTAAACATACAACAAAGGAATGAAGGCAGAAGCAGGTGGAGAGCTATTATGCCGAATCCAGAAAACATCTGGCAGGACAAGTTGGTCACAGACTGTTTAAGGGGGGGGGTTGGAAGAGAACCTCTTAGGGCCCCGCAAGACAAGGTGCTCAGTCTTCTCTGATCTCACAATACTTTGTCATCTGCAACGTGCTCTCCGTTATGCATGCCTCCGTAATCAGATACAATTAGATGCAGAATCGAAGCTGGTGTTTGCATTTCCAGCATGATTCCAATAATTCCAATGAGGATAAATGTACATTTATC
The DNA here is from genome assembly GCF_051106095.1 of Pogona vitticeps. Lineage (NCBI taxonomy): Eukaryota > Metazoa > Chordata > Lepidosauria > Squamata > Agamidae > Pogona > Pogona vitticeps. The sequence goes on along the minus strand of NC_135783.1, from coordinate 227,000,960 downwards.
GTGTTTTGACACTCACACCCTTTTCACTGCTTGTTGAGTGCAGGGGGACTGCTTCTAGGAAGGAGATTCAGAACCTTGCCTGGGAAGACCCTTCAAAGGACCTGAATCAAAAAGTAAACGTGGATCTTTTCTAAAGATACACATTTTATGCGAGATCTGTCAGAAATATTTCCTAGAAAAGAGGGCTTTATTTTTGTTTCGTCGATTAACACTGCTGTTCCAGGGAAATGTGGATCAGCCTCAGGAACTCACAGTTAAATCGACTGCACTTCTATCGTATCCACAGCAGCATTTTTTCTAGATCAGGACATTTTCACTATAATCATACACAACACAGGATTACACATCCGAATGATATCTACTTCTTCACTTCTACTTAAGGAGGTATCGGTGTGCTGGAAAGATATTTTAAAGCTTGTTGTTTCACAGCAACTTTTTTCACAGTACCTGCTGTTGTGCTTGTATTAGCAAGTAGCCCTTGGCTCCTGCCTCCTTCCTCTTATTTATGAAATGCTTTTAGGGAGCTGACGCTGTGCGAAGGAGGGTGGTGTTTTGTTTACCCGTCAAGCAGAGAACAGGGGGACTTGCGCGACTCAAACAGGGATTGTCAAGCAGCTTTTTGTTACAGAACAGATCCCCACGGAAAAGTGCTCGACAAAAAGAATGCTTACAAATTGGCCACATTTAAATGTAATTATAAACAGTCGTTTATTACTAGGAGAATCAGGCGTGCACCCTCCCCGCTCCCACAATCCTCAGAGCTGCAAAAGGAGGAGGTTGGAAGTGTATGTGCACATTTTTGTGTAACTGTAGTTCAGCACTATAACTCAGGCAAACATGGTTTAATCTTAGTGATATTTCTGGTTAAAATGTTTCCTTCAGGAAGAATGAAAATATTGACTGGAATCTCACTGAAAACATATGCCAGCAGAACTGCCAATGGCATACATTTTAGCCACAAATTGATGCAAGTTAAGTTGTCAACCTAGGCATCTGCTGTCACATGCCAAAACACATGATTGGTGTATGACAGCAAATACCAACCCCAACGTCTTAACTTGTGACACTTTGACATTGAAATCTACACCTTTGGTGAGTGTAACTACCAGGTTCTGGTTAATATCATGCTGAAGCCATTCATAACTGAACAGTGGTAGGATGATGCTCTTGGGTCATGGGCATCATCCTATCACAGCACCCTTACAGATGGTTTCAATATGTAATTCTGTTTATTATATATAGTCTTCTTAAAGGAAGCTTTTGAAGTTCTCTGATTGCTATATGGCAAGCAATGGGGTGTGGTATGGTGGAGAAAACACCACCATATATCCTTCCTGTGGATTGAGCACTGAAAGATGTGCCATGCTGGAAGTGATGGGCCTTTCACAAAGAAAATTTTAATTTCTTAAACTGGCATTTTAAAGGATACAATACTGAATGGAACCAGTCTGTTCAAAATGAACCACTCACCTCCTCAGTACTTTGAAAGCCTTTGTTTCACTTGTCTTCTAAGGTCTTTCATTTGTGCTATGTAAATTTCCATACAAAAAGGAAAGAAAAACTACAGTGAAATTATTGTCACTGTCAATTTACTTGAGGACGGTAGACAAAGAAGCCAATCAGAGCAGGGAGATTAGCATAGCCAATTAGAGTGCATTTGCATATGCACAGCACAGCTATTGAGAAACAAATAGGAAGACAATGGAAAATTAATAATCTCTGTGAGCCATTTTGAGCCTAGGGATTCTCAAGATGAATAATAATTGAGAAATAAGCATACTGCATTTATGCAGATTGGACACCAGGAACCAATAAACTAGGAAGCAATATGAAATGGGGTGTGTGTGTCTCCACATAGGGGTGAGTCGTCCTTATAGTCTAGTGGGGCAAGATAAGTAAATCTGCAAAAAAGAAAAAGAAAAAAAGGATGGCATGTACATTGATGCTGTCCATCTGGTTTTGAATAGCAACTTTTACATATTTAAATGTGTTGTTTTAAATGTTAGGCCAAATGATTGATTAGTCCAGGAGTTCAAGGAATCAGAGACAAACTGCTAGGTATACCTTAGGGTCAGGAGTAAAGGAACAGATGTCTCCTGGCAGGTGATGAATCCCAGGGCAAATGGTACTAGAAGGGCAAAAAGTTTGACTTTTGTGTGTCCTTAAATCCTGAGCATGGAATGCTATTAAGGTGGCAACCCTAGTATGCACACAAGTATGTAATGAAGTCATTGTCTTCTTCTTCTTCTTCTTCTTCTTCTTCTTCTTCTTCTTCTTCTTCTTCTTCTTCTTCTTCTTCTTCTTCTTCTTCTTCTTCTTCTGTGCCGTCAAGGTGTCTCCAACTTATGGAATGAGTGATCTCCAAAACGTCCTATCCTCAACAGCCTTGCTCAGCTCCTGCATACTCAAGGTTGTGGCTTCCTTTAGGAAGTCAATCCATTTCATATTTGGTCTTCCTCTTTTCCTGCTGCCTTCCACCTTCCCACATTATTGTCCTTTCCAGAAAATCCTGTTTTCTCATGATGTGCCCAAAGTAGGACAGCCTCAGCTTCAACATCTTGCATCCAGATATAGTTCAGGCTTAATTTGCTCTAAGGTCCACTTGTTTGTTTTTCTGGCAGTTCAGAGTATCTGCAAAGCTCTCCTCCAGTACCACATTTCAAATAAATCAATTTTCTTCCTATCAGCTTTCTTCACTGTCCACCACCATGTACGTCTGTACATAGTAATTGGGAATACAAGAGTGTGGATAATTTTGGACTTAGTCCAAGAGACACATCCCTTCACATGATAATTAGACATGGGGACAAATATAAAAATGAATCAGGATATTTGTTAAACATCCCTGATTCATCAGATATTTGTTGTTTTGTATTCTTGGAGTCCAGAGACCCCAACAAATATGAAGCAATGACTATAACACTTTTATATTCGTCCCTTCCTTCCCTATCTGCTTATGCCCCCGTGGATCAGCTGTTCCTCGGGGGCATAAGCAGAGAAGGGTTTTCCCTTTGGGCAGCTGGCTAAAGCCTGCCTGAGGGGAATCCCATCCTGGGGCTAGGGAATAGCTTGGTTTCCCTTTCCTCTTCTTCCTATGCCCACACGGTATAAGAAGAGGAGGGAAGGGATCAAAGAGGGATTAAAGAGATCCCCCAGGGACTGTGGGATCTCTTTGATCCCTGCTTTCCTTCCTCTTGCTATGCCATGCAGGTCATAGCAAGAGGAGGGAAAGGGGAGGAGAATGACCCAACAAATGAGGAATTGATTCTTTGTCCATCGGATCACTGGGGGAGTAATTCATGATTCATGGTTCATCAACCGACAAATCAAGACAAAGCACCATTTTGACGCTTTGTCCCCATCTCTAGTGATGATCTTTTCTAATTCCTTCATTGCTGGTTTCTCAGGATCTACACAGTCAAAGGTTTTGCTACAATCTATAAAGCATAAAATGATCTTCTTCTGAAAGTCTTTGGTTCACTCCAGTAGCCAACTTCTAAGTGTGTTTTGCCTCCTGCCTATATGTCCCGGAATGATATTTCCCCTGGCTCTGGGTTGCTTTATTAGCCTTGTTAGCTGGGTTTAAGCTAACAAGGTTAATAAAGGCCCAACTAGCTCATGGGCTTTCTATAGACAGCTGGCTCAGAAGCTGTTCTGCTCTCTCTCCAAACACTTGCATGTCCCACCCATGACACCTCTTGGGCTCAGGGTGGCTATGAAATCTCAGGGGATGGGATGCTGCTGAACTTGCAGTAGTGGAAGCTAAAGGTAAAGGTTCCCCTTGACAATTTTAGTCCAGTCGTGTCTGACTCTAGGGGGCGGTGCTCATCCCGTTTTTCAAGCCGTAGAGCCAGCGCTTGTTCGAAGGCAGTTTCCGTTGTCAGGGGGCGAGCGTGACTAGGGAACACCATTTTACCTTCCCACTGAGGTGGTACCTATTTATCTACTTGCATTTGCATGCTTTTGAACTGCTAGGTGGTGAGGAACTGGGACAAAGCGACAGGAGCTCACTCCGTCGCGTGGATTCGATCTTACGACTGCTGGTCTTCAGACCCTGCAGCACAGGCTTCTGCAGTTTATCCCACAGTGGAAGAGTTAGGCTCAAAAGTCAGATTTTAAAATCATTAATCTCAAAAACCAGCAACTACAACTGCAAGAAAAAAACACACACACACATACACACAAACCCTGAAATACTTCTCTCATGGAGAATGCTATGTTCCTTTGAATATTGGCTGCACTAGTGAATGTTTGTGGCTTGGCATTTACTAGTCCCACCAGTGTTTAGAGAAAAATAACTTTCTCCAAATGGGAAGTTCCATTTGCTAATTCCTGTGGCTTTTGTTGTATTTGCCCAAAACTGCTACTGACAGAAGGAGAGACAAAGGAGGTGTTATGTCTGACACTATGTTTTCCTGCTTCCTTCCCTCTCTGAATTTTTTCACATGAAGCAGGGTGTGATACTTCCAAATGTTCAAAGCATCTCACAATCACACACATATATATCGGAGGGGAAATGTAGTTTTTCTATCAACTGTGATAAGCCAGAAAGTGCTATTATCCTTATATCGAAGACTCGAAGGCTGGGAGAAAGAGGACTGCCTACTAGTAGGGGTGAGATTACAACCAGGACATAATTGATTTGTAGCTCTTTTGTTTAGCCAATATGCCATACCAGCTCTTTACTTTGACTGGATTGTGCCCTTAGGTTGCTAGTTGTCATGGATATTGCTTCTCCCTAAAATAATATGTATGGCATTTCTGTTGCTAGAGCCATCCATCTTTATACTGTTCCAGAAACCAGGGGACTGGGCAGTCCTATTATTCTTTATTTCCACATTTTATTTCTTCTGGCAACCCCATTGAACTAAGCCCACACTAATCCTAAAGAAAAGAAAAGTAAGTCAATGCATAATGCAAAGGGAGTTTGCGCACACACACACACACACACATACACAAGTGATCACAAGCAGGCTGAACTATTTTATCTCTTTGGAAAATTGATGTATGCTTTACAGCCCTAGTCTACTTTATATGGCAAATGTATCATTAGAGGAGTTAATGTTGACTGGCCTGTAGGCTAAAAGGCAGAATGAGATGCCATTGCTAAATCTGCATTGTGTGCAAATAATCTCCATTTTTATGAGCTTTCCGCATTATCTTAATTCCCTGGTTTATATATCACTTTCCTTTCTGATTGATGGCAGCCTGCCAGGATAGCTGGATGCTAATGGAACAAAATCAATGTTTTATATTCAGTCCCTCCTAGATAACTAGTCCAGGCACATAGGACTACAAAGCACTTCTGTGCACATTTTCATATTCTTGTGGTTTACGGAGAGTGCATATAACTCTCCCCCTCTCTCTCTCTCCTCCCACATTACAGTAGAAAGAAGCACTGCTCTCTTTGCTGTTTTTTCAATTCAAGGTCTTCTCGCTCCCCTCAAACAATGAAGAATGACAATTCAGAGACTAATGGCCTATGAAATCAAACATTAAGATCACTTAGGTGCTTCTAAGTACGAGTTCCTATTAGAGCAATGAAGTTCCTTATTATAACACACACAGAAATTTTCAATGAAAATATGTACCTGAATAGCTGATATCATGCTATCAAACTTAAAGACTCATCTCTCTCAATAAGGAGCTGAAGAATATTAGCTTTTTTAAAGAATTGCAAAGGTTAGAATGTGGACTACTACAAAATTAACTAGGCTTTAACATGCCTTTTCCCCATAGAATTTTATATGGAAGTAAAATTTAAAAGACGTGCAACAAAAAAGAAAAAAACATATGAAATGCAGCAAGATCATTAAACAAATTCCCAGACTATAATCCTCAGTGTACCACATATATGCTTGTAGCGCAGGCTAGAGTGAAACAGTGTAAAAACATATAAGCACACAATCTTGATACAAAATTGGATATAGAAGTTATTCAGCAAATAGTGCATGTATTTTTAAAATCAGGGGAAAATGCAGGCATCTGTACTCTGCTGGAACTTGGACAAAAGCTGTAAGGATGTCCACATAGAGAATAAGTACAGACCATGTGCTACAATATCTTTTTTGGGGGGAAAGGGGGTTCTTTGTGTGATACATTTGCTAAATTAATTTTGTGCCAAATCATAATGTTTCTTATTTTATCAATCACACATTGTTCAGATGATTGTGTCTTATTATGATATGATTCCTCCTGAGCTATTCCTTCTTTTCTACAGTTATCTCAGAAGGACAGATTACTGTGTTCTTTTCTGACTGAAGCTCTTGTGTTTATATCAAGTAAAAGGGTCCAAAATATTTCACAGGTGCTATATTTCTTCTCATGAAAGAGAAGGCAGGATGAGAAGGAATATCTGTGGATATTTTTTTTCCTCCGTTAAAAGAATTCCTAGTCAGAAAGGAGGAGGCAATTGTGCTTAAGGCAAGAAACAGCTTTTAAAAATAAATAAACAGAGAGGAAGATGGATTACCTAAAAGGCCAGTTCAAATGAGTTTGAGATTACAGAAAATGCTCAGGGCTTCTTTTATGACAGAAAAATGGAATTGCATTATTGGGGAGCTATGACCTCATGTGCGAATGCATGCTGAATTTGGTCCTCATATAATATTGTTTAGGAAATTCATTTGGTCAACCTTAGGAATAAATAATACTACTAATAAAATAATAAGGGGGCAAAGGGAAATGTGCTGCTGATTTAAAGCTGCAACAGTGCATACATTAGGGCTAATAACTGCTGAACCACATATATTTAAAAATATCAAACACACCCACATGTGGTGAGGGAGGAACATTTTCTACAGTGTTTTGTGTGAGAGAATACTGTTTATAGCAAACCATCTCTTTCCAAACCATCTTCATGGTGGCAATAACCTCTTCGCTTCTCTAGTAGAGAAGGCTTCTTGACTGCACACTTCATCTCTGATTCTTGCCTGAGATTATTGGGTTCATAATATTTCAGACACACTCATCAGAAACATTGCTCTCCCAGCGGATGTTTTTGTGTTAGTGGTGATGGTGCCAAAGCAGAGCAGGCAGCACCAGTAGGTTTGTTTGCAGAAAAGGCAGGAGGATACAGACCATGTGGGCTCTGAGGTGTCTGTTGACTTTGTCTTCTTAAGAACTGTCTTTCAGATCCACATGTTGCAGTGTATCAAATGGGTGGTGGGAAAAGAGAATCCTCAAAATATGAGAAAATAGAAGAAAGCTCCTCCCAGATGAATTGCATAATGCCTTAAAGCAAAGACAGGGAGTCCCAAGAACACTGTAGGCAAGTGGAAAGCCTTCTTGATGGAGATGCCCAAACTGGAGCATCATAAGCTAGTAACCCACAAGTCCCATAATTCCTGGTCAAAGATCATGTCTGAGGCTGATTGGGTAAGACAGCTATAGGTCTCCTAACTCTGCATTAAAGAAACTCTGGGTTTTGAACCTTGGTCTGTGCTTATCTTCCCTAAGAGTTTTAGATCATCCATGTATAAGAGATTATTGATTTTTCCTGCTTGTTCTGAAATATGGTAGCCCAATCCAGTTTTATTTAAGATGATTGAAATGGGAATTAGTGAGATGTTAAACAGCAGTGGTGGCAATGAAACCCCTTGAAATATTCCTCTTTTGCTGCTAACTTCCTCAATTCCCTCACCATGGGCCATTAAGACAGTTTTCCATTTTTCCATGTTTTTCTTGAGGAACCTCTGAATGTTTTTACTAATCCCAAACATTTTTAGGCGGGTGTTAATGCAGCTGTGTGGCAATGAGTCAAATGCCTTTTTATAGTTTATCCAGGCCATGTTCAAGTTTGTTTTTCATCTTTTTAAATTCTTCAGTATCATTTTATCAATAAGCAGCCAATCTTTCATGCCTCTTCACTTTTTAAAGTTCCCTTTGTGTTCAGCTGGGCATAGGGAGTTTTCAGTTAAGTAATTATATATTGATCTTGCAACTACTCCTGTGAGGAGCTTGAACATTGTTGGAAGGTATGTCATTGGTTGATAATATCTGGGTTCATTGCTCTTTTGATGACCTTTTATTATCAGAAATGTGTGGCCTGTTGTCATCCAATCTTCCGTTGTAGAATTTTTGAGTAAGTGATTAAAATTCACTAATATACGCTGATGGAGCCTTGTTAAATGCTTTAACCAAAATCCATGCAGCTCATCTGTACCAGGTGCACTCCAATTTTTCACAGCCTTTACTTGCCTCTTAATCATTTCAGTTTTTATTACAATTCCAACCATTTGTTTTCCTTGAGTTTCTTTACAAATGTCTTTAATCCATGAGGAGTTTTTGTGCTATATCCGGTTGAGCTTTCCCAAATTTCTTTCCAAAATTAGAAAATTCCAGAAATAGTTTACTAGCCCTTCTTATGGGGGTATCCTGTGACTGTGTTGGTTTCCAAAGGCTACACAGGATAGCTTTTCTCCCAGAAGGCACAGTGGAGAATCAAAGCCCCAACCTCTGGTTCCACAGCCACATACATCATTCACTTAGCTATCCAGTATAATAAAGTGGCTGAAATCCTGTTCCTCAGTGTAATAAGCTGCAACTAGAGTAGGCCTGTTGAGTCCCCTTATCAGGAGAAAGGCAACCTATAAATAAGAAATATAAAATATGATGAGTCAGCTCCATAACTTCCACACGGTAAGTAGCAAAGTTGCCACGTACTATGCTAACCAACAGGATTCTGGCCAATATTTGAGTGATTAATAGTGGCCTTATTTAGTCATTTTTATCTCTATTTAAAGCCCATGCAAAGAGGGAAGAGTTGTGTTTATCACTTTTGTCAATGTGTCCAAGAAGGGATTGCTCCCCAATCTCCACATAAGCTTTGTATGTGGACATATAATTTAAAACAGCACACTTTGGTCCTGGAGATCTACAGCCCATCTTTCTGTTTTGGAGTGGAATAAGGCGGCCAGATGCAAGAGATGAAAGTATTACTGCACTTGAAATAGTTGTGTACATGTACGGCTGGTGAAGAAAGCAGTGGTCTAGGTGGGCTGCAAGGTCGACGTAACTATTATGAAGAATTCAGTGTTTGTCAGTCTTCATATCTTCCTGCAGGTTGACATACTGTCTCCAACTGCCCTGCTTCTCATAGATTATACTCTATGACCTTTTGACACCATAGTAGGAAAGCTTTAATGCTTCTCCAAACCCTTTGTTTTTCCACTGCCCACCAGCTTACCATAAGTACATTGTACCATAAAGTAATCACTGAGCATACAAGAACTGAATGCCTATGACGGCATATCCTTCACACATCCTGCCCTGAAAATGTGAGCTTTTATTCTGCGATGGGACTCAGGTTCCTTGACAGACTGACTTGATGGGTTGTTAGATAGAGTTGAGAAACCCTGGCATGGAAGAAGAGTTTCTGCACATTAAGCTTGCATGGACAGCGATACCTGCTCAACTTTTCTTTCCTATTATAGAATGCATAGGAACCATGCCCTTTTTTGTATCTGGCCACCTCCAATAGAAAAAATATATTATTAATAACATCTGCTTGCACTTGTTACAGAACTAATAGAACTAAACTGTGGCATTTCTTTAATAATTGTTATGGGGAAAACACAATCTTCTTAGGCTCATATTTCCTTCCCTCCTCAGCCCCTGGTAACCAACACATTTTAATTTGTTTCATTTCTACAACTCAGCCATGCATATGCAATCTCTGTTCACACTTTTAGAAAGTAAAATTAAATGAAAGAAATTGGGCAATAATATAAAGGTTGTCTGAGCAGAACAAATTTGAATTATCAAAGACAACAGAGGAAGACTGGAGCAACAGGGCTTGAAGTACTACAAAGATTAGAAGGAAAAACACACACCCCAACCCATAGCACTCATAAATAATAATTGGAAGCAGGTGCTGATTATTTGCCTACTTTTCTTCATCAGGGCTTTCAGGTGGGAAGATAACCACACTGAATATGATAGTGACTTAATTTCTGCTTCACTCTTATGAACAGATAAAAGGCAAGCTTAGTGTATCAGCATTTGTTAACGGGTGGCACTTGTTTTCAATGTTTGTGTAGTAGGTTGACAAAACAACCTGAGATACATCTGGCCAGAAGTTGGTCCAACAATGTTTAGTGGCAGTGACCCAGTAGGAAGTGTGTTTTAATACTGCAGCATTAATAGTGTCTTAGCAAGTCATAGTTACTTTTCTTTGTGCAAGAAAGGGAGTAGCATTTGAACATGAAGGTATGCTAATATATATGTACATATATACTTCTTTCCAGATGCTACCAAGAACGTGGAATGTAGAAAATAAACCATAAATATCCCTTCTGGTCTCAAAGGAATATACCTGATTTGAACTGTGTATGTTATTTGTGATAACTTGCGAGAAAAGAGAGGAAATGCAGAACAATACTATTAAATAATCATTTCTACACAGAATTTATTCCACATTTCACTATGGCTATGAATACACAATCAAATGCTGTGGAATTTGCTGCAATTATAGTATGGATTGATTCAGAGGATTTTGAAGTTGCTGAGTGGATCAAGATCAGCCTGGCATTCATCCACATCCTCATCTTTGTGGCAGGCATCCTGGGCAATAGTGTCACCATTCAGACAACCAAACTGTTACAGAAGAATGGCTACTTGCAGAAGGAAGTGAGAGATCACATGGTGAGTATTTTTTCCTGATCATATGACTCAAAGCCTGATTCAAACTGATGCAGCCCTTTTTGCTTCCATCATGCCCTTTTTTTCTCTTCCACAGGGGGCTTCTACTTTGTTCAAGCTGGAAAAATTCAGATAGACTTTCCTGTGTGATCAGTTGATTCACTCTTGTAAACATATGTGTGTGTGTGTGTGTGTGTGTGTGTGTGTGTGTGTGTGTGTGTGCGTGCGCGCACACATGCACGTGCTTTGGGGATGGAGGCAGATGGGGCATGATGTTCAGGACCATAAGAAGATAAGTCTCCATGTTCTTTTCCCCTGGTTATTGGCTGATTTTTAAAAAAATGGCATATATGAGATCACCTTATCACTCTATTACTGAATTACTGGTGTTTATAAACTAGTTTACTGTTGGATGCCCAGGCTTTCGTGGTGGCCAGGAGTGCATTTGCACAGTTAAAACAAGTGTGCAAACTGCACTCATTCCTGGAGAGTTCTCATCTGGCCACAGTGATACATACCTTAGTTACATCCTGGCTGGATTACTGTGATGCACTCTATGTGGAGCTGTGTGTGTTTAGTCGTTTAGTCGTGTCCGACTCTTCGTGACCCCATGGACCAAAGCACGCCAGGCCCTCCTGTCTTCTACTGCCTCCCGGAGTTGTGTCAGGTTCATGTTGGTTGCTTCGCAGACACTGTCCAGCCATCTCATCCTCGGTCGTCCCCTTCTCCTCTTGCCATCACACCTTCCTAACATCAAGGTTTTTTCCAAGGAGTCTTTTCTTCTCATGAGATGGCCAAAGTACTGGAGCCTCAGCTTCAGGATCTGTCCTTCCAGTGAGCACTCAGGGTTGATTTCCTTTAGAACTGATAGGTTTGTTCTCCTTGCAGTCCAGGGGATTCTCAAGAGCCTCCTCCAGCACCACAATTCAAAGGCATCAATTCTTCGGCGGTCTGCATTCTTTATGGTCCAGCTCTCACTTCCATACATCACGACAGGAAAAACCATAGCTTTGACTATTCGGACTTTTGTCAGCAAGGTGATGTCTCTGCTTTTCAAGATGCTGTCAAGATTTATCATCGCTTTCCTCCCAAGAAGAAGGCGTCTTTTAATTTCAGGGCTGCTGTCTCCATCTGCAGTGATCATGGAGCCCAGGAAGATAAAATTTGACACTGCCTCCATATCTTCCCCTTCTATTTCCCAGGAGGTGATGGGACCAGTGGCCATGATCTTAGTTGGTGTCAGTTTAGAAGGTGTTGTAAATCTTTATAAAATTGTTCAATTTCAGTCTCCTCAGCAATGGTGGTTGGTGCATAAACTTGGATTACTGTGATGTTGAAAGGCCTGCCTTGGATTCGTATTGACATCATTCTATCATTTTTGAGATTGTATCCCATTACAGCTTTTCCCACTCTTTTGTTGACTATGAGGGCTACTCCATTCCTTCTACGGGATTCTTGCCCACAGTAGTAGATATGATAATCATCTGAGCTGAATTCGCCCATTCCTGTCCATTTTAGTTCACTGATGCCCAGGATGTCGATGTTTATTCTTGCCATCTCCTGTTTGACCACCTCCAGCTTCCCAACGTTCATAGATCTTACATTCCAGGTTCCTATGCAGTATTTTTCTTTACAGCATTGGACTTTCCTTTCACTTCCAGGCACGTCCACAGCTGAGCGTCCTTTCGGCTTTGGCCCAACCACTTCATTAGCTGTGGAGCTACTTGTACTTGTCCTCCGCTCTTCCTCAGTAGCATGTTGGACGCCTTCCGACCTGAGGGGCCCATCTTCCAGCGTCATATCTTTTAGCCTTTTGTTTCTGATCATGGGGCGTTCTTGGCAAAGATACTGGAGTGGCTTGCCATTTCCTACTCCAGGTGGATTGCGTTTAGTTGGAACTCTCCACTATGTCCTGTCCATCTTGGGTGTCCCTGCACGGCATAGCCCATAGCTTCTCTGAGTTACTCAAGCCCCTTCGCCACGACAAGGCAGCAATCCATGTGGAGCTACCTCTGGGAAATGTCAGGAAGCTTCAGCAAGTTAAAAATGTGGCAGCCAGATTGCTAAATGGAGCTGGTCACGGGGATCACATAACCTCGCTGTTACTGGCTGCCAATATATTTTTGGGCAAAATTCAAAGTGCTGGTTTTAACCTATAAAGGCCTACACAACTTGGTTCCAAGCTATCTCAAAGACAGCATCTCCCATTATGAGTCTGCCTGAGTGTTAAAATCATCAGGAGAGGCTTTGCTGTCAGTCCCACCCTCTTGATAGTGCCTCCAAGTCTCATCCCAGAGAGATAGTCCAGAAGGATACCATGGTCAATGATATTGAAAACTACTGAGAGATTTAGTAGAACCAACGTGGACACACTCCCCTTGTCTAATTCTCAGCAGAGGTCAAAATATTTTGAAAACTAAATGCTGTCTACACTTAGTATTACAAAGTACTCAAATGAAAAATGACCATGATTCAGAGAAGGGATTGTGTTGTTTGTTTGTTTGTTTTTTAAAAAACACCCTACAAGTTTTGTCTCAAATAAAGTAGTCTCATGAATCACTGAATTTTATATAAATGTTGATTGACCAAATTGGATTCATTCAATGGAGATCTTTTAGCTATGACTAACTATTGTAACTACTGACTTGCCTTTGTCAGCAATAATGTTATTTGGAACTAAATGCTCTTGGCAATGGATGAGTGCTTTGTAGACTGAGTTTCATACAACGGCAACAATCCTGTTGCTTAGCGTAATACCTCACACTAGAGTAGGCCCATTGAATCAATGGGGTTTTGGTGAATCAACTCTTCCATAAGCACAATTGATTCAAATGGGCCTATATACAGTGGTTGCAACTTACTTTAGTATAGTAAGTTTCAGTTAAGAATTAAGTCATTTAAATCAATCACACTTATGGAGGATTTGACTTACCAAATCCCCATTGAGAAAACTGAGCAACAGGATTTTGGCCAATAAGAGGCTGCTAGAAGATGAAACTTTATCCTGCACACCCCACATAAAAATGCGATTTTCTGTGCATCTTCTTCTGGTCTCCAGCAGGTTAGTACACAGTGTTAGTATACATATATACTGCAGTCAAGTAGCTTTTGCAGGCTTATTAACAAAGTTGTTGTATCTGTAAAGACAGAAAAGACAAACAGCACACAGTGAATGCATGAGTCAGGGATGAAAGACAATGTTTGATACATTTTGTTTTCTTTCTTATTTATTGCATTTCAAATAGGTGGAAGCTAGTGCTCCCTGTTTGGTTCAACTGAAGTTTCAAATTTCAATCCCTCTTCTATTGCTAATTAATATTGATTGGTGATAAGGGTTGCAGCCTCCGTTGCTGCCTTACTGAGTGAATTGCCAGCTCTTGAAACGCACAGAGCCTACCGCATTTAACAGCTCTGTGATAGCCGGACCATCTCTCCTATAATAAAAACATTCAGGGCCAGCCCTACCATCAGGAAGGGTGAAGCAGCCATCTCAGGCAGCAGCTTTACACAATCATGTAAGGAGAGTTATGGTTTGTCATTTAATTTACATTTACTGGGAAGAAGGTACTGGCTCATGTGCCAGAATTACTTGGCTATATTTGGGGACTATGCACATTGGTGAGTGGGTAATGTTACTCTGCCTTGAGCAACAAAATGTCTTGAACTGGCCCTGAGAGTAATATAATGGTGAGTGCTTTTAAAAAACACAGACTGTACTTTTCACAGATTTTAAAGACAAACTCTTTGTTTTTCATAGATGCATCACAAGAATATATTTATGTCAAACTTTTTTTCCTTCCTTGTATCACTGTAGCAAAGAAGGGTTTACCTGTTAATTTCCATGAAGCATTTAACAGTACAAAACACCACTTATTTAAGAAGTGACCGTACTTAAAGGAGTCTTGGGATCAACAGTCATTGACAAGGAGTTTCCATTTTTCATCTCATGCCATGTTCACACGCTGTTTAAACCTGATGCTCAAGGCAATCATCTTCCCTTTTTCCATGGTTAAATTACCATAAATGGGGAGTTGTCCCCATAGAAGAGGGAGAGAAATGTAAAACCTCAGTTTAACCAACAGGGAGCACTACCTTCCACCCACTTGAAATGCAATAAACAGGAATTTTAAAAATGCATCAAACATTGAGTAGCCTGTGCTGGTTCTTTCTGCAATAATGCAATTCCCTCCCTCTCAACCCTGTTTTACTTAATAGTCCTTTGAAGGGGAAGAAGAGGTCAAATTTCAGGAAGAGAAGGCAAAGTCAACCTGCTTATTGTGAATCAGAGTTGCTTCATTCCTTTCCTACCTGCTTTATCTCATTTTTAATCAGTGACCACATCCCTTCTGCAATTCAGTCAGAAGTTAATGTTTGACTGGGCGTTGTTATCAGCCACCCGGAACTCTCACTAGGAGCTGTCTGGGACAGCAAGTAACAAGAAGTGACTTGCAGAAGTTGAGGGCTTAACTACCAATACAGAGAAAGAGAGGCATTCAACAGCGTTTCAGGAAGAACAGAGTGCAGAAAAGAAGCCATATTGTAAGGAATAATATTTCTTTCTTTTTTTTAGTAACAACTAAGATTTTATTTAACTCCTTTGAGTTAAATTACTCCTGTGAGTAATGTGACTTGGAAGGAGTACTGATTCAAATAGGAAATAAAAGTAGCTGAGTGTCAGTGTAGGTACGTCAATTGCTGCTAGAGCTTTTAATCCAGAGTTTGCTTATTTAGAATTTGAATTAAGTCTCAGTGAATTCAGTACATTTTACTTCTGAGGAGTTGTTTAGATGGAGCTTAAAAATCTATAAGGATGTTGGGCTAACTAGAAGGCTACTGGGAGATGTTCTGATCTCATCCCTCCCTTCTCCTGACCTTCATTTCTGTACCTAGTTCTACAATATGTCGACCCAAGATGACCAGTCATATTGTTGGGATATAATCGATGACAGCCATGTTAAGGATTTTGAAGTTGCTGAGTGGATCAAGATCAGCCTGGCAGCCATCTACATCCTCATCTTTGTGGCAGGCATCCTGGGCAATAGTGTCACCATCCAGACGACCAGACTGTTACAGAAGAATGGCTACTTGCAGAAGGAAGTGACAGATCACATGGTGAGTCTGGCCTGCTCGGACATACTGGTCATCTTACTGGGGATGCCTGTGGAGTTCTACAGCATGATATGGAGCCCTTTCTCAACCCCTCAAGGTGACCTAGCCTGTAAGCTGTACTGCTTCCTTTTCGAGGCCTGCAGTTATGCTACGGTGCTACATGTGGCAACTCTAAGCTTCGAACGATACATTGCCATCTGCCACCCGTTCAAGTTCAAAGCTGCTTCTGGACCCTGCAAAGTGAAGATCCTCATTGCTTTTGTCTGGCTGACATCTGTTCTGGTGGCCCTGCCCCTTCTTTTTGCCATGGGCACAGAGTACCCCTTGGAAATCATCAAGGGTCATCAAGGATTAGTTCCCTGCACCAAGGCTAAGAACCGGCACCACATGCCTGACCTAAGGTCAAATGTAACAATATGCACCAACTTGTCCTCCAGATGGACAGTCTTCCAGTCTACTATCTTCACTGCCTTCATTGTTTATACTGTGGTGTTGGTGTCCGTAGCTTTCATGTGCCACAAAATGAGGAAAGCTCTTACGATGCACAAGCAAGGGACTTTGGCTGTGAGAGGGGAGACAGAAAGCCAACATCAGTATCTACGGAAAACGGAGAATCCTGATGGCAGAACATCCAGGAAACAGACAATTCTCTTCCTCGGTAAGATCATAATGAGAGGACAGTAGCAGATGTGGGGGCGGGGAGGCAACTGAGGAAGAGGAAATGGCCTTGTGGAGTTACAAAATGAAAGACAAGTGACGGAGACAGGTTTAATTCTGGAAGAAGTGGAGGGGGGAAAATGCAGTAGGGCTTGTATCCCTTTTAGTTTTACACCATTCTATATTCATTATGGAAATAATGTTGCTCAGCAGAAAGCAAATGGTGCACATAAATTGTGTGGAACCTGTGCGGGGTGATATTCAAGTAAGCATGAATGGCCCAGAATGGGTATTTGAAAGGAATGCTTTTCATTTCAGCTGCATTCCCCTTTTCTTTATGTGTAGAATCAAATGGCTGGTGCTTTTTTGCAGACTCCTGTACTCCTTCCACATCACTCTCCCATCACTATTTTAAAAAGCTGTCTTTATTGAAATGTTTCCACTTTAACTCTAAAGGCTCTGCTTCTATAATGCTGGGATCTCAACTCCCTTAAATTAAGTGGGGGGTCCTCACATTCAATTTGCTTCCACAAGTCATTCTGCTCTGATAATATCCTAGCCCTACTTGCATCCTATTTTTTATTCAAATGAAGGGAGTTCTCTGCTTTACAGTCCAGCACAATGTTCCATAGTCGAGATGGAGACTTTGAATGAAGGATGAAATGGGGTTCAGAAGGATGAATTATATATAAAATTAACTAAGGCCCAGCTCTTCATACATCCACCTTGCCAAAATGAAAGAATGTGTTTTTGGAAATTGCACCTCTACAGCACAGTGCTATTTATTTCTATTCAGAAGCTAACTCCCATTTCAGTTTAGGAAATATCCAGGAAAGTGGGTATGGAATCATGTTGTAGAATTACTGATACATCTATTGTAGATTTCCCTGATTATGAGAGAGAAAATGTACTGAAGCAGTGTATATAGTTCTTTGAAACCACTGCTGTTTTTACTCTTGGTGGCCTATTTTAACTTTCCCATTCATTGGATTTTAAAACAGAATTGCAGCACTGGTCTGTAATCTTAAATCTTTTACCATGCGGAAGATTCATTGACATTACTGGGGTTTCATTCTCAAGAAATGTGCTCAGAACTGAGGTGCTGGTTAATTATTTCTGGGATATATTTTGCATTGTCACCTTTTTTTTTAAATGATCCTGCTCCTGTGCCTTTACTAGAAACCATAGTAGGTAAAGCTACCTTCATACAAAAATAAAGGTTTGCTGATACTCAAGCTGTTGGAGTTGCTACCGGATTCATTGGAGGTAGCACTAGTGGAGACACTGGTTCCTTTCTGGGGGCTATCCTGAAAACTACCCTGCAACCTTTCTTTTGGGCTTCTAAATGCAAGTTACATTCCAGACCACAGCCTTCCTTCCTTCTTGTGATCCTGTCTCTTTCGACCCTTTTATGGTTTGCTGTGAAGCTGCTTTCTCATTTAAAGCTTCAGACTACAACATTTCTCAAAAAACTTTCTGTGGAAAAATAACATGGAAAGGTACTTCATAGTAAAAGAGTGCAGAACGTCAAGAATTTGAACAGTATCATAATTCACATGTCAGAATGATTCCATAACAGGGAGCACCACCATTCTTTTCCCAACTTTTACTTCTTTCCCTTACTTTCAACTAACACATGCAGCAAATTATATCACCTCTGATCACAGTTTATCATGCCAGTAGTTTGAAACCATATGTGACTAGAGATTACGCAATTCCTGCATGTATTGATGGTTGTTGTGGGTTTTTTGGGTTCTTGGGCCGTGTTCTGAAGGTTGTTCTTCCTGACATTGAAAATAAGGGGAAAGAGTAATGGATGAGATAGGTGAGCTGGTTTTAATAACACTTTCAGACCTGCCAATTAAGTAATTAACAATACTCAGCTTTTGCTCCCCAATAAAAGATGACCTGACAGGATTCAGGCCTAGCACTTGATCCCCCACATTAAAATCACAGTGCTTTGCTTTTGCATGTCCCTCCCAGGCCTGAACATCATGCCTCAACTGCCTGTCAACAAAACAGTACCAAGAGACACCTCCCTCCCATCTTTACAAGAATGTATCACAACTTCCATATGGGGAAATCCTGCTCAAATCATTCTTGCTTGAAAAAGTAGAAGCACCCCTGTAGCAGAGGGGGAAAAGCCACTACAGACACAGTCGCGCCCCGCTGGGATCTTTACAATTGCAACTGCAGTGAAAAGAGCCAGATCAAGTCCTCCCATCATGAAAAGTTGTAGTCCTCTGGAGGCAGGGAAAAACATCTGGCTTGGATTTAAATAGGCTGAACCAATTCGAATGAGCCTTGTATGTCATGTGGACATTTTTTTAAAAAAATCAAATTCACCTGCTTTATAAGTGGAGCAAATCCCATAGTAATTGACTGTATAATTGCCCTCTGACTTATGCAAGCCACTGCATTTCATGCTATTCATGCTAAAATTGCCACGGAGAAGCAGGCAGCCATACTGCCAAGGTACATGTGTGGAGATCGTGAATACACGTGAGCTGTTACCACACCAGGGGAAGGGGATTCCTTTCACATGTTTAGAATGCTATTGAAAGTGTGAGAGCAAAGACAGTTTAAAAGCTGGCAGCCTTTCTTTCATCTACATTTTGCTCTGTTTTCAGCTACGCCTTGGCAACGATGAGCTGCGTTGTTGTTCTGATCTTACAGTTGGAATCTCGTTTCCCCACCCCTTGAGCTTGGGAATTATGTTTGATTCTGATCTTTCTTGCCACATTTTTCAGGCAAAACCTAATCAAGTTGTCATCATACCGTCTTGAGAATCTTTCCAGGCTGTGATCAATGTAGTTTCAGCATCTTGTTAAGGGCTCTTAGATGTGCTTTTCATCATGTTCTGCTTGAATTGCCGCAATTCCTTGCTTCTACTGGCTTGCTTCATACCATGCGAGTGCTGCAATAAATGAACTCGCTAACACATGAAGGTGCATGCAGCCAAGCCACAGACGTTGTTGTCATGGTGGTAGTGGTTCTTTTGAGAACTCTCTGGATATTTGGAGGTCTTGAATGGTGGATAAAGTGCACAGTTATTAACAACTCAAAACAGCAACATAGATTGATGGCTGTACTGTATAGTTTTCTAGCCACTTTTGCTATGATAGTCTGAATTTGCAAGCTGGAAATCCCAGATGCAGTAAATGTCAGAGAGGTAACCTGAAGAAAGCTTGCTGCATCAAGTTAAAAGGACATACATCACAACTTGATATGTTTAAATGAAGAAGAATGAGAGTGTGTGAGAGAAATATGGGATTAGAAAGTGGCTCGTGTATTATCGATATTCTTAACTATGTGGCATTATTGAAAGAAAATGAAAGTTTGTTTGCAATCCCAAAGATAATGGAAAAGAGCTTGAAAATATGGAGATGCTGGAACCAATTCTTGCTGGCATCTGGTATAAAACAATACTTTTTAAAGTATATACATACGCACATGCACATACATATTTTAAAATAAGCCAGTAACAAACGGACATAAAATTCTCACAAAACAAAATTAGATTCCATACAGAAAAGATCATGGCATCAGTTATCATTTTAAAAAGCCAATCTAAAATATAGGGGAAATGTTACAGGCTTAGACAAAGCTACTCATCTCATTTGCTCGCCTGAGAGATCTTTCCACAGATCATAATGAAAGACTGGAGAACTGCTTGTTGGTTTATCATGATTTATAAATCCAATAAGGGGAAAACAGACAAAATAAAAGTTCTCTTCTCCTTCAATTCTAATGTAATTTCTAGTTAAACAGTATTTCTTGTTTTCGTCATCAACAAGAATTAACAAATGTAGAAGTATAACAGCTAAGCATTTGTAAGGATTTTTCATAGATTTGAAGTACTTGTTATCTTGGTAAATAAGGTCACTATTGGCTATAATATATTTAACATTCTTGGTAGGTGATTCTTGAGAAATAATAGTTTGCAAAGGACCACTGACCACAACTGACATGACTTCCTGGCTCAGACCTTTAGCCACTAAGCTCAATGACTTTGTGCAGGTTTTGTCTCCCTTGTAGTATATTTTATATTCCTTCTGTTCTGTGTTATAAAATTAAACTAGATCTTGGACAAGTGGTTCTGAAAAACAAAAGGATTTTTGTTTTGTTTTGTTTCCAGCTTTAGTTCTCATGTGTTTCCTGATTGTTAACCATTAATATTATCCAGTTAATACAGCTCAGATAACACAGTTTCAGTCACACTGTTTGCTTTATAATTCAAGCTGATTTGTTGGTTCTTTTGGTTTTCCACAGTCACTGTGCTGAAGAGTGGTCTGGTGCTTGGAAGTGTTACTTTTAAATAATCTCTCAGCCAACATACCTGCTGGAGATTCTGGAAGTTGTACTGCAAAGTTTAGTTTTCCCAAGGTCTGAAATTGCCATATTCTGCCTGTGAACCTTTTTCGTCTCATTTATTTCCTGGCATGGAAAGTTGTGCACCACTTCTTGGGAATTTAATGATAATAACTTGTTGTGGGCCTCTACGATGCACCTTATTTGGGACTCAGTTACCTTCCTCTTACCTGAACCATGCTCTCTTCACCAACTCTGCTAGGACAGATACATCTGTTTTAACATGAAACATCCACATACTTTAGCAGGATAGCTATTTTGTGGCCTCATTTTTGTTACTCAGACCTTACATGGTCTATTACTATGCACAGACAGCATAGTAATTTTGGAAAATTACTAAATATGACACCATATCCGGAGAATGTGTAATTTTGTCAACAGAGCAAAAAATGTCTACTTCAGATAAAGCATCCGTTTATAACTGAGGACTCTTCTTATCTGAAGTTGGGTCAACAGCTGCAATGTGTTTAGCACAATTCTCTAGGCCTATTGATGCATCATATTCCCTATGCATAACATTGTGTTTCTCTTGTTAAGAAACTTCTCTGAGACTTGATGGGAGTTGGGGAAAATGAGGCATCCCTCTGTGACTTTTTAGTTGATGCCTTTTTGAACACAATCAGCTTTGCATTAATACAAACAAATATTTATGTGTGTGTCAGGATGGAGTGTGTGTGAAGTTAAGAGGTTTAGTATGTTTTTCCACAGTGGCTTTTGTGCTGTGTTTCAAATATCTTTTTAAGATGAGTCTCACTAATTAACTTTGGTTAGAAAATAAATTAATGAACAGAAGACAGAAATCATGGCCTATGTCCATGAGAATAATATATTTGAAGTTGTGTCTTTCATAAAAAAGATCCTTTAGGGTGCTTTTAACCCAAGCAAAATGAACAGATATGTTGTTTACAAATTGCTTAATTTAAATATTGTGATGTAGCATTGCTGTTTATATTTTATCTGGCAGATGGGTCAAATTAAAACAAATATTTGTTCATTCCAAATGTATTTCACATTTAATGTGAAATGTAAATGACAACACAGAGCAAGATGTCTTGACGATCTAGCAGTAATAAAAGCAATTTAGAGTCTCTCTCCTCTAGTTGTTAAAAGTAATAACTTCTATAAAGCAGAAATTAAATTCATAAATCTAGTATATTCAAGAAGAGAGCCTTTAAGAAGAAAAACAAGCAGAAACGTAAGGAGTTTTAGTGCTCTGTTTAGACACTCTTGTCTGAAAAAATAATGAAAACAAATTAAGAACGTTTTAGAATAGCAATGGGCCAATGTTTTACATGTTCTCACACTGAAATTAAGTATGGCAATGAGAAAGTGAGGGACGAGAGCAGAAGAATCCCATTCAAAGAATCTGGAAGTGGATGTTGTCATGCCTAGGGGAGAGTTGTGTGAGGCTAAACTTCATGTATGAAACAGTGACACTTTCTCCTTGCATAGGTTTCTCTAGCATGCATCATGTTTTCACTAAACCAGTGGTTCTCAGATTGGGAGTGGATGATTGCTGAATGGCCCTTGGCACTACAATTCAAAAGCAGAGGTTTGGCATTTCAACCAACCAACTGCTACGTTACAAGCTATCGAGAGGCACTGAATGTATGGGAGATTCTGGTGACAGGAGCTATCCTTTGCTTCTTCCACATGTGGCTGGTCTTAAGATCTTAGGATCAAGCACTTGAAAAGAACCAAACTCTGAACCCCGAAATCATAATGAAAGCACTTCAGGTTTTCTGAATGAGCCTTCTGAAGGCATCATTGCCTGAATACAGGTAGAGTTTGAAGCATGATGGGAATGGGCAAGCATATAAGCCCCAATCCTATGTCTACACACCATCTAGAACACAGGAAGACTGAAGTCTTCAGCAAAAGTCTACAGCAGTGCCTGGAAGCATACTCAGCTGAATACACTTACAGTGTTTCCGTTATTGGGGCTCTGCCAATGGTGGAAACGCAGTCTGTAGAATGTGCTTACTGGCACTTTCACATGGTCTCCTTCTGTTTTTTTTTTTTGTTTGTTTGTTTGTTTTTTTGGCCAAAGTGGGAATGTGTGGAACTTATCTGTGTCATGAGATTTTTAGATTTTTTTTTTTTTTTTTTTTGGAATTCAGCTTCCATAATTCAATACTTCTCTCAGCCTGAATTCTGGGAACAGCTGCCAATTTTTTTCCCCAAACTCCTCGCTGGAATTTTCAGTTACTCACAGGTGGGAAATAAAACCTCTGTCAACCATTGTGTCCCTGTGAGGAAGAAGGAGGAAATGGGTGGGAGTGGCTAAACTCCATGGAGGCTGCAAGGAATAAGGGGACTGGCAGTCTCTTTGCCCATTAGAGTCTGTAGAGGTTGCCTCTCAAAACAAAAACAAGAATGAATCTCTACCAGCCCCCTAGTCCCTTGCGGTCGAAGGGGAGCAAAGGAATCTGTGTTGTTTGAACAGACTTGTGCAACGTTCCATGTTGCTTCTAGTTCCACATCTATGTATAGATAATGATTCCTGCTTCACAGACCAGGGCAGAGTTAACCCATGAAGCTGTATGCAATGAAGCTCTGTGCAGGGAAGAAGAGATTAAGAGTGGTTCCAAGTGTAAAACTGGCAGGACTGTTTCTGTTTGGCTATACCACTTGTTAAGAGTGACAAGCTGATGGACAACAACTAGTATATTTTGATGTATGGCAGATATAATAAGCCACTTGTGGCTTACTATTGTGATGACAGACTGTATGTCTGTCTGTTACTACTTAGATATTTTTGCTTTGATCTGAAGGGACTTACATGGATATTTCTGCGGGCCCCCTGATTTAGTTCAGAGACCACTTCAGTGCTTTGGGCTGGATCCAGATGAGGTGCAGAGTGATTTGGTCTAGTTCCTGAATCTGGAAATTCAGATCTCCAGCGCTCCCTTTAATTTGGGTATAATTTTTGTCATTCCCCACTCCCCTGGTTTATATGAAATTTAGAAACATCTTAAAATCTAAAGACTACAATATAGACCAAATTTCAGAAAATGCATGTGTGTGCATATGCTTGTATGCCCGCACTATGCTTCTCTAAATTGAGTTTTGAGGTTTTTTTGTAAAAGCAAAATGTTTCCATCTTATGGCGCCCTACGCCTCCTCCCACCCCATCCTCTCAATCATTGCCTGGTGAAATCTCTTGCAATGGCAGTCTGACAGCTGCTGCCAGAGGATTCAGCACTCCTCATTTTGCCCCCTAGGTCTACCCCTTGCTGCCTGACTGCTGGGAGTTCTCTCTCTCTCTTTCTCTCTTCTGAATACAAACCATTCTTCTTGCCTCCTAAGGTGGTGGAGCAGACTCCTGCTGTTGTATTGCACTGGCAATTTACACCGGCTTATTTGCTGCCTGCAGTGAAGGCAGGCAGCACTTTGGGAGTCTTCTCCCCTTCCTCAAAGTGATGGGGGTGATTCTGATTTTTCAGGTTGACCTTCTTGACAGTGATAGTCAGCTTACACCTGTGAATAAAAGCAAACCAGTCTGCTTATCCCTAGCCCTACATTTGAGTACCAAATGCATTTGTATCACTGCTATGGAGATGCATCATGATTAAATTAAATTAATGACCAGATACAATAGCAATATAACAGTATGTTAAATTGGAAGTGTAAATTATATACTGTATATGAGGACATATCATGGATTGGAAAGTAATTCTTTACTGTGCTTGTTACGGTGATTCATTTAATCATTAATGCAAATAATCATAATATTTGTTAAATAAAGGAATTAAGTATAAATATAATCATATTTTATGTGCTTTGTGAATAAAGTAAATATGCCTGCTGACAGTATTCAGTTGAACATAGAGTGGCGTGTGAACGTATACACAGGTGCATATAGACATATACATGCATGCAATCAAGAGAGGGAGTGAGGATGGGCATTTTTTCAAAATGAATGACATAGAGAAGGAAAATCGGATGTATAACAAGAACTAGGACCAAGGAGATGGAGAGATGGAGTCAGTGTACAGTATGCCTAAGCTACACACTGACACACCAAAGAAACAGATTTTGCTACCCAAATAAATGAGAAAAGCAAAGGGAGGACTAGGCAAAAGGCCACCAGAGTAATATTAACGAGATTCTAGTAGGTTATGAGATGAATCGAATTAAGCTAAGACTAAAAGCAACACAACAATGTTATCAAATGTCTTTCCTTATGACTGCTACCCATGTTGCTAGAACTGGCCAAATATATGACAAAGAGTTGTGTGAAATGAATTATATCCCTTTTAATGACCTCACAAATCCCCTGCACAAGCACTGTGATTGCAATGCTTATACTTTGGTCTCAGACTTCACATTCAGTGTCAGTCAGCAAAACCACGTCTGCTCTTCATCACAACCTTTGGCAGATAAATAGATATTGTCTGGCTTTTTCATTCTTATTTTAGACATACAAATCCCCAAATAGATCTAAATTTTCTGGACCCTTTTGCTTTGCCCCAGAACCAAATCTGACTGTTCTGCTTCAATGCAAACCTCAAAGAAACCAGAATTATTTAGTTCAAAATTCAGGATTTAGCTGAAGCTGATCACAGGCCTAGATATTTATTAAAAGAAAAACAAAACAAAACAAACCACTCTCTATTATTATTATTATTATTGTTGTTGTTATTATTATTATTATTATTATTATTATTATTATTATTATTATTATTATTATTATTATTATTATTATTATTAACAACAGCAGCAGCAGCAGCAACAACAACAACAACAGCTGCTGCTGCTGCTGCTGCTACTACTTCTACTACTACAGCTACAGCTGCTTCCAAGTGCTTCAGCCAAACTGCTGACTGATTACAGGGAGTATATAACTCCCCTATTCCAACAGCTTCACTGAAAATGCTGGTCATGACTTATACTTGCCTAGTCCATATACAGCTTGGGACTAGGCGATCTGAAGGCCATATCACCCTCTCCAGCTTTTATGATGTTCTGGAGATGTTCTTCTCTTATTTCCACTAAGGACAGCTACCAAGATTTCATTGTCCTCACAGGTTGACAAACATGCAAGAGAGAGCCATTTCAGTCACTGCTGCAGACTGTGGAATCCCCCCCCCCGACTCTGTTTTTCCACCAGCAGCCAAATAATTTCCTTTTTAGACAGTGTTTTAATAGATTTAGAAAAGTTGGGGCTATTATGGGATGCTGAACACACTGATTTGAGTGGTTATGTTTTGATTGTTTGTACATTGTGGGTTTTATGTTCTTCAGCTGTTTTTTTTTAAATATATATATCCTTTGTGAATTTAATTGGATTATATTGTTTTAATTGATTGCGAGCTGCCTTGGGTCTGCCATGGAGAGAGAGAGCCAACGTATTAATTAAACAATGAATAGATAGTTATAAATAGTACCATTATTATTATAGTTCCATTATTGCTGGAGTGCACATTTCCAAACCTTTAGTAAAGGTATAATCCATTCTGTAGTTCCAGTTTCCAGCCTTTTCCCTCTCCTTCCACCTGATGCCATGATTGCTGTTTCTACTATTATACAGAACTTAAGACGAGTGCAGTGGAAGGGCATCCTTCCCACCCAGCAGGATGATAAACAGAAGGCCAGATTCTTCAGAGTAGTGACGAAATTGATCCATGGGCTAATTTTCCATCTCTTCTGTCCCTTAACTCAGCCTCTCACTGTACTGCTAAGGCAGGAGGAGAAAATGGCAGAAGAACGAGGTTTTTCATCATAAAAGAGTCAGATGAATTGGCAGCAGCAATTGCCACATAGCTAGCCTGTTTTCTTTCTGGCTCCAATCTTATTTTTTAGGCTGCATAATTTTCATGTTTATTTATCAGATTTGTGAACATTTTTTCAGGAAATGTCCCTTTGTAAGAGACTTGTACGTGATCAGGAACAAATTATTTGTACTAAAATTCCATTTAAAAGCAAAACACTGGTTTCCTTCTGGCTTCCACCTTACTTTTGAGGTTGTATAATTTTCATGTTAAAAGACCATTTTAAAGACCTTTAGACCATTTTTTAAGGCACGTCCCCTTGCAAAGAGACAAATTATAAATTACATTTTACTAAAATTCCGGAATAAAGACGCGAGACAAAGATTATGGATTAAAACACGGGCCACACTTTATTAATCATAATAATGTTGCCATCCTTTGGCAAAGGGGGGGGGCTGCCGTAGTGCGGAATCAGGTTAAATCGTAGAGGTCTCAAAGGACCCCTAAGCAACAAATGGGCAAATCCCTGGCCCCATGTTTTCACGGTCTTAAACGACAGTGAAAACCTGGCCGGCCACAATTTGACCACCCGTGGACATCAAGCCAGCTTGACTGTTGGTCCGGTTGTGGCCCAGCGCATCTTTCTCCCCAAGTGTTGTAATCACACAATCCGCAGCGCTGGGACTTCAGATGGGTTATAGCTTACCTTAATTTTGATTGGGACTCACCAGAAAACCTGTTATATCCGCACTACCCGCCACAGCATAGGGACTAGCCATGCTAAGTCCCATGCCCGCCATCAAGCCTATTGAACTCAAAAAGCAGCCCCCATGCTTTTTGGGTACATTTGTACCAAAATCGGAAAGATGTACGCCATCATTCTGAAAAAACCTCAGGCCTATCCATGCGGATCCTTTGGTGCCCAACCACCGATCCAAAGCCAGTGCAGACCGCTCTGCAAACCTCCCGGTTGACACTCCTGCGTGCTGTGTTAATGGAGAAAAAAATAATGGCATCTCTCCATGCCAACCTAGGGACGATTGTTGACCATATGCACGGCCGGATACGAGGCCTTCAACTATCTCATGTCGTGCAAAATGTCCAAGTTTAAGGCTTTTCCACGATGCCTGGCCAGATCATTGCCACCCAGATGTATGACCAATAAATCTGGTGGAAATTAGCCAAAATCGACAGCCCTACACAATTGGCTCCACAACATCCCACACAGCCCCTTCCATACAATGTGGGCTCTGGCTCCAAGGCCCGGGTTGCTCCCCCATGGGGATGCAGCCACATAACACGCTGCCCAATAAACATAGTTGTGACTAAAATCAAAACATGTCACCGTCTCCCCGTCATCACGGAACCTGTGGAAATACAATAAAAACCAGCCCCCCTGCCTAGACACTGGGAAGTGTTCTGATGTATCTATGGTAGTTGGATGAAGACCACCTATCCAAACTAATTTCGTCTGTATTGTATCCCAAGGCAACAGCTGTGGATGCTGCCCTGATTCTAAAAGAGTGTGTTCCAAATCATGATCCCTGTATGCCAACCCAATCCAACGCTGCGTCTGTGAGTTTCCAGAACTGATACTTTGTTAATGGGGAACCATCTCTATGTTTAAAGAAATAGCCTCGATCTTGTCCTCTAACACTCAAGTATTCAATGGTGGCCTTCACAGGGCAAATTCTTTCCATATGGCAACGTGCTAGCATAAGTTGCACACCCTATTTGGTTGGCCTTGGATCATCTAATAAAATTTTGTACCATTCCATCCATAACCTTAATATCCTGTCATTGCAGAGGAACTCTAGACTTGTCCTTCTTTCCAGCAGTAACTACCTCGCTAATCCTAAGGGCCCCCCAAAAAAGTCAACAATGACGCTACTCTAAATAAAATCATTTCATACTCATCCCTACACAGAAACTCACACTACTGACAGATGCGTTCTAGCAATGCAAGTGATATGGGAGCCCTGGTGTCCTGCACTCTTCCTCTTTCTTTGGACCACCCTTCAATCATTTTCCTAATGTGGTAATCTGAGGAATAATTCTGGTACCCATTAATCCTAGCATAGAAAATGAGCGCTGAATAGTAACCTACCCTGAATAGTTCCAGGTGCCAATTTTCTGCTATTCAGATACACAATGAATTGTTGAAGGTGATGCACTGGTGCAGGCCAGACCGGCTCCAGGTTAACCAGCTTCCTAAATTCCTGAAACTCTATACTCACAGCATAGTACCCTTTTCGTGTCCTTGGTGCTAGGGCCAAGCATGTTGCTCTTTCTGCATCCTCACACCAATCTGCTAAACCTCTGGGGGCAGAATCTCCAGGAACTCATTGGCTTCTGGATCTAACTCCCTGAAATGCCCAATCTGTCGATGCAACAAGGCATCAGCTAAACTATTGTCTGTCCTTGGAACGTGTTGTGCCTGAACCAAAATGTTGAATTTCAAGCCCCACGATGTGAATGCCCTAACCAATGTCATGACCCTCTCTGAATGTAAACAACCACCTGTTTATTGCACCAAAAGCGCACAACAGAGTTTGACCACTCTTCTGCCCATAGCCACAGCATGCCCACTATTGGTAAGAATTCCAGGAATGTTAGATTTCTGGTAATACCGGACTGATGCCAATCTTCAGGCCATGTGCCAGTACACTATCTCCCTCATAAATAAATTCTGAACCCTAGAGAACCCGCAGCATCTGAATGGACCTGGAAGTCCACCTTAAGCCCTATCTCACTTATCCAGAAAGATAATCCATTAAACTGAGCTAAAAACTGACGCCAGACTTGTAGGTCCTTCCTCATACCACACATAACCCTCGTCCTATGCCATGGGTGATGCAGGCGCAAAAAGGCGTGACCCAGCACCATGACTCTGCAAGCAAAGATTAAATGGCCTACAATCTCCTGAAGCTCTCGCAAAGACACCTTTCTTCTTTGTAATAGGGATGCTATCCGAATCTTAAGATCAGCTAATTTGTTGTTGGGCAGCTTCGATGTCTGTTGTACAGTATGTAGCTCAATGCCAAGGAAAGTGAGGGATGTAGCCAGTCCCTCTCTTTGTTCCTCTGCCAGTGCTAAACCTATCTCCTCTGCCATTGCTTGCAAAAGTGTTTAGAATAAATGCACACCTCCCCTGTGTTACTTTCACCACAAAAAGGAAAATCATTGAGATAATGGGCTGTAGATTTACAGCCCACCCTGCTCCTGAGTTTCCATTCAATAAACGCGTTGAAACACTCAAATGCCACGCAGGATATAGAATAACTCATGTGCAAGGTGTATCGATGTAAAAGGATCCCTGAAATTGAAAGCCTAACAGATCAAAATCTTGTGGATGAGCTGGCAAAATCGGGAAGGCTGACTTAATATTTGGATATAATTTAGAACTATTCCTAAAGGTGAGATCCTTAAGGTTTTTAAAGGGGGCGTTGTGAAATGTCCCAGTACTCTCCCTTCCTGTACTTCCTTGGCAATTTTTTTCCTGAACCACAATTTCCATTCCACACACGGTCTTCAGGTTCTGCACAAAATATGCTTTGTGCTCACTGACAGCCAGGATCCTAAAGCCATACTTGAAGCTGTCTAATAAATAAATAGCATCCACCTTGCAGGGGTAATCATGTAGCCAGGCTTCCAAAACTGCAACCCTAATTGGACTGGGACTCTTTTCCAGTGTTACCCCCTCCACTACTGGGTTGTTTACCCCCTCCTGTGCCTCTATTCTGATGCTGGGCCCCGGCTCTAACACACACAATATTCTGGGGTGCTGACCCCCACATGCCAAATAGTCATGCCTGAAACGGCATGGTTTCCTGGTGCAACTGCCTTTGGCATTGTAATTCCAGCAGAGCAAGAGGGGGTGAACCACCTGCCCCACTCCTACATGGGGATTTTGAACCTGGGCAGCCTTTCTGTTCAAATGTCTGCTATTGAAACTATCCCCCAAGTTGTGTCTGACTGGAGTCATGGACTGCAACCTAAGACCCGGCAGGGGCTTATCCCATCTGAGATTCGGATGAATTGTGCTGCACATGTGAAATGATTTATCATAGTTAAGCCAAGCCTGCCCAGCGAAATCCATGTATGCTCTGTATATTAAGTCCAAATATTGAAATACGGATTGCGCCCGCCATGGTTGTGCCTTTACAATCACACCAGCATAAATTAAGAATCCCGGTAGCCAGTTGGACCATGTCCTATCTGGCTTCCTCCTCCTCTGTCTCTCCTTGTCTTTCTCATCCTCATTGTCTATATTCTTTTTTCCACATTTCTGTTTAACAACTCAAATAGATCTACATATGTTCTTTCAAATTTTTTCCTGAGTCGCCAGGGTGAGATGCTCACCTAAGGTCATTGCATAATCGCTGAATGGTAAGGCTCACAGAGGCATGGTATTGTAACCCATGTCTGGAACAGATGGGTACGGCCAAACTCCTACACCAGCTGTAGTGCTCAACGGGATATGGTGCAGCCCGTCCACCAAATTGTGTGCTAGAACAGGGCCACAAAGTATTCAAGGCTCTGAAACCCTCTGTGTCAAATGGCATATAAAAGGGGGGATTAAATTGTCTGCTGCCAGGCCAGGCAGGGACCGGTGATGGAGTGCTTGCGCTGACTCATCAGTGGAAAGTATCTCCAGGCCTGTGTCCTCCCTGCCATACAGCTGGTCCAGGTCATCCATGTCCACCACTTCCTACCTGTCTTGAACCACAGCTGTAGAACCAGATACCACCTTGGTAGCTGATCTTCACCCTTTGTCAGTATGCTGGGACCGTGGTGTTGCCGCTGCCCCATCTGCCCCACATCTGGACATCCCTGCTGACTGTTGCTCCACCTCAAGAACAGCAAATCTGGACATTAGGTCATCCACTATACAGTAGTTTTAAGTTTGGCCCTATGGTGGCTCTTGGCCTCTCTAGCTGAGTGGCATGACTGACCCTCATTGTACTGAGCTGCCTGCTGCACCAGCCTTTCATCCTACAAAGTAAATATTTTTTCTTGCAGTTGCTGCCATACAGGCCAGGATTCCTCATCCAATGAGAACTGAGGCGGAGACACCTGGGGAACTGGCTGTTTTCTGGCCTGCTATTTCCCTTTCTTATTCCCCTGACCCTTGTGCGATGCCATTATGCACTTAACACTTTAAACAATCGAAAGGCACCAAGTGGCTAACCAGTTTAGTTATCAATTATAAATGGTCAGCCCATGCTATTTTGACTAAAGAAAAAAGGATTAAGCTTATAACTCACCACTGTGACTGCTACAGCGATGCCACCCTACCCTTGCATTCAAAGTGCTTAATTTGGCTCTATGTAATTACTGTTAATTGCTTTTAATTATTTATGCTAAAATTACAATGAACTATAATTCTCTTGATAATTTGCAATAATTATTTATTCAATTTAGTATTATTAAGTAAACTGATGGATTCAGTTAATGTTAATTATACAGTTACTAGCCTGATTACCAATTTATACAATTAAAGTTAATGTAAGATGAATCTAGAAGCCTCTCAATAAGTGATTAATAATCTTCAAATAGATATAATACTCCAACAAACTATCTATACCATAATTAACTATTTATTCATATATGCAAATAATATTCTATCTATAATCAATTTTTAAAATATTTATTTTATTTTATGCTATATACTGTGATTTTACTGTAAATTTATTTATTTATTTATTTTACTGATCTAGAGAAGCTGCTGCCAAAACATCTGACTGATTCACATGCGGTGCCTTGTGACCCGTACTGCTTTGCCTAACCACTAAGGTGGCGCTGTTCCAACGAGGCACCAACGTTTTAAACACCGATCCACAAGAGGAGGGAGTATGGGAGGGGGAAAGAAGCAAAGCACTAATGGATAGTAGACCAAGCAGCTGTGCTAGATGCTGCCAAACAGCTGTAAATCCAAAAGGCCAGCCAAACTACTCTAGTCCACATGCTCGTAATCTCAAGATTAGACCATTGTAACACACTCTACGTGGGGCTACCTTTGAGGCTGATGCGGAAACTTCAGATGGTCCAGAATGCGGCAGCCAGGCTTCTTAGTGGGGTGAGAAAACACCAACATCTCCCCCACTCTGGCTGCTTTGCACTGATTGCCCGTCCATTTCCGTGTTGACTTCAAAGTGTTAATGATTACATATAAAGCCCTAAACAGTTTGGGACCTCACTACCTGGCTGATCGTCTTCTCCCACCCAGATCTACCCAAATCACCCGACACAGCCAGCAGGGAGGGCTGAGAGGTCTGACGCCGAGGGAGGCCCAGAAGGAAAAAACAAGAAATCGGGCCTTCTCGGCGGTGGCCCCTCAGCTGTGGAACACCCTCCCCACCAAAATTCGGCTGGCACCCTTGCTTTTCAAAAGCCAGCTGAAAACTTGGCTATTCAAGCAGACCTTCCCTTCAGTCAATTAAGTCATTCTTGGGACAGTTTGCTTTAAATCAGTGGTTCTTAACCTTTGTTACTCAGGTGTTTTTGAACTGCAACTCCCAGAAATCCCAGCCAGTAGTGCTGATGTTGAAGGCTTCTGGGAGTTGCAGTCCAAAAACATCTGAGTAACAAAGGTTAAGAACCAGTGCTTTAAATTAATTGTTAAAATTGTAAATTTACGATATTATATTTTATATCGTTTTGTTTTTTAATGTAAAACTGTGTATATTTTAAATTGTTTTTATCTTCTATGTTGTGAGCCGCTCAGAGTAGACTATGTCCACAATAAATGCAACAAACAAACAAACAAACCTTGGCACTGCCTGCCTACCCGACTCTCACAGCTGTACGTTATCACGCCGACACACAAATGCAATGTCCTGGTGCTGGATCCTTCTATCTTACATATCCTTTCTTTTGCTTCTCTTCTCTCTCTCTCTCTTTTTTATAAATCTTAGAGCCAACCAGTAATTCCCCCAAGCGCCGCTCATGCTGCAGCACAACCTGTAAGCCGTGCAGTCACAACCCCCTTACTTGAAACCCCCCCACTCCCAATAACATAAAATTAGAATTGAATTAATTAATTAATTGAATATACAGAAGGGTTAAGGTAAAATTGTAAATAATCACCCGGGTTTAAATAAATATTCAGCGATCAGACCACAGGAGGTAGCCGATGCTACCCCTTTCAGACTCCTGAGTGTTGTTCCTGCTGGCCTCCGAATGTGACGCAGCTCGAGACAGTGCAGAGCAGCAGAGCTCTATCCTTTACCAATGCCAGAAAAGGAAGAGGGCGGGAAGGGGGGATGTCCTTAAATAACCTAACGTTTCCCCCCTCTCTCCAATGATGATTCCTGCAAGAATAGGAGTCCCACATCATCCAGGAAGGGAGGCAAAGGCGAGCCATGCTGCCAAAGCTTCCTGCTCAGTAGCGGTTTGATCATTTGTTCTCCAAAATGTCTTTGAGTTGCTATGTAACTGTCACAATAGCTGATGACGTTCTTCTTTTAGAAAACCTTGCTTGAAAATGCAACAGGTCCACTCCAAACATAATAGCACAGCAGAGTACCATAATCAATCTCCTGCTCCTGGTGTCATGATCGAACACATTCTGATAATGAGCATATTCTAGTTCTTCAAAAAGAAGAAGCCCACGTAAAGGTATCCTTGGAGTATGGGTTTGTTGCTACTTGAAAACAGTCCTTATTTCATGATACAAACTGCTATTATGGCTCAGTCCAAACTCACATTGAGAGGTGTGGTTGGAGCCTGGGACAGTAATGTGAGGTAAAGAGAAGGCAGTGGATAAATCTTGGTGACTTCCTCTGGTCTAGCTGTCCAAAAAGAGCACACATTTGTTCTATGTTTTGAAGTACTGTATAGTGGTGGACAGGACTTCTTCATTTGTAGCTCCTTACCTCTAGAACGTCTTACCTGTCTGTCTACCAAAGTCCTTCTCTACGGGCCTATAGGAAAAAAACTGTAGAGGCATCAGATTTTAATATGATTTCCTCCTGTTCTGTTTTGTAACTTTTTGCTGTTTTTATTTGGTGGCTTTTCTTTTTTCTTTTTTATCTCCGAATATATCATCTTTGTAGTAGCAATGTTACATTTTTACAGTCGCAATCCATTTTAAGAATCTTCGTGGTTTAGAAGTGGATATTAAAAGAAATAAAATAATTTGGGTCTGTGAACAAAGTATAGCAAACAAACAGAAACCTCCCTCATTCTTTAAGGAGTGTTTCTGCATTAAGTTCATCTTCAAAGATGAGCCCTGCAATAAAAAGCTTTCACTAGAGTGGAATGGTGCTAGACTCTGATGATTGCGAGTGCTTTTTAAGAATTGATTATAGCTTGTTCAAAAATATTCGGACAGCCCAGTGTTTTGAGAAAGAAAACAGCGCATTCTTTTGATACAAGCTGTTTAACATAGCAGTTGTGGTCTGGAATCTCTCCTTATGCCGAAAGCATCTCCTGGTTCTGTGTGAAAGGCAGGCAGCAGTCATGACAGTTTAAATTAACTGAAACAACAATTTAACAGATTTTGTAAATTCTGCCCTTATAAGAGGAAACAGAATGACCAGACAATTGGCTATCTAGAAAATTTACAGTGGTGCCTCGCTTAACGACGATAATCCGTTCCAGGAAAATTGCCGTTAAGCAAAAACATCGTAAAGCGAAAATAAAAACCCCATTGCAACACATTGAAACTCGTTCAATGCATTCCAATGGGGTAAAAACTCACCGTCCACTGAAGATCCTCCATAGGGGCGACCATTTTTGGTGCCTGTATAGCGAGGAATCTGTCCCTAAACACAGTGGGGAGCCATTTTAATCACCCAGTGGCCATTTTGAAACCACCAATCAGCTGTTCAAAAAACATCGTTTAGTGAAGAATCGGTTCCCAAAGCAGGGAACTGATCATCGGAAAGCGAAATTGCCCCATTCAGACCATCATTTTGCAGTCACAATTGTGATCGCAAAAAGATCGTCATTAAGCAGTTTCGTCATAATGCAGGGCAATCGTAAAGCGAGGCACCACTGTAATAATGTTCTAAGGGACCTTTTAGAGTTAATCAATCTAGAAAGCAGTTATTACAGGAAATATCATAGTTCAAATCATCTTAAAATTAAGGTTGTTCTGGGGTGAAAGCCCATATACAAGCATAGAACCGGAAAATAATTAGCTACAAATAACTAGTTGCTTGTAATTAATTTATATTTCCAACAATGAACATATTACAATGGTAGCTTAATAGGGCATAGCACCATTCCTTCTGTGGTATGATTGTGAGGCTAGAATCGAGTTGGAATTGAGCAGTGTACACCAGCAATTACAGAAATGGTGTGCACAGTGTTACAGGCTGCCCATCACATGCTCTGACATGCCAGGAGTGCGCATTCAAGTCGGCGCCTCCCTTGAAACTCCTTGCATGACTGTTTTAATGCATTTGGATTTTTACAAGAGGATCTCATCATAAATCTTAACTTTTTAAAAGACTGTTATGGGACAAGTTTTCACCTAAGAGTTGAGGAGGAGGTAGAACAATACAAGAGCCTGGCTTGTATTGGTCCTTATGCTGAGCTGTGGGTGTTGACGTAGCCGTGGCATGGGTGGGAAGAAAGTGTGTTTTGTACACTTTTATTATTCATATATGTTGTTGAAAGTAATTAGAAAGCAATTAGGTTAATTACGCTTTTATAACCAGAGAAGTAAAAAATTGAATAAAAAATAATTAAAATAACTGCTTATGTGAACCCACAGGAATCTAATTGTAACTAATTGCTTTTAAATAGTAACTTTTCAAATGCTATACGTGAGCAGGAAAATAAAGTAAATGCTTTCTATCCAGCTCTTCTCCTACTTTTTTCATTGATTTGAAGAGGACAGACACAAATGCTAAGGAGCCTCATGGCACAGTGGATGATTCTCTGCTCATTACTTAAATTTGATCCTAAAGGGCTCAAGTAGCCAGCTCGAGGTTGACTCAGCCTTCCATCCTTCTGAGGTGTGTAAAATGAGTACTGTATCCAGCTTACTGGAGTGTTTGGGCAATGTGTCGCCTGTATAATTAAAATGTAAAAAAAAAAAAAAACTGCCCAGAGAGTGCTTTAAGTGCTATGGGTCAGTATATAGCCAGCACTTTACTGTATGCTGAGTATACAGTAATATGACATTGTACCTGCAGCCTGGTCAATGCGCTATGTCCATGCATCCATCATCAAATAACTGCATTGTTCCCGTTCCCATTAACACCCTGAAGAAATTGTTTTTAAATGACTGAAGTGACTTGAGAAGCTGGAAGGACTGGGAGACTAAGTTAGATGTTGTTACTGAATAATTGCTATAGCTTTAATCTATTACTTTGCCAGAAATACAAGTTAGGATGTGAAATCAAGTACAGTGGTGCCCCGCATAGCGATGTTAATCCATTCCAGGATTAAAGTCGCTATCCGGATTCTTCGCTATCTGGGCGGGGAAAACCCATAGGAACGCATTAAACTCCGTTTAATGCGTTCCTATTAGGGAAAAACTCACCGGTAAGTGAAGAATCCTGGATCCGACCACCATTTTTGCTGCCCGGTAAGCGAGGGCAGGGCGCGAAAATGGTGCGGGCGGCCATTTTCTGCACCCGGTGGCCATTTTGGAACCGCCGATCATCTTCCAAAATGGCCACCGAGTGCAGAAATGATCGCAATGCGATTGCATTAGCGACCCCAAAAAACGGGTCACTATGCAGATTCGTTGTTAAACGGTGTGCTCGTTAAGCGAGGCACCACTGTATAACTTTTTTCATTGGTAGACCTTGGGCCATTTCAGTCTAGCTCCTCTTCACTAAACCAGCTGGCAAAGAGCCATGCTGGCTTAGTTTAATGACTTCTCTAGTCTACGGTCGTATTCCCACAGTGGCTTTTTTGTTCATGTTACCTAGCAAATGGCATTTGCAAAAAGGCAAGCTGTCTCTGAGCCTGTAGTTCCGCTACTTCTGTCCCAACTATTAGCACTTAGTAGCCTTGTCCTCCAGGAGGATATTGCTGCGCTGCTTATATTACATCTGTTCTTCTAGTCTTAACGCAAAATTGGCTGTGATGAGTAAACTCAATCAATGCAATGGAATTTTAAGTTATAGTAAAAAGGGGAGGGGAAAGGGACCTTAAACTGTTGCTAGATAAAACTTTCTGCTTCCTAAATATGTATTAGAATTACAATGAGCCACCGTATAGATTTTTCCATGTCAGAACTGTGCAATATATTGTTATCGACTGTAAATTGTGACCCATGTTGGATCTTTTAGTCTCTTTTATATCTAAGACAAAAAAGAAGGCACACCCCAGCACTCTAGCGCAGAACATCTAATTTTTTCACAATCAATCTAGTGTTGGCAGATTAATGTGTAGCTCAAAATAAGGGTGTTGTGCGTAGAAAGAAATAGCCTTTCAAAAGATCACTGAGGAAATATATTTTCGGAGGCACCTGGCAAATGGATTTGCAGTAGGACAGATTACTTCAAGTACTCTGCTAAAAATATGTGCTTGACATCTATGGATGACTTGAGCACTGTAAAACCTGACAATGGTAGGACTTCTGTTACAGGAAAATTAGATGTTTCTTTGTAGGCTGAAAATTGTGTTTGGATTGTTGTTGTTGTTGTTTTTTCTCTCTCTCTCCTCCTTTTACCGAAAAAGATACAGCTTGGGAACGGAATGAAATTGAAAGAACAACTTGATTGATTGGTTTTCATTAAAAAAAAATATATAGCATCAGTTCATGTAGTTTAGCCAAGTTCCTTGGAGTTCCTTGTTACACTCAACTGCATTTCTTTTTGGGCTTCACTGCAGAGACAAAAGATGCAGATGTTAGTTCCTCTGAATGCTCACATCTGGATGTCCTGTGTAACAAAAGTCCTGTAACAGATTCTTAGACAGTCTATGTGATAATGGGCAGTTTTCCATCCCATGTACAAACTTCATGCCATTCTAGGAAAATATTTGAAATTGCTTGGAAGGCATTGCCACTTCAGTAGAAACAGTCTGAAAATCTGCACAGTCATGATTATTAATGTTTCGTTTATTTAATGAGTGAGTGATAAATGCAAGACTTGACGTTAGGCTAAAATGAGTACCTTAACCTGGCAAAGCCCACAGTTCAAATCCCATTTAGAGGAGTGGATCTGACCCCTCAGTGATAAAGGGAAGGTACTTCTAAAAGTAAACCTCTGAAAGTTTCTGTTTGGAAGACTGAGCTGACTGGGAAACATTCTCCTTGTTTGGTTTCACATTCTTTGGTTTGTGGTTATTGGGAAGCTTTAATTATTTTAAAAGTAATAGCTTGGATTCTAAAAGCTCCAGTGATCATATCCCCTCAGGGTGTTGCTACAAGAAAACAAGGGAGGGAAGAAATTGTTTCTTGGCTTATCTTCTGCCCTATATCCCCTTGTGCCCCTCAAATCCTCTCCAGAGCCTGGGGACCCATAATGACATGCTGGCAAAAGAGTGGTAGAGGAGAAAGAAAATTTGCGAAAATTATCTTCCCTTCTTGTTTGTTTGTTTGTTTGTTTGTTTGTTTGTTTGTTTGTTTGTTTGTTTGTTCATACATACATACATACATACATACATACATACATACATACATACATACATACATACATACATACATACATACATACATACATACATACATACCACTCATCTAGCCAAATTGCTACTCTGGACAGTGTACAACAAAAAAAATTAAAGAAACATAAATTATGAATCAACGATAGAAACACTAAAGGAGCCTGGTGTTGCAGTGGTTTAAAAAACTGCTGTACTACAGCCAAATTCTGCTCAAGACCTGGGGTTCAATTCCAGCTACCTGGCTCAAGGATCACTCAACCTTCCAGCCTTACGAGGTCAGTAAAAGGAGTACACAGCTCACAGTTGGGGGAGGAGCAACATGTAGCCTGCATAATTAACTTGAAAACTGCCCAGAGAGTGCTTGAAGTGCTATGGGATGGTATATAAGCAGCACACTTTGCTTTTTTATTTTATTTATCTAGACAAGACAGATGGAAGAAAATAACTGTTTCTCAACATACAATATTCCTCCCCTTCTTCCCCCTCTGACTCAGTTAACAGGGCAGCACATCCCCAGAGTTGGAAAAAGGCAGAGCATATCACTGTGAAGACTTGTTTTTCCATGGTCGGTGCTTGGTCCAGAATCATAGCCAGGCTGCACACCTGATCCTTAATACAGAGGGTAATTGTTTCCGGGGAAAACATCCAGACAGGTAGATGGACCTCCCAACAATATGATCTCCAACTTGTTTGGACTCGGTTTGGGCCTGTCCATTACTGTTGCTGTGACAGGTAACTTTCTAGGTCCTGGACAGCATCCACTGCAGAAGGATCAAAGGAGAGACAGAGCTAGGTTTTATCCACATATGGTGACAGAAAGCTTCAAATCTCCTGATGACGTCTCCCAGTGACATCATATAGATTTTAAAAAGCCTTCTCTTCCTCCAGCAGAAGCTTCTGCTCAATGACAGCCTCTTCTGTGGATCAGAAGAACTCTTCCATGTTCAGAAGAGTTTAAAATCCAACTCATGATTTTTTTAAATCAGCCTTTAAATGTTATCTTTCAGTTCTTAGGTTTCTCTCCAGCTAGGCTGAAGGTGATGCCATTCTTTCCTTAGGGATAACAACGAAGAACAAAGTGAAGCACATTAAGAGACAATTCAATATCCTGACAAGAATTTGTAATATTAATTTTTTTCCTGAAGTACAAAACATTCAGTACCGAGCACTAGAAAGAGGGACATGAAAATGTGTAGGCAACATTTGGTGAAATTTCAGAGACCAATGAGGGGATGAAGATCAATCAAGATTTGAAGTTAGGGGCTGAGTAATCAGTGTCATGTACAAAATATTGTTCATTTTTTAGAAGTAGTACAGTAAGCTATACAATAGATGGTAGATTTTCATTTTAGTAACTGGCACAGTCTGTACAGCTAATTTTGCTGAGTATAGAATTTTAAACGATTAGTTCAGCCACTCTATAAAGCTTCAGAGAAGTCTTGTCCCATAATCTTCTGACTGATTCAAGTTTTCATTTATATATAAATAATATTCTTGAATGCAAGGGCAAGTCCTCAATGTGATTTGATTTTGGAGAGATGCCAGGTTTAGCTTGGAGATGAAACCACTATAGAAAAGCACATTTCATTTTCCATAACTTTCAACCACATTGATCAAATCTGCATTGTCTAAATCAGGGGTGTCCAACCTTTCACCTTCCCTGGGCCACATTAGAAGATGAAAATTTGGTTTGGGCCACATTGGGGGACAACCCTACCCATCCTCCGCAGCCCCGCTCCAAACATGCTTATTGGCAGCTGTGATCTTAGACAGCAGAGGCTGCCAGCTTTAACTCCGGTGGCTTTATGGGGCCGGGAGGGGGTCCACCTATTGACGGGGATGGTGCAATGCAGTCACACAGCCCCCCTCTCCCCTCCCCTCCTGCTCCTTCCTTCCCTCCCTCTCCCCCCCCCCCATTGTGATGTGCCCCGGCCACATTCCAGGTGCAAGCGCCGGCAGTGTAACTTGAAATATTAAATTGCACTGGGCCGCATTACGAGCCGACCTGCGGCCCATGGGCCGCAGGTTGGACAAGCCTGGTCTAAATACACTTTAAATCTTAGAATCTTAGAACTGCGAACTGGAAGGAACCCTCACTGAGTCCAACCCCTGTCACAGAGGCACAGTGGAGAATTGAACTCCCAGCCTCTGGCTCTGCAGCAAGACATAGATATCGAAAACATGAAGCTATCTTGCAGCTCCAGTTTACCCCTGAGAAGATCTGTACAAATGTGTTCCTGCTACCGCTAGCGCTGGGTTTTGCCCAGCCGAAGCTAGATATGGCTTGAATGTAAAGTCAAATGTCAGGGGACATTTGATTTTTTTGTGTTTTTTTTTTCAACTCTTGTCTAGGCCCTAAATAGTTACCGATTTCGGATTCTGTGCTGAATAAAGCAACGGGGGGGGGGGGGGACACTGGATCACTTTGTTTTGATTTTGACTTTCTTTCACAATTTATGCCTCGGGGTAACATGGGTTTTAGTGAGCCGCAGAACTGGAGCTCCAGTTTACAAGCAATTCATAAGCATTGTATCTTCCTTTTATTAAAATTTGGAGAGCAGCAATTATTGTTTTCTAGCTGACATCAAAACCATTATCCTAATACAAAAGGTCTAATTTTGTGAGAAGTGGTATAATTGGAATTGGAAACAATGGAAGAATAGATAATAGATTTAATATTCATAGCTGAAAGCTTTAATAAATCAACTGTGAAGTTACTGCAAAATGGGTTCTATCTTTTTAGAGTTCGGGCAAGATAAGGGAGAAGGTGTGATTTGAAGAATGGTAATGGCAAAATATATCTCCTGAGGCCCCTGTGTCTGGTTGGGACAGAATCAAAAGAATCTGAGGATACCTTCAAGGACTCAGAGAGGGGCCTTATTGGGCTCAAATTATGCAACCCTTGAAGCACATCCTTTGCTGTTTGGCAAAGTGAGCATCACACTGGTAACGTGGGAAATCAATGGAAGTTTCATGGGTCAGCCAGATTCAGTGTTTCCACCCACACTTGCATCAGCAGTGTTAAGAAAAATGAGATGCTCTTATGGTAAGGTGCCCTAATTTAAATAGCCATGCTAGTAGCACCTTTGGGCATGTTAAGAGAACTCCCAACCTCTGAGTCCCCTTATCGGGAGAAAGGTGGCAAATAAATAAAAGAAACAAACAAATAACTAGATAGATTCAGGCCACAGAGCAGCAACTTTTCACTTCTCACAAATCACTATGCTGCAACTGTGATGTGTACATTGCCTGTTGTATGGACATTATATCAGTCACTTATAACTTGAATACTGAGTACAGAGGTGTCTATGAAAGTTATACCTTCTGTGGGAACTCTTTGCCCCTTTTCAATGCCGAAGGGTATGTGACACACAATCATTACACTGGACAAAATTACGAGCCCATGTTGACCAGTGTTGTTAACTCTGGCTGGCAGTGATGCTTCATGATCTTAGGAATTTAGATCCCCTGGAACTTCATCCTTTTAAACAGGATATGTTAATTACAGAGGCTAGGACCTCCTATATGCAAAACATGTACGATAAACACTAGGTTGTGGTCCTTCTTATCCATTTTAATTGCTCCTTTTCTCCTTGGAAGGTTGAATTAACAGTATGTCTTCACAGATTTATTTATTTGCACTCTCATGCCTTTTGTTATATATTCCTATTTCTTTCTTTAATGCAGTGTTTCCCAACCCAGGGGTCATGACCCCCAAGGGAGCCAACAAACTGTTTTCTCGGGGGACATATTCTCTCTCTCTCTCTCTCTCTCTCTCTCTCTCTCTCTCTGTGTGTGTGTGTCTGTCTGTGTGTGTGTGTGTGTGCGTGCGCTCTGTGCCATCGACTGTGCCAGTGACCCTAGTAGGGCCTTCAAGGTGAGATATTTAAGAAGTGGTTTTAATAGTTCCACTCCCCCAGTCAGTTTCCATGACTGAATGGAGAGTCAAACTCTATTCTCCAGAGTTAATGTGTACGTATCAGAAGCAGGCACTTTGGGGGGAAAAGAAGCTTCTATTTTATGAGAAAATATGACTTATTAAAAATGTATTTTAATGCAAATGTGACATGGGGTGTTGCAGGTTACTTGGCTGTTATAAAAGGGGGTTACAACAAAAAAAGCTTGGGAATCACTGCTTTAATGGAGCACAAAATGCCGTGGTAAAGGTTTTATACTAGAGGTGGCCATGAATCAGATAAATGGTGACTTATTTTGATTTATGATTCATCAAGGTTGACAAATCACAAATAATGAATTTATTAAGTTTTTGCTGATGAATGGACAAATCAATTTGTTGATTCATTTTTCCTTTAAAACCCTATAAAATAGGCCCCCAAGCACTCAGAGACACCAAAATTACAGGAGCACTTTCCCCTGACTCTCCTCTACAATCCCTCCAAGTTTGGTGAAGATTGTGTTTCAGACATTGGAGATATACACCAATAAAGTGGGTCCTCCCAGGAAAGTGTCTTTAGCAGCTGGCTTGGGGAAACCCAATTTT
The DNA here is from genome assembly GCF_051106095.1 of Pogona vitticeps. NCBI lineage: Eukaryota > Metazoa > Chordata > Lepidosauria > Squamata > Agamidae > Pogona > Pogona vitticeps. Next base: position 226,957,391 of record NC_135783.1, on the reverse strand, counting down.
CACCAAATTTAGAGGGACTGTAGAGGAGGGTCAGGAGACGTTTCTCAGTGATTTTGGTGTTTAGCTGCCTGGGAAGAACCTTCCTGGGGGGAATCATTGTGGGTATATAACTCAGACATCCAAAACCCAATCTTCATCAAATGTGGAGGGATAGTAGAGGAGAGTCAAGGGAAGCTTCTCTGCAATTTTGGAACCTCTAGGTGCCTGGGAGGGGATTTTATAGCCCAATGAATTAACAAATCAAATTTTGCTTAAAACTGTTAGATTTGTATTTGTTGGGAGGCATTGATTCCTATGAATACAAATAAATAAATTCATGATTTTTGAACAAATTTGGTGATTCAGTTTTTAATTTCATCATCATCATAACCTTTATTGGCATAAAAACGTACAAGAAACAGCAGTCCTCAGACAGATGGGCAATATATACCCCATGTCAAACAGATCAAAAAGCATCAATGCAAGCAGAATATGCAAGTACATACAGTAGTTACTTTCAAGGTAACACCTAGCCATTGTTCATAATCTGTAACATATACAGACAGGAATAATTAATCGCATCCAATAAGATTAGACATGTGGGTTTGTTAAAAATTGAGTTCTATGCCACTTAATTAGTAAACTAATAAATTTGGCTGTCTGTCTGGTATAGGTTGCATTCACACCTACCAGAAGATTGTACAAGGTTGCCTCCTCCACCTGTCCAGTAAAACTAAGAAGGATTGATTCCAAGTTTGAAGAGTGATGGTGCATGCGTATTGCTATTGCACATGTAGTGTATTTAGGAAAGAATGCTCCATTTGTATTACACATTGCAACATTGAGACTACTGTACATTCCTATGTTCACTTCTATAGGAGGAGCTCTGATGAATTCCATGGGTCTTACTTCAGATTAAACAGGCACAGGGTTGTTTTGTTGGAAAGTATAGTCTCCTTTTTAACTATCCAATGAAGTGGCTTTCCCCAAAATGGCAGGAAAACCTTGGACTATGATTTCCATTACCCCTCGTGGTGGTAGAGCTGGCTGTGCCCCAGCCCCCAGGTTGGAGGACTACAGATTGGGCATGTTTTGCTAAGAGATGAATCAAAGGTACTGTTCCCTCGGAGAAATGTCAGAAGGACAGTTTCCAGTGATATGTCTCACTTGAATTCTCTCTGCCAAGAAAGGTGAAAGGTTTTTTTTAAAATGTGGGTGGCTACAACATATACAAAAGCCAGTCTTCCTGTGGTGTGCACACAGAATTAATAGCCATATCTTTGTTTTTCTCAACACTGGTAGGATGGGAGAGGAGCTGACAGAAGGAAGAAGAGAGTAAGTGGTTGTTGCTCTTTGATAAATCTACACTGTTGTTTTGGGAAATAGCAAGAGCAAGCCGTCAGCTCCCGATATGACTTAGATCACTTTCCTTGAAGGGTATAAGTAAGTGAGGAGATTAACCTCTTGGCTGCAATCTTGCCCCTTAATGGCTCTGCTTTGCTTTGAAACCGTTGGTAGGTGCTTTGTGATTAGTAATTATTTTCTGCATATTTCAATGAAAAATTAATAACCTCTTAAATGCTCAAGTGGCCTTTGGCCTCGTAGAGTTTTAACCTGCGATTTGTCTGCTCTGGGTAACTCTTTGCTGTCCCCGGCTGAGGCAGACACATCTAATTACCCTGTGAAGAACAGCTCTTTTCCAAGCTCTGAGAGGCCAATTAAAAGTGACAGTATCTGCAACACTTTATAAGCAGCTGGTTTCGTAGTTGGAAGGAAAATCACACTGGATTCCATGCCCCTCCAGATTCAAACAGGTCTTCCGTGAGAGTCCTGTTGGGGAAAATGTTTATGAAGCGTGTTATTTTCTGTAAGTAGTGTGCACTGTTAATGAGCAGACATGCCCACAGCATCATCTGTTCAGTTCCAGTAGGTGATGTGCTGTACCTGAAGCAGGAGATCATGAGTTTGTCAATAGCTCTGCTTTTGCCTCATTTCAGTTTCAATGCATTTTTTTTAAAAAAGACATCTCTGCTCTAAGTTTAAAGAAATGTTGGTTTAAAACTATTACCCACCCCCCACCCCGGAATAAAGACACGAGACGATAGCTATGGAGTAAGACATGGCCTACACTTTATTAAATATTTGTTAATGCCTTCAATAAAAAGGGGGGACTGCGGTGGTGCAGAATCAGGTTCTGCAGAGGGGTCTCAATGGACCCCTAACCAATATAATGGGCAACTTCCGAGCCCCAAGTTCCCGTGGTCATGAAGACAGCGAGAACCTGGCCAGCACAAATTTGACCACCCCTGGACCTCAAGCCCCCTTCTCATTGTTGACTGTTGGTCCAGTTGTGGCCCCAGCGCATCTTCCCCGCCAAGCACTGTAATCGCACGATCGGCAGTGCTAGGAGATCAGATGAGCTAAACCCTACCTGTAGTTGCAGGGGGACTCATCGAAATCTGTTGTATCCACACTACCCACCACAGCATAGGGACTAGCCAAGCTAAGTCCCATGCCCACCACACAACCTTTCAAGCTCCAAAAGCAGGGCCCCCCCTTTAAGTTTGTTAAGAATATTTCCAAGCCCATGTCTCAGGCCTATTCACTTGGATCTCTGGGTGACCAAACACCTATCCAAGGCCATTGCGTACTGCTCTGCACACTTCCCTATTAACACATCTCCTTGCCATGTTAATGCAGTGCGCCTGTCATTCATACTACCAACCGAATAATACGCATAGCAGGATAATCCGCTTTTGCCCTTTTGAGGTTGTGAATGCTGTCCAAAATCAGACCCTTGCTGCCCAGCTCACCCAGCTCATACATCCCCCAGATGTATTACCAATACATCTGGGGGATGCACCCCTAAGGTCGTCGCTCGGCATTCCACAAATACCTTTCCACATGATTTGTGCTCTAGCTCCTAGCCCCAAATTGTTGCCCTACGCCGAATCAGCTGCATACTTTGCCGCCCAAAACACAAAGCTGTGGCCGATAATCACGACCACCTCCCCAAGCACTTGATGTCTTTAGGCTTGTATCCAAGAGCGGCTGCAGCCGAGGCAGCCCCAATTCTAAATGAGTGGGTCCCAAACTTCAAACCTTGTATCCCTACCTTACCTAACGCTAGATCTGTCAGTCTCCAAAACTTATATTTCGTAAGAGGAGACCTATCCCTGTGAATAAAAAAATTATTTATTTATTTATTTATTTATTTATTTATTTATTTATTTATTTATTTATTTATTTATTTATTTATTTACTTTTTGCCCTGCCCCTCTAGACTATGTCTACTTGGGGCGGCTTACATCGATAAAAACACATCAATATATCATGCATAAAATCACAAAAAATACAATTATAGCAATTAAATTCCAAACAAGAAATTACCAGGATGGCATGACTTAAAAAGAGAGAGAATATATATATGCAAGGTTGGATGGAGACTTAGTAAGGATTTATATTCACCAATCCAAGGCGGACCAACAAGGTAAGGGTGTCAGTCTTAGTTTGGCATCTCGCTCTTTGGAAGAGCTTTGTCTAGTGAGGGCAATACATGCTTATTTAGGCCTTCAGGGATAGGAACAGGGTTATTTACAATTAAATTCCAAATGAGATATTACCGGGATGGCATGACTTAAAAAGAGAGAGAAAAAAAAATATATATAAATCCTTACTAATTCTCCATCCAACCGTACATCATACCATTGCAAGGTGACTTTCGTCAAGTCGCCTTTACCTGAGGCTACCACCTCACCAATCAGTAAAGCTCCGAAAAAGGTCGATAACAATGCAGCCCTGAAGAACGCAGCTTTGTATTCATCACTGCAAAAAACAATCCATTGCTGGTGAATTTGTTCCAACAATGCCAGTGATATGGGGGCCCTGGTATCCTTAACTCGACCTCTTTCCTTGCTCCAGCCTTCAATCATTTTTTCTAATCCTATAGTTGGATGTATAGTCTGCATATCCCCAAATCTTTGCGTGAAAGGCCAGAGCCAACATTCTACCTTGAATGGAATGTGGTACCAAACCTTTCCTATTCAGATGGACTATGAACTGTTGAAGGTGTTCAACAGGGGGCAGGCCATATCAACTCCAAACCAACTAGTTTCCTGAACTCCTGGAATTCTATACTCACTGCCATGTACCCTTTTCGCATCCTCGAGGCCAAAAACAAACCTATTGCTCGCTCCGCGTCATCCCGCTAATTAGCCAAACCTCTGCAGGCAGTGTCTCTGGAAACTCATTGGCTTGTGGATCTAACTCCTTGAACCGAGTGATCTGTTGGTGTGATAGGGCATCAGCTAAAGTATTATCCAAGCCAGGAATATGCCATGCCTGGATCAAAATATTATACCTCAGTGCCCTCAATGTAAAGGCATGCACCAGTGCCATCACGCGTTCAGAGTGTGATGTGAGGTTGTTTATTATATAAACAACTGACTTATTGTCACACCAAAAATGCATGGCTGAATTAGCCCACTCGTGGGCCCACAACCAAAGTGCACCTACTATTGGGACAAAAATCCAAAAATGTAAGATCTCTGGTAATGCCTCACTGATGCCACTCAGAAGATGGTGTATGGCCATGTCTCCACACACCATCTTCCCCTGAAATAGATGCCACAACCTAAGGTGCCCACTGCATCTGTTTGAAGCTGAAACTCAGCCCTAAGGTTCATCTCGGACCTCCAGAAGGATACCCCATTGAAATTAGCCAAGAACTGTCTCCAAACCTGCAGATCCCGCCACATTCACCTTGTCACACAGGTTCTGTGGAAGGAGCAATGCAAGTGTTTCATTGCATCGCATAGTCCAGTGGTTCTTAACCTTGGGTGACTCAGGTGTTTTTGAACTGCAACTCCCAGAAACCCCAGCCAGCAGGGCTGGTGGTGAAGGCTTCTGGGAGTTGCAGTCCAAAAACACCTGAGTAACCCAAGGTTAAGAACCACTGGCATAGTCAATGCAGGAATGCTCTGCCTGGTGCAATTACTTTACTCACAACATTTAAATGACCTACTATCTCCTGCAGTTCCTTCAATGACACTTTCCTACTATCCATCAGTCTGTCAATACGATCCCAAAGGGCTTCCAATTTATTATCTGGCAGACCAGAAGCCTGCTGCATGGTATCCATCTCTATTCTTAGGAATGTAATAGACGTGGTCGGTCCCTCTGTTTTTTCTTTAGCGAGGGGTAAACCCAGTTCACACGCCATTGACTGGAAAATGTCCAAAATAAATTTACACTGTCCAGTATTTTTATCTCCACAAAAAAGTAATCAGCAAGATAATGGGCAATGTTCCTGCATCGCACTCTATGCCTGACCATCCACTCCAAAAAGGAACTGAAGCATTCAAATGCAGCACATGAGGCAGAATAGCCCATGGGTAAAGCTCTATCAATATAGTATGAGCCCTTAAAATAAAAACCCAACAGCTCGAAGTCCTGAGGGTGGACAGGAAGAATGCAGAATGCCAACTGAATGTCGCATTTCACAAGCTCCACCCCCACTTCTCATCTACGAACCATGCACACTGTAGGGGTGCCATTCCCAAGGTTGCTAAGCCACATGGGTGTTCTAGTGAGGGAAAACTCTCCTAGCATCCTGTGGCTGCTTCTGAGGGGAGGAGCTGCCACCATTCCTCCTCTTTCTCATTATCATAGAGAGCTTGCTATAGAGGCCTTCCCTTAGGCCAATCAGAGGGCTTGATTAATTGCCTTTCTCCAGACCAATCCTAATAACATGATGTAACCATTGTCCTATCTGAACTCTGTCTACTATCTGTAATCCTGTCACTACCTGTGACCTTGTAATGTTAATAAAAGAGCAGTCTCCTGGGGGCAGGGCAGAAGAGACGGACAGGAGAGAGAGAACGTCACAGACGGAGAAGACTTGTCATTCTGCTTCCTTGCTGAGTCGCCCACCAGGAGTACTGCTGGCAGACATCCATCCATCAGCCTGCTCATTGCCTGAATCCAACAGCACACCGCCTCATCGAATGAGGTATACTGCACTGTACAAAGTTCCTGCAGAATGGCATCATTCACCGACAACTCCCCCGCCAGGTATGACAGGTGGTGAATGAGCCTGTGTTTTCCCTTACTTTTCCTAGGCACCACTCCCAACAAAGATACTCATAGGTTCTCCAAAGGGGTGGTGGTGAAATAAGGCCCCACTGTTCTACCTCCTGCAACTTCCTTCTGAATTTTTGCCTAACAATATTTTCCAGTCCTTGTTGTTGTTGTTTAGTCTTTAAGTCGTGTCCGACTCTTCGTGAACCCATGGACCAGACCACGCCAGGCTCTCCTGTCTTCCACTGCCTCCCAGAGTTTGGTCAAATTCATGTTGGTTGCTTCGATGACACTGTCCATCCATCTCGTCCTCTGTCGTCCCCTTCTCCTCTTACCTTCACATTCTCAACATCAGGGTCTTTTCCAGGGAGTCTTCTCTTCTCATCAGATGGCCAAAGCATTGGAGCCTCAGCTTCAGGATCTGTCCTTCCAGTGAACACTCAGGGTTGATTTCCTTCAGAATTGATAGGTTTGTTCTCCTTGCAATCCAGGGGACTCTCAAGAGTTTCCTCCAGCACCACAATTCAAAAGCACAAATTTTTGGCAGTCAGCTTTCTTTATGGTCCACCTCTCACTTCCATACATCGCTACTGGAAAAAACATAGCTTTGACTATGTGGACATTTCTCGGCAAGGTGATGTTTCTGCTTGTTAAGATGCTGTCTAGGTTTGTTATCACTTTCCTCCCAAGAAGCTGGCTGCTGTCACCATCCGCAGTGATCATGGAGCCCAGGAAAGTAAAATCTGTCACTACCTCCATATCTTCCCCTTCTATTTCCCAAGAGGTGATGGGGCCAGTGACCATGATCTTAGTTTTTTTGATGTTGAGCTTCAGACCATTTTTTGCACTCTCCTCTTTCACCCTCATTAAGAGGTTCTTTAATTCCTCCTCACTTTCTGCCATCAGAGTGGTATCATCTGCATATCTGAGGCTGTTGATATTTCTTTCTGGCTTCTTAATTCTGCCTTTGGATTCATCCAGTCCTGCCTTTCGCATGATGTATTCTGCATATACAGTGATGCCTCTCAAGACAAAAATAATTAATTCCACAAGTCGTTTCGTATTGCAAAAATTTCATCCTGCGAAGCGCGGTTTCCCATAGGAATGCATTAAAATTTAATTATTGCATTCCTATTCGTCTTGCAAAGCACAGCCATGGAAAAATTTGTCTTGTGAGTCACCGAAAAAATTGCAAAACACTTTCATCTTGCAAGTTTTTTGTTGCGCGAGGCATTCGTCTTGCGAGGCATCACTGTAAGTTAAATGAGCAGGGAGACAATATACAGCCTTGTCGTACTCCTTTCCCAATTTTGAACCAATCAGTTGTTCCATATCCAGTTCTAACTGTTGCTTCCTGTCCCACATATAGATTTCTCAGGAGATAGATGAGGTGGTCAGGCACTCCCATTTCTTTAAGGACTTGCCATAGTTTGCTGTGGCCCAATCAGAAAATTAGTGGTGGGTACACATCTTCTCCACATTAATAAAGAGATATCATTATCCCAATCATAAAACACAAAACCTTGACATCGTTTGTGAAAGTAAAAAAAAAAAACCTGTGTGACTGGGCATCTTTGTTTTCACGTCCATTTTGTATATCAGAGGATGAGCTCAGGCCTGGCCTACTGTGACAGAATTACTACTTTCAGTTCATATGCTAGTTTGGACTAAAAATGTCTAAGAAATAAACATCACCAGTATCTCAGATATGGTAATATATTACCTTTCTGGAAAGAGCAATTGAATGTTTGACATTTGGCAACATGAATATTTTATTGTTAACACTTGTCAAAAGTTAGGGGATTAGGGATGATGGATAAAAGGAGAGCAGCTTTTAGGTTAATACTCATCTCCCTGCACAGCTTAATTTCCCACTTCTCACTGCATCTAGTCCATGCTAGCCTAAGAATTCAAGAATACAATTAGGAAAATCCACTTTATGACACAGACACATGATTTGAACCAAACTTTTCCAGAAATGGTTGCATGTATCTGGCAACTTTCTGTGAATAAGCTATGTTTTTTCTAAGCGTGATTTGGAGTACAAGTATTTCAGAAGACTTAGGCACTTAATTTTTTAATTGCAACAATTCTAAACCTAATTATAATTAACTTCTAAAGTCATATAAACTATGTTATTGAAGCCCTTGTGTTCGGTGCCTATGAAAGATATGTGTGTCCAAATCTGCTTAAAGCAGCACACTTTAAGCAGCAAATCTGAATGTTTATTTTTAATTTTTTTTCCACCAAGAATATAGAACTATTCACTCTCTTAGTCACATGTGACATTTTCTTCCTTGTCACTAGAGATGGGCATGAATAAGCAAAACAGTGGTTCGTTGTGGTTTGTGGGTCGTTGAAGTCCACAAACCATGAGCTTACTGAACCTTTGAAAAAAAAATGAACCACCAATCAGTTCATTTTGGTTTGGAAGTTTGGGAGCCCTAGAACAGTCCCTGGCCACCTAGAGCCACCACAATCACAGAGAAGCATCCCCTGACTCTCTACATCCCTTCTAAGTTTTGTGAAGTACAGTGGGACCTCGACTTACGAACGTCCCTATCTAAGAACATTTCAACTTACGAATGGCTCCGTTCCCAAAAATTGGCATCGACTTGCGAACGGAGCCTTGACCTACGAATGAAAAAAGGCAGGGGAAGGGTGGGAGGGAAAGCCCTTTGAGGCCTCTGGAGGCAAAAAGGCAGGGGGAAAGGGCAGGAAATTTGAATTTCCAGCCCTTTCCCCCTGCCTTTTTGCCTCCAGAGGCCTCAAAGGGCTTCCTCCAATGTCGTTATACATTGTTTATGCATCCTCAAAGCAGGTCCCCCTAAGAAAGTGCCCTTTAGCAGCTGACTTGGGGGAAATTCCAGCAGTAGTCCATGTTGCAGGGTGTTGCACATCAGGAGGTGGATGGGAGAGAGACGACTCCTTTTCCCCAACCCCCATAGACAATGGCATGCTGGAGGTCTAAGCTGAGGTACAGTGATTATTATGGGTGGGTGGGGGGAGAAAGAAAGGCTGCATCACAAGGGAAGCAACATGCCATTGGAGATCTGAACTAACTTGGTTCTGAGGTAGAAGGGTTCCTCTGACTGGCAGATGTGGCTCGGTGAAAATGGCTCCTGTGAATTGGCCTTCTAAATAATAACAAGCATCCCCCCCCCCCCAGAGTTTCACCTTTGGCTACCTGACCTGACCTGCCAATCCAGTAGTCTCTAGGTCCCTCCCAGGGTTGCCTAGTACTTCTGATCGACAAGAGCAGTCTGTCAGGGGGGAAGGGGGGAGAAAATGGGCAAACAAACCAAAGATTGCAGGTTTGTTCACTTTTGACAAACCTGAACTTACCCGAACCAATAAACCAGCAAATTCTGATGAACTTCCTGGTTGTTGCTTTTTTTTTTTTTTGGTTCATGCTCATCTCTACTTGTCACCATTCATCAAAATAACTTTCATAACTGATTATGGTATATTCATGTATAATTCCAAAACACGTAACTCCAACATTGTATGATTATTATCATTTGTTTCCATATCGATTTCAAGGTGTTAGTACTAATCATAAGTGGGTGCCAACATCCATACAAAAGGGGGACCCATGTGTTGTATCATATGCTGAGATTATTGTGTGTCCCCTCTATCATAATAAGTATTAGTCAGGCACATCACATATGGCCATCTATGTGGGCAGCAGACCACCTATTTCTCTCACATACGTTAAAGAGGTACAGTAGTTTGGATGAGTGTCTCATTATCATTCCAATCTAAATCTTTAATTTTTAGAGCTAAGCTGCTAATATTATTTCTTAAAATTTTGGTTAGGATCCTGAGCAAGTTATTTCAAGGGAGTTCATTATGGAAAAATGACAAATCCCCTCTTTACCTTCTACAGTGCTGAACAGAATGGTTGCAGCATTGCAGACCGGCTAGCCAGGAAAAGGAAACAATTGGCCATAGCTGCTATTGGATTTTGTGTGGTCCTCTGTTACATGCCTGGCCATCCCTTTTGCTCAGCAGAGACTTCTAAGGGGTTATATGTAACTGGATTTCCACTGTGATGTACAGTGGACCCTTGACTTACAGACGACTTGACTTACAGACTTTTTGAGTTACAGACTTCTCTGGCCGCAAAATTTAGGTTTGACTTGCAGCCTGAGAATTGACTTACAGACCAGAAAAAAACCAAAATGGAACAAAAACAGCCTGTTACGGGATTAATCAGTTTTCAATGCACTGTAGATCAATGGAGACTTGACCTACAGACTTCTTGACTTGAGAACCGCCTTCCAATACGGATTAAGTTCTCAAGTCAAGACCCCACTATAGTGGATAGAATGATTATCCCCATTCAACCGTGGAATCTCACTGGGATGTGGAACTAGTAAAATCACTCCTTAAATATCTCACTTACCTTGAAAGCTCTATTAGGGTCAGTATAAGTTGGTTTTGACTTGGTGGCACATAAGAACAATAACAATGACAACAATGTAACTACTGAATGTTGGTTTTGTGGGGGCCTGTTTTGGTTACAGTAAAAAGCCAGTGATCATGTTAAAACATTTAAGCAACCTGGAATATTCCACTTGATGACCTACCTCGTTGCGAGTCTCCTTGCGCACAGCTTAAAAGTTTGCATCGTGAATTCTCTTCACTGTGGCTAGGGATATTAATTTAGCCTCATCAAACTGGTGTGGGGCTGAAAGGGTTGGATCTTTGTTGACTGACGGGGAAATGATGATGCCTTCCAGACAGGCTGTCAGAGTTTGAGCAAAATGCAGTAAAACCAAATCATAACCTCTTGTTAGCCTTCAATCAGACTGCACTGGGGATAGGAAAGAGACACGCAGCCTCAGCCATCTTGGCTTCATGCACAAGACTCCCATTTGGAAGTGCTATGCTGTGATGTTAGACACATATGGTATCTGCATAATTCGAACAAATGAAGTCTTCTAGCACTCTCAGAAGTCTCAATTCCATTAACTTTTGAGATGACAGTTTCCAGCCTATCATTGTAGAGGGCAAATGTGTTGCACTGTTAAATGTTCTTACAGACTAATCTATTTCTTCAATCAGGTAGAAAAATCCCAGTCAAGGAAACCCAGAATTAATTTCCCTTTACTGATAAAGCAAGTAATATTTTATGTGGGGCAAAGCCTTCCCCCAGAGTCATGGAAGGGATGGCCCAAACTCTTTCAGTTCCCATAAATCAAGTCTCTTAGGATCCTTCTTTGTGTTGGGGGGGGGGGTTTGGCTGTCCATATTGATGCTGTGCAAGTAAGAAGACCATCAGTATTCACTGAGACTATACATGGGGGGGGGGAATACACAATTTGAGCTCTGTAGAATTGCAAGTCTGCATCATTCTTAGGAAATGCTAGGAGCCTCATTATGTATGCTCTTTCTTTCTGGTATACCTCACTTCAAGAAATGCTTAACCTGGTCATTGAACTGGTCATGTTACTGAATTCTGTTCTCAACAGACTGCCTGCACAGCTTTGTGTTAACTGCTGCGCTAGCTGACCTACACTGCAGAAATGTGGATTGCCAAAGATTCTTTTTGGAAAAGCAGTAAATCACTGAGTGAAGGTTAGGATCTTCCAATCCAACCCAATACACTTTCTTATAAGCTTGCCCATACAAGTGACAGAGGAAGACTGGCTGTGAATGCTGTTTCATAACAGGGGATGATTACTAGAGAAAGGATTCTTGGGTTTTACAGACTAGAGCTTCCATAATTCTTCATTCTGGGAATTCTAACCATATTTCAGGCACCTTGCAAATACACAAATGTGATGCACCTTGGAAAAAGGCCTAAACTGAAAGGCTTTGAGATTTAACTAGGTTTAGCTCCCCACCCCCGCCTGGGTCCCATTCACACTTGTTGAAAAACATCCATGGCAACTGCTTTGAACTGAGTGCGAAGTTGCTAACTGATGCAAAAAAGGAGTCAGTTTCTGGGATTTGCTCTTGCTTGGTGTCTTTTTGTGAATGGTAGTGAGGAGAAGAGGGTATCCTGTAGACCATCTAGAGTACCACCATTGGTGTTGTCAACATTCAAGCTGCCTTTTGTTATGTAAACTTCCCATCCTTTTTCCTCCTGGCAATGATGGTTTGATACTGTCCAGCAATATTAGGCCACTTCCTGGCATTTTACATTGTGGGTACAGAAGGACAATAATTGACATTCATAAAATAAAGGGTTTTGTATTTTTTTAATTGAATTATCATCTCTGACTGTTAGCCATTGTATAAAGTTTCAGGCAGGATTCTTTCCTAGCCTTACTTAAGACCTTTCACATTCAAAGGATGTGGTCTACTCCTGAGCTATGAATCCCCCCCTTTCCTGGTTTTTATTCCTTCTAATAGTAACCCCCAGTGAAGAGAAGGGACATTGATTTATGGATCAAGAAGACCATAGTGGGGAGGAAATTCACATATATCTAGAGTCTCAGCACCACTTTTCTACTTTTTCTTCTTAAATTGCTGAGCTTCAGGAGAGAGAACATTGGCTCCTTCCTACCAGATGGCAAGTCTGTGCTCACAGTAAGATTAGCAGAAGGCTTCAGAAACAGAATGTTCTTAGATATGCTTCTTTTGCATCTTTGGTTCTCAAGCGTATTCTTTCATGGACCACCTGAAAATCCATCCCAAAGTCTGTGACCATTTAATCAGTGTGTCATTTTATTCTATAAATTGAAGCACACATGTGACTCATATGTTAGTAACCACACTCTCAGTATTTTAATGGGTGCACAATTTTTTTTTCTCTATCCAGTGTTCCACATGTACTGCTGAACCACATTCTGCAATGTTAGCTTCTTATGATTATGGATACATTTTTTGGTAAAATACACCTTTCCCTGGGCAAACAATCTGGAGCACTTTGGCTTATTATCTTACTTCCTTTTCAGAAGTGTTCTAAAAAGTATTATCCAGTATTCTGAAAATGTGATACCCTTCTGTTTCAGTCACTGACCATGCATATATATAGAATGGCACAGTAATTTTACATTGGCTGCCTTTTATTTCTTCCACTGGTTTTCTAAAGCTGTGCATCTGCTCAAACACCTGGACAGCATGGGCTTTCTTAGCTATAGTATTGTTGTGGACTCTTTTGTGACAATAATATTGTGGAAAGCCAATATTTTAAAAGTGTTATGCACTTAATTTTTGTTATTAATACTTTTTTTGGGGGGGATTATACTGTCAATGTGATTTAATGTTCAAGGAATCTGGAGGATTCCAGTTTTAAAATACCGTAGCTTACATTAGGATGTGTCTATAAATGTGTTTTGATATCTCCACATTTTTGTATGGTGTTTAGAGGAGATCTATGCTGTTGAAATGCTGGATGGGGAAATGTTTTTAAAAAACAGTCATTTCTTTGAAATGGTCCTTTTGAGGCAAATTTAACTTAGACTGAAGAGCACTTATCTCAGGAAAAGTTCTGCATCCTGCTAACTTTATTATATAATTTTCTTCCCTCAAAGCAGCTGTAAAGATTCTTGTGTACTTCATTTTTTTTCCTCAGGAAGGAAGGAAGGAAGGAAGGAAGGAAGGAAGGAAGGAAGGAAGGAAGGAAGGAAGGAAGGAAGGAAGGAAGGAAGGAAGGAAGGAATTTTATTTCAGGTTGATGAGTCACTTTAGATGGAGCAAAATCAGTGGAGTACATATGCTCTTTCCAGCACAATCTCCAGAACAAGAAAAGGGAACAAAGAATCTTCTTTTTTTATACCATAATCTAGCAGCACTATCTGTGGAACATCCTATTGTGATCCAAGGGTTGTCTGTTTAACCATGTCTTTAAATTTGAACCATACACACCAGAATTCTTAACAAGGGTACAGGGCAAAGAAAAGTCTTAATTCCCCTTCATAAGATCGCAATCAGCTTTCTGTGAAAAATAGCCATCATGTCTTATCCCATCTCAACGTAGACTGCAATTAATATTGACCGCTTGTCATAAACTCTTCTCTAGGCCAGATTATGGTATCGAGATCTTCAAGATGGGCTCTGCAACAACCAGATCAAGTTGACTTATTCTGTGCTAATATACTTTGTTTTATATTATATTATATTATATTATATTATATTATATTATATTATATTATATTATATTATATTATATTATATTATTATACAATGCTTTGCCAGAATTCAGAGCATGTTATTATTGGTTTACTCAATGCTTTGCCATCAAAGATATAGTATTCAATCATGCTTCCTTGTTCTGTATTTAAACTATAATTCAAGGTGATTCTGCTCCAGCCAAGCTCTTCAGTGGGAACAAACTGTCATTGGACCAAAGATCAGTTAGGTCTCAGACCCTGTTTGTCTGTTCCATAGGATTGCCTGTTCTGTTCTTGCTTCACCTAGTCGTGGCAGGCTTGCACCTTTTCAATTGAGTCCCAGAAAGGCCAAGTCTCCCTGAAGTACCCGTAATTTTATTGGCCAGTTAAATACTTAAGCTCTTTGAAGGAATGAAGATGTTTGGTCTTCCGTGTGTATTTTTTTAAGCTGCAAAACAGTTGCTTCCTGTCTAGGAGCTCTCCCTATTCTTGTCAAATAGTTCAAATGTGAGAGAAGATTAAGGGCATTCACCTAAGACAAAGTCTAGTTATCTTGGGAGTTACAACTATAGACCCTGTTGCCCTTTGAATTGGCCACAAGATGGGAAGGGAGGTTAAAATGGTGTGTATAAATGGATGGTGGCAGAGGAACCTATATGAAGTTACGCAGGAATCTGGATGTGAAAGAACTAGACATGCGAAAAACCCCGGATGGGGAATGTGGCAGATCAGCCAGGGATGTCAGAGTAATAGAAGCTAAAATGAAAATGGGAAAGCTTCAGGTCACACAGCCAGTCAGCTAGGAGGAGTTGAATGAAATCTCATTATTGCTAAATCTTAGCTAAAATAGGGAGCCCAGCCTAGACTTAGAATGAGTTTTCCACATTACCTTCATATTTCCCTTCTATTTAACATAGACACAACAAAGGGGAGATCCTCTCAATGGACATGTAATGCCAAGGGGTATAGGAAAAAAAAGATTAAAATATGTATCTACCTCCAAGCATGCCATGCCATTAGGGAAAGGATCCCTTATCTGGAAGGGAATGGCTAGCGCCCCCACTATCCATCGCTCTGTTCTATATGTTCAGGAATAAAACATTGTCAGTTTCAAAGTTCATACAGCACTGTGTTACGTCTGTGTTTCCGTGCTGTCTGTTTCCACACTCTAAACTTTTCCAGAGAGCAACAACAGTAAGGCACATGGGGGTGGGGGCATTTTAATACCGGTGTCATGTGCCAAATTAGCTAATTATGGCTTTGGTTTTTACATCTGCTAAACTGTTTTAAAATATTTTCTCCCTGTGAAATAGACTTGCGGGGGCCATTTAAATGTGTGCCTTTCAAACCCTTCAGGGACCCCACACACACACACATTTACTCATTTGGCCTTGTCTGATACCTTGATTATCATTCTGGCCCAACGTCCTTATCCAAATTACCTATACTGCCCAAGACAGTGAATTGGATTGGTAAGTAAATATTGTAAGATATAGAGGTTAAAGGGTAATTTTAGTTGAGACCAACTGGGAAGAATGGTTACATTAGCTGGCTCCTTTTCACAGTGCAGGCCAGAACCTCTCCTGTTACATGTTGTCAAGTGGCTGAGGATAATCTCTTAACCCCCTCTTAGTAATGCTGCCACAAAGCATTAAGGCTCCTGCGAAGAAGATGCTTAACAGAAATTGCCTCGTTGCTTACCAGGGATCTCAGGGAATAATCTGCTATACTCTGGCTATTGTGTTGCAAGTAGCTCCCATGACGATGAGTATGAAGCCATATGGTAAGAAGAGATATGGCTGAAGAAGCAGGTCCTTCTGATGACCCCACTCATTGATGACCCATCCCCTGCAACAATCATTGCTTGTATTTCAACTGTTTTCCTACAAAGGTAGAAAGTAGGAAGAACAATCTTTCTGAGTTCTGCATTTAGCTAATATGGCTGCCGTTGAGTTGGTAGCTACTGTTCTTGTTCTTCTGTATGCTTTCTTGTTTTGGAATGGGTAGCTCAAATGTACAACTGTCCACTGGGTCCAGGAGGGCTACTGTTAGTTTTACAGCTTGCTTCTCTTCCAGAGAAGTCCAAATCCCATACATGGTTCTCCTTTCTCCCATCATTTTGTCTCCACAACAATCCCATGAGGTAGGCTAGTCTACTGTAAGAGATAGTTACTAACCCATAGTCACCCCGGAAGATTCAGTAGAACATCGAACTTGGGCCTCTCAGCTCCAGATCTGACACCTTAAACACTGTGGTCAAAATCCTCCTTAGTTACACCTGTTCGCATGACATGGTTGGAGTAAATCTCGTTGACAATTTGCTGCAAGTCAAGAAGTTAGCATTTGCTGTTCTACACCAGGTTGCACAACTGGGTACACACCAGCAAATGCTTAAACTCACTTTTTAATTTGTATCAGTTAACCAACAAGATTTATGCCAGTGCATAATACTGGCATAAAAATTCAACTGAATTTTGGCCTGTGGCACAAACAGTCTTGCGGTTCCTTAAAGACTAAAGTATTTTATTTGGCATAAGCTTTCTTGGACTGGAATCTATCAGATTTATTGGATGATCTGGGATGCTGTCCACAAAAGCTTATTCCAAATAAATCTTGCTAGACTTCAAGATGCCACAAGATTTTGTTGGTTTGGAAAAAAATTATTAAGGGTCTAATCACATGGACCATTTGAATTGTTTTTTCCTCTCTTTTTAAATATTAATATATGTATATGTATAGTCACAGGGTATATATACCACTGAGCCCATTCACATAGACTCAGTTGGTACATTTCTTGCTCTTTGTACCTGTTCTGTAGGTTACACATGCCATCTCATATGCAGTGGTGCCTTGAGTTGCGAACTTAATTAGTTCCGGATGATGGTTGTAACTCAAGTTGGTTGTAACTCAAAGCACCATTTCCCATAGGAATACATTGAAAAGCGATTAATCCATTCCAGCTGTTTTTTGGTTGTATCTCAAGGTGCTGGTTGTATCTCAGAGCATTAGTTCCCATAGGAACTAATCCATCCACTGGGGGGATTCTTTTTTTTTAACCTTAGATGACCTCTAAGGTTAAAAAAGGGCAGGAAAGGAGGGAGGGAGGGAACAATGGGGAAAAGAGGCATTTTTTCCAGTTGTATCTCAAAGCGCCGGTTGCAAGTCAAAGCAAAATGTTGTAACTGGAGGTGGTTGTAACTTGAATTGGTTGCAAGTCAAGATGGTTGTAAGTCGAGGCACCACTGTAAATCAATTCATTTTCTGCCCTGTTTTGGGTCCCGGCGGCCCTAATTTTTAAAAAACTTCATAAGTGATATATCACTACTTTACTGTCACTGTTAGTTGATGTGCCACCTGGTGGGATATGTCACAAACAGCCCTTCCTTCCTTCCTTCCTTCCTTCCTTCCTTCCTTCCTTCCTTCCTTCCTTCCTTCCTTCCTTCCTTCCTTCCTTCCTTCCTTCCTTCCTTCCTTCCTTCCTTCCTTCCTTCCTTCAACCGGGTACTGGGAGAGTAGGAGGAAGGTTGTCTTAGTTCATATTGTTGTTGCTGCTGCTGCTTCTGCAAGAACTTTCCACAAGTTGGAAGCAATTTATTGCTAAGCATTAATTTTTTGATTTTTTAAGGGTACAAACTCGATGGCCATGCAGTGGCCATGGCACCCAAGAATCCAGCCCATTCTCACAATAAATAAATCGACCTCTGTGTTCACACAGAACAAATCGATAAAGGTTGAATCAATACAAGGTTCATATCATTTTTAAAAGGCTATGCCAGTGATGTGGGGAAATGCCCTATTGCCATGCCAATTGAGTCAATGTTGCACATGCGTCATGTGAACGATTTCAGTTACCACAGCATTGATTAATTATGGCCTAAGTGTGCTCTGCAGCTGGGCTGGGGAATTTGCATTCCTCCAGATATTGTTGGACTCTGCTTTCCACAAAAAACTTTTTCAGTCTGACTAAAGGGAATAATATTTCATCAACATCTGGCGGGGGGGCTATAGGTTCTCTACCTCAGTGTAAACATGCACACGCCAGCCACGGAACCTCTGAAGCTGTATGTGTACTGGCCAGCTCTCTGTAGCATGTAGCTACTTTGGGAAGTGTGAACATCTCCTACTCTCCCGTTTTAGATGTACAGTATTTCCTGTTATATATTTATTGCTGTGAAATATGGCTCTGGCTGATGGGTGGAGATGGCTGAGTTGTTGTGATTTATTTTACTGTCATTGTTTTGCTTTGTTACAATTAAATCTTCTTGGTCAATATATAACTCCAGAAAACCCACTGAGCACTGACAGGACTCTCATCAAGATGTTCTCCCTGTTCTGCCAACAAAAGCATCATAATAAAATCCCAGTCAAAGGAGTTATCTCCATTCATGTATATTGAGCTGGCTTTACTATTAGTCAGGTGCCAAATCTGATTTGCGTTCACAGGAGGAAAAACAGCTGTTGCTGAAGTATAGTAGTTTTCTCTGGAGAGCTACTTGGTAAAGTGTAGCTAATGCTACTTTTAAGCTGGAGATGCTTATTGCTGTTGGTGAATTGCTGCTAGTTATAATCTTTATTCCATCTGCGTATTTGTGATTTCACCAAAAAAGCTTCTTATGTATCAGATGGTCTTGGCAAAACTGACTTGCGTGCTGATATAAAAGAGTGGTTGTTTCTAAAATCAAGAATAATGTAAAATATGAGATGTGGAGCAGCAGTGGCTCATCTGTGAGACACACTCACTGTGTTTATGCAAACACAGGCTGGGATGTCACATGATAAAGCCATCCCCTTAAATAAAGAAATAATGTCAACGTAGTGTCAAGAAAGGTAAATGGTGACTTTGGGTCCTGGGCGGTGCACCCAGGATTGTTTTCGTTTCTGCATCATTATACCAGCACCATGTCATGACAGCAGGAGCGGTCAATGCCAAGGAGAGAGAATAAAAGTATACTTGTTCTGGAGATATACTCAGATGAAGCATGAAAAAAACAGGATTTAGCTGTGGTACAATGAAAGCAAGTGTAGTAGACAAGTGGGGGAAACAGCTGGGTAGATCAGAAGTACAAAGTGGGACCTGGTGATTAAGAGTGTCTCCTCACACATGAATGGCAGCACCCACTATGGACAAGTGTGAAACTCATCATCACAGCATCACACATTGTGTGATAGGAAACCAGATCCACCCACCCACCCAAAGACACTGACATAGTTCATCATGCTGCGTCTAGTCTAGATGGTTTAGAAGTGCTGTGACATGCAGGGATTGCTGTGAGGCATAAATTGGAATGAGATGCATTTTGTATGTTTTCAAAAACAAAAACAAACAGCAACCACCACCCCAAAATGCGTTGCAAGACTCAAGTGTAATAAACCTCCCATCTATTTTTCTTCCAAAATCTTCCCTCAAATGAGTAAGAAAGTTTCCACCCTGAACATATTTAGATATGATCTTCGTTAGCTATATATTAGAAATGTAAATGCCTTTGCTTTTAAAACAAAGCACTTAATATTTCAGTTTTAATGCTTTAGTCATTGCGTGGCCAAAATCCTGTATGATATTATGTAATCCTCACTATCTGCATTTTAAAACATGCATGTCACACTTAGAGGAGGAAATGAGACTGAGGGTGAGGCATTACTTAGGCATTATTAAGTACTTAGAAAATGCTCTGTTCCACCTGGACTACTTGAGTGTCCTGTGAGTGGCACCCATATTAATAGCTGAGAACCACAGGTCTATGTGACAACAGCGGTGTCTCCTTTACCTGACCACAGGTCCCTGTGGTGGCCCATTTGTACCTAGCCTGAGGACAACTGAAAACTGCCCATCTGCAAGGGCATGGAGGGATTGGCAGATAAAAGAGTGAGGCAGAATATTTACCTCCTGCCAGGTCCCTTTCTCTGCACCTTTTACAACTGGTTTTTGCACCTGTCCAGCCTTCTTTGCCTTGCTGTGCAGCAGTGGTAGTTAATCTATTGTGATACATGGGGCACCATCCTACCTCAAACCCAGGCTGCTCCCCCATTCCACTCCTGCCTGTAAAAAATCTCCCTCGCTCTCCCCCACCCCTCCTCTCCTCTCTCTCTCTCTCTCTCTCTCTCTCTCTCTCTCTCTCTGTGTGTGTGTGTGTGTGTGTGTGTGTGTGTTGGCAGGTGTGGTTGTAGATTTTGCTTTAGTGAGGTATTCTTTGTGGGTGAAATAATAATAGTGGTAGAAGCTTAGAGAGACAGATATAAAGAGCTATCTCTCTAAGCTTCTGCCACTATAAATGATGGAGATGGGATTTTCATTTGAGGTGCACCTGAAGTGATGGGGAAACTATCAAAGCATCTTAGACTCCAGTTTCCATCAGCTCAGCTAACAGATTCTGGGAACAGTCATTCATCTAGACATGGAGGACCATAGGTTCCCCAGCCCTTACCCTACAGGGCAGAGTTGGACAATGTGTGGCCCTACAATAGAAGACTTTTTGTGAAAGTGACAAAGGCATGCCCTCCTCACTGTGGAAATGTGTATGGTTAGAGGCATGGCTAGCCTTTGTTGTTTTGTCTGGCTACTTGGTTCAATTAGTTGAAGAGGAAGGGAAAAAAAATTCTGATTACTAAAACTTGGTAGAAAACCATACTGAAAGGCAAGAGCTGGCGAGGAAATCAACAGACGGTTGTATGTGCAAATTGCCCTTCTGTATAATTAATAAAGCTGTTGCCCATTTAGGAGCCACCAGTTACCTCTCATCTTTTATTTGCTGAATATCAATGTGGTGTCCATTCTTACATTGATCTCTGCTGGTCCTAATGTGAGAGGGGAAACAGAGAATGCTACCATTTCATTTTATAGCCTGAGCCCAGTCTATGTGTAAGCACTTCTAACTGACAGTGTGCAAAGCTGTCATCTGAATGAAGGAATAGAATCCCGAGATTTAATTTAAAAGTTGTTGTATGAGGGGAACATATCCTCTACAAAGCAAAGGCCTACATTTGTTACGAGCCTGAAAAAGGTAATGTCTGAACACTGCAGTGCCATAAACATTGCCCTTTTCATCTAAGAGCTGGCAGAAATGCAAATCACATGCAACACACAAGTTAGTTAGTTCCTTCTTTGGTACAACATTTTCATTGGTAAAGAATGGCTTAATGTTGCAGCAAAATGATTGCATTCCGGTAACTGCCACATCTGGCTTCACATCAAACCCTGTAATCATGACATGTGAGAAAAAGGGCATCTGTCCTTTACAACTCACAGTTTGATTTTGCTTTCAAATTATTTGTGGCCTTTTGCCAGGACTGATTTCCAACCCAGAAAATGGAAAGAGAGAAGTATGCAGGAGACAATCGGAAGAACAAACAGAAGGGCGGTAGATGGATGGTCAGACACTTCACTACACTAATACTTTCAGCTTGGGCTGGCAGGGTTCCAGTGTTGTGCTGGCTGCTGGATTAACTTCTTATAAATCTGTGATCTCGCAGGCAGAAGATTTACATGAAGTGTCAATACAGAGCAATGAAACTGTATAGCTTGATTCTGACCCAGGTTTCTTCACAAGAGTAATCATCCACTTGAATGGCACAGCTGCCACTTTTAATTCCTACACCAAAAGGCAAACGTGGAGCTGTTGTCAAAACCAATGGATGGCACGCTGTGGGATCCTGTAGGATGCAGTTTCTCAGCCTCTGCTATTAGGGTGGATTTTCCTATGCTCCTCTTAGGGAGAATCTTCTCTGCCTAAGACAGTTTTAAAATGGTTTAAGAATAAATAGCCTAACCCTTTTTCTGCCTGCATGGGTAGGGTGATGTTTTGAGGAAGAGGGAAAACATATGGGGTTTAGCCTCCCTCTCAAACAACAGAGTGAGCATGCTTAAGTCACAGAGAGATGAGTTTTGTTGAGGGAAGTATGTGGGAAGACAAAATTGAACAGAACATCCTGGAAGAGGACATCATTAGGCTGGTTGGAATCTGAAGATTCTACACTGCAACATTTTGCTGCCCATCTGACAAGTATAGCTGTTATATGCAATGCATCTAGGCTATGTAAGCTTATGGTATTGAAAATATTCAAGGGGACTCCTATATGGAACAAATATTTCAAGGGCAAATAGTCAACTAAAAGGGAGCTATTGGACAATGTACTGGAATACCAGAAAACTGAGGACTTGTTTACTTACAACACTAACCCATGGTTTAGCACTGTGTCCACACCTTGGAATGTGCTAGCTGGAGCAAAGCCTCAGACCTGTGTACATTTCCTTCCTCTCTTGTTCTTCTGGGCCTAGGAGAAAGACTGCGCTAGCTTTTAGTTTTATTTTTCAAATCCTAGCTTCCTGTTGTATGCAAAAAGGGCTTATTTATTACAAACATTGGTCAAAACAACCAGACTCCAAACCAGAAATTGTTATAAACCACAGTTTCTTATTCATATTAAACAGAAGCCAAAATTACAAGAAAATAGAAACTAAATGCTAGAGATCTTCTCCTAGCCATGTGAGATAAAGAAATGTAATTTTTTCCAGCTTGTAGTTGTAACCCTTTAGTCAACTGGGTTAGAGAGAGCATTCATTCTGGCAGTAAAGGTACATTATACGGTATAAAATAACTAGACAAATGGTGTCCCAGGGGAACAGAAGAATTGTTAAGCAGTTGAGGTGGATAAGCATTTCATTTCAGACAGTTTTAGATATGGTTATCATATATTTTAAGGTTAACATTCATAGTTTTTCCGCCTTCACATTTGCTTAGGATGAACAGATCGTGATTTGTGAGTTAAGTACATATGTAGGTTTACTGGGCTTAAACTGGCTTTCCTTTCATCTCCCTGCTAATACAGTACGTAGGTAAAGGGGGAGCCCCAAAGGTTGGAGGCAGATATTTACCTTGATCGCTTGTATTAAAATCTGACCCAGCTAGCAGGCTGGAAGGATATTCTGTTAGTTATTTTCATCCTGCCTTTGATGTGCAATTTCCTAGAGACCGTAGCATCGTCCTGGAAGGGCAGCAGAGTTGTGTGGGGCACAAGGGGGGGAGTATTTTGGATATCTTATTAATATAATCCAATTGCCACAGCCTGGACTGTGCAGTCCTGTTTTGTCCAAGGAATGCATCAATCCAGGATAAGCAGAAAGCATCTCTAGCTCCTCTTTAATGGCACAAACACAATGCAGTTGCCAAGGGAAAGCCTCTGCCTCTGTTCTCCGTGTTAGTGTTTGAAGTGAGTAATTTGCAAAGGGCGGGGGGGGGGGGGATAGGCAGTGGCATGGAAATATTCTCTCAGGAAAAAATGGGTTTTTTTTAAAGAAATAAAAAAACCCAATTACAAATATGCCATCTGCTGCATTCAGAGTACAAAAGGGCTTCCTCTTCAGAAGTTTGAGCCAAGGATGATAATCCTTTCTTTGCCAGGGGTCACTTGGAGGTATCTGGAGAGCAGAGATGAGTTTTAGAAGCAGAAAAATTCTCCTTCCCTTAGCCTCCAATTCAGACATCAAATAAGGATATAACATTATTTGGTAATTGGCTGCTGCTTATTTATACATATATCTGGATATGTCAGCTGTCTGCTAAGACATCTTTCACTCTTTCCCCCCCCTTTCCTTCTTTAAAACTTTCCTCTAAAGGGAACAAGAGAGGGTTGTGCACATGTGTGTCTACACAAGGCCTCTGAACAGGCATTTTGTAGAAGCAATGAAAAGAGGAAGGGGTAAAAACTACAGTAATGCAAGTGGACAAATTTTGGAGCTATTATAGATGGATTCACAGATAACTGGACTATTTTGGACTCCGAGACAGAGGGAACCTGCTGTTCTCCTCCTGTATTTTTATCTAAATTTAGCATAAAGAAACCAAGGCCCTTTATATGTTTGAGACTTCAGTTCCAGAAGACCAAGCCAGCACAGTTTATGATATGGAGAGTAACAGGAGTTGTATACAAAAACGCCTGGAGTGGTGTGTCTTTGGGGGATACAGATGGCCCATTACATGGATGTCTTTGGAGGAACCCAGGGGAATGCTTCCCCCTCCTCTGAAACCTTAAATTTGTAAGGCATTTTGATGTACATAGGAAGACACACTGTGTTTAGTGGGGCACAGTAGGTGCACAGATGATGCCCATATGCCACTTTGCAGCTTCCCTAGACCCCTGGAAAAAATCCTGTAAACATTCTTGAATTGATAATATTATGACCTGCAATAATGTCAGACATTCAAAGTCAGTGGTAATGAATTGCTAAGGGCAGGGTGGAGGGCTGTTGTGTTGTAGAAGGATCTGGAACTCTTCCTTAATATCAGCGAATGTAGTATGTCTGACAACTTTATATCACCCATTAGCATCTGGCCCAGCCTTTGACATTCCAGATCAGTAAGATTACAGACCGTAGTGTTTATACCCAAGTGGGCACAGTGTGTTATTGCCTCCTATGACCAGCAGCCCTTTGGAACAGGGAGCCCCTGGCTGCTCCACAGGACTCTTGGTTCAAGTCTAGCAACACCTCACGAAGGTATAACATACTACAAACATTACTCCACCACCATTCTTTCACAATAATGCTCTAACCAAAGAATGCCAGACAGTATTTGTTAGGTTGAAGATAATTAAGTGTTTCTAGCTAGGAAGTCTAGACTGAAATGTATCCAGTTGATGGTGTGTAGATATTCAAGTCTCTCTACTCAAGTTGCAAGTAATTTGAGGGGAGGACCAGGAGGTGAGAATGTGTCCTCACCCCACTAAAGACATCTATTATTACCCTGTTTGGACTATCTCTACTGGATGTAGATGTTAGCCATGTGCATGTTACTTAATTAATATTTTTAAAGGGGTAGAGTAGTTCTAATATGTGAAAACTTCACAATAGTTTTCTTCCCATTAGCCTTTCAGGCTGTTCTGTCAAAATATTTTGACAATACAGCGTTCTGCCAACTACTGTTCTAGTACAGGATGGCGATCTAACACAGTGCTACATTTGATTTTCTCCCAGTGTTTTATGTTGCAGTTTGGCTCCTGATTATCCCTTTGTATTTTTTCATGACTGATGTCTAAGAATACCTTTTCTCCTTTAGTCCTTTGTATGACAGATGTCTTGTTTTTCAGTGAGTCTACCAACAGACGTCTTTTAATTAGACATTTTATCCTTAATTTTTCAATTTACACCTCTGCTTGATAGATCCCACATGTGATGCTGATGCAAATATTCAAAGACAGGAAATTTTCCTCAGAGAGAGATAGAGAAGAAAAGGGAGGGAGGGAGGGAATTATCAGCAAAAATCGTGTGTTTTTGTGTGTATAATTCTTAATTGCATCACTTTTTCTATCTGCTTTTGGGCTTCTGAGTGTAAATGAAAGCAGTCATAGGAAGCAAAGATGTTAAGTAATATCATGGTAGAAATTTATAAAAGGCTGAAACAAGAACAGTGCTCCCAATCACCACAGTTAGAGCTGCCTAGAACAAAGGCCAACATGAAATGCCAGTCAGTGAAAACCATTGCCACTTGTCAGGATTATATATAGCCAAGGTACTGCTATAAGATACCTCAATATGGGATAGTTTAATTATCCATCTGAGTATAATATAGCACCACTCTCTACTAATATATTTAACATTCTGAAGAAAATTGGATTTTTAAAAGAAAGAGGAGCACTAACAACTTGTTATGAATAAGGAAATAAACTAGATTGAGAACTAGACAGATGATTAAACCATGCAAAGAATTTTAGTATCCTTTCCTGTAAAGAATGGAGCCTATGCAAGTACTGCAGACACACCTGGCTTTTCTTGATTTTTATGAAAAATGTTCTATGTTGTCACAGAGCCTTGAAATATCTCTCTTTATCATACAGCAATTGTTCCATACCTAATCTCTGTCCTTCAACTAACTGAAAGGCCCATTTTTGTTTTTTACAAAGCATTATAAAAGAAAATGAAATGTAGAAGTAAACAATTAAGCTTCTTAAAAAACTAGTAAAACTGGTTGCTAACACAGCTTTTCATGAGATGATGGAAGAAAGATCTCTAGGCTCAGTTTAAATCAGAACACCAGAATTTTTCATAATCTGGCCAAAGAAAAGATGCACATAATCATTCAATAAGTTCAATAAGGGTTAACCTGAATGGGGAAGGGGAACCCCACACATACCCACACCCACACATGAAAGAGGTTATTAATTTTGTTTTCAAGTTCTTTGGTTGTTCTTTAGTATTCCCCTCTTTCACCTGCCCTTTCCTTCACCTCTTGTCCATCAAATTGCCCAGGAAATGTTTAATCCAACCGCCTCTTGAGTCTGCTATCAGCAGTAAATTAGAACATCAGGCGGGGAGCATGGGATTTTGAATCAGTAAAAGGTGTGGATTTGTTGGGTTGTCATGAGGAGGAGTGAGTAATGCTTGTTCTTTGTGAACATGATTGTACTGCCTGCCTGCTTGTCGACATCATCAGGACACTGAAGCCCTGTAAAGTCCCACAAAGTCAGTGTCCCTGTCTCTTAAGCTAGAATTCATTGCTGTTGCTGCCACTTCTGGGCATGTGAGTACACATACAAACACAGGTGCCTATAAGCAGTAGAAACAAAGCCTTTGCCTTTTGCAGCTGAGCTGCTGATTATTTTGCCTCTCAGGCACTCCCATACTTGGGCAGTCCCATTCCCTCTGAAAAAAGTGTACACTGAAAGCAGGAGAGGAAGGCTGAAGTAAGTGTGTGTGTGTTTGCATCACAGTCAGCACAAATAGGAAGAAGGCAGAGAAGAGATTGAAAGAAAGAAGGGAGTGGTGGTGACTCCAAAGTTTGGAGTCCATCAGTTGCCTATTGCTTTAAAGGCCACTGAGAAAAGAGTAGGAAGTGTGACAATGAGCCAATCCTGTGGCTTCCTCCTGCTCTTCTCCTTGGTAACTCATGGAATTTTTTTGGGCACAGCAGCAAAAGGAGAAAAGGAAACTGGAAGCAAGTGCTAAGCCTTGGAGGTTGGGCCGTGCTGTTCTTTTCTCTCCCCACCATTTTCCTTCCTTCCTCCTCCTCCTCCTCCTCCTCCTCCTCCTCCTCCTCCTCCTCCTCCTCCTCCTCCTCCTCCTCCTCCTCTTCTTCTTCTTCTTCTTCTTCTTCTTCTTCTTCTTCTTCTTCTTCTTCTTCTTCTTCTTCTTCTTCTTCTTCCTGTCTTTCATTGTTTCATCGTCTCTTGCCATGATTTCCCTCTCTCCAGCCTAGAATTATAGCAGGCGTGAACAGGGAAAAATAGAATAAAAGAACCCAAAAGTGTTTAATAAAAGGACTGGTATCAAGACTCAAAAATGTGTGAAGCACCTCCTCAAAAGAAACTGATATTGATGAAACCTGAATGTTTTCTCCATGCACATTCTTCCCAACCAATATTTGTTTGTTTATTAATTCTACTTCTACTACCGCCTCATTACTGCTGCCTTGTCAATTAACTGTTGCTGTCTAAATTGATGTCTGTCGGGCTTAATTCTTCCAACTCTTATTCTAAATATTTGATTCAATATTACTGCTACTGTTACCAATCTCAGGATAACATCAGAATGATGGGAAATGTGATGCAGTATAGTATGAATTTCCTTGTTTTTTCTTGGGCTGTTTATAAAAGCAATGCAGCATGACAATAATGTGCAACCAATGGATTATTTACTTAGCATTCCACCTATAGACAAATGGTGTTGCTCAAGATTGATACAGGCCCTTGCAAAGCAATGCCTGGGTTGCACACATATGTACACACAGACACAAAGACACAAACACACACAAATACACATTTGACACCAGCCAGAACAGGTAAAAAGACAACTATTTTATCCACCTCCCTGTCAGGCCTCTCTATTCCTCCCCTCTTCCACTTTCATTTATAGAATAGAAAATAAACGCATCACCTTCAAGGCTGACACACTTTTTTGGCCTTATTGGGAGTGGTTACAAAACAAGGGGCTTTGGATGCTTAAAGTCTTTGTGTTTCAGCAACATTAATTTCTCTTGGATTTGCTGCCCATATGGAGCAAATGAATTGTTAATACTGCACTGAGAAGAATACAGATGTTTCATATTCTTATTGTTGATGTTGACATCTGTTGTATGCACTTGATTTTTATTATATGTGTATGTATTTGCCATTTCTGCAAAGCTGAATTCTGGAATCGACCCAGATTCTTCGACAGAAAAGACATTGAAATGTTTGTCACTAAAGGCTTGTTTACATTAAAGCAATAGTTCAGAATATCTGTCAGTGTAAATGAAATCGAATTAAATCAACTCTGAGTCCCATGGCAGAAATGTGGCATTTGCATTCCCTTGAAACGAATGTTTAATCTGGTGTTTTTGAAAAATGAATGTGGGCACAGGCATTGATATAAAGGGAAACTATTTAAGCAAACTTAAATTAATTGATTCTTTGTTGTTGTTTAGTTGTTAAGTCATGTCTGACTCTTCGCAACCCTGTGGACCAGAGCACACCAGGCCCTTCTGTCTTCCACTGCCCCCCGGAGTTTGGTCAAATTCATGTTGGTAGCTTTGATGACACTGTCCAACCATCTCGTTCTCTGTCATTACCTTCTCCTCTTGTCTTCACACAACATTAGGGTCTTTTCCAGGGAGTCTTCCCTTCTCATGATATGGCCAAACTATTGGAGCCTCAGCTTCAGGATCTGTCCTTCCAGTGAGCACTCAGGGTTGATTTCCTCCAGAACAGATAGGTTTGTTCTTCTTGTAGTCCAGGGGACTCTCAAGAGTCTCTTCCAGCACCACAATTCAAAAGCATCAATTCTTTGGCGGTCAGCATTCTTTATGGTCCAGCTCTCACTTCCATACATCACTATTGGAAAAGTCATAGCTTTGACTATGTGGACCTTTGTCAGCAAGGTTATGTCTCTGCTTTTTAAGATGCTGTCTAGGTTTGTCATTGCTTTCCTTCCAAGAAGCAGGAGTCTTTTAATTTCAGGGTTGCTGTCACCATCTGCAGTGATCATGGAGCCCAAGAAAGTAAAATCTCTCACTGCCTCCATATCTTCCCCTTCTATTTCCCAGGAGGTGAGGGGACCAGTGGCCATGATCTTTGTTTTTTTGATGTTGAATTTCAGACCATTTTTTGTGCTCTCCTCTTTCACCCTCGTTACGAGGTTCTTTAATTCCTCTTCAGTTTCTGCCATCAGAGTGGTATCATCTGCAGATCGGAAGATGTTGATATTTCTTCAGGCAATCTTAATTCCAGTTTGGGATTCATCCAGTCCGGCCTTTCACATTGTGTATTCTGCATATAAGTTAAATAAGCAGGGGAACAATATACGTACAGCCTTGTTGTACTCCTTTCCCAAATTTGAACGAATCAGTTGTTCCATATCCAGTTCTAACTGTTGCTTCCTGTTCCATGTAAAGGTTTCTCAGGAGGTAGATAAAGTGGGCAGGCACTCCCATTTCTTTAAGGACTTGCCATCGTTTGTTGTGGTACACACAATCAAAGGGTTTTGCATAGTCAATGAAGCAGAAGTAGATGTTTTTCTGGAACTCTATGGCTTTCTCCATAATCCAGCGCAAGTTAGCAATTTGGTCTCGAGTTCCTCTGCCTCTTCGGAATCCAGCTTGTACTTCTGGGAGTTCTCGGTCCACATACTGCTGAAGCCTACCTTGTAGGATTTTGAGCATAACCTTGCTAGCGTGCGAAATGAGTGCAATTGTACGGTAGTTGGAGCATTCTTTGGCACTGCCTTTCTTTGGGATTGGGATTTAGACTGATCTTTTCCAGTCCTCTGACCACTGCTGAGTTTTCCAAACTCACTGGCATATTGAGTGTAGCACCTTAACTGGAATGCCATCACCTCCCCTGGCCTTGTTGTTAGCCATACTTTCTAAGGCCCTCTTGACTCCACTCTCCAGGATGTATGGCTCAAAGTCAGCAACCACAGTATCTGGGTTGTCCGGAACATCTAGATCTTTCTGGTATTGCTGCCTCCTGTACAATGTTACAAGCCTCCATCCATAGTTCTTCAGGCACTCTGTCCACAAAATCTAGTTCCTTAAATCTGTTCTTCACTTCCACTGTGTATTCATAAGGGATTTGGTTTAGATTATACCTGACTAGCCCAGTGGTTTTTCCTACTCTCTTCAGTTTAAGCTTGAATTTTGCTATGAGAAGCTGATGATCAGAGCCACGAAGCTCCAGGTCTTGTTTTTGCTGACTGTATAGAGCTTCTCTGTCTTTGGTTGCAGAGAATATAATCAATCTGATTTCAGTATTGCCCATCTGGTGATGTCCATGTGTAGGGTCACCTCTTGTGTTGTTGGAAAAGAGTGTTTGTAATGACCAGCTTGTTCTCTTGACAAATCTCTATTAGCCTTTGCCCTGCTTCATTTTGAACTCAAAAGCCCAACTTATCTGTTGTTCCTTTTATATTTTGACTCCCTACTTTAGCATTCCAGTCCCCTATAATGACAAGAACATCTTTCTTTGGTGTCAGTTCTAGAAAGTGTTGTAAGTCTTCATAGAAATTGTTCAATTTCAGTCTCCTCAGCAATGATGGTTGGTGCATAAACTTGGATTATTGTGTTGTTGAAAGGTCTGCCTTGGATTCATATAGAAATCATTCTATCATTTTTGAGATTGTATCTCAGTACAGCTTTTCCCACTCTTTGGTTGACTATGAGGGCTACTCCATTTCTTCTATGGGATTCTTGCCCACAATAATAGATTGATAATCGTCTGAATTGAATTTGCCCATTCCCATCCATTTTAGTTCACTGATACTAAGGATGTGAATGTTTATTCTTGCCATTTCCTGTTTGACCACATCCAGTTTACCAAGGTTCATAGATTTTACATTCCAGGTTCCTATGCAGTATTTTTCTTTGCAGCATTGGACTTTCCTTTCACTTCCAGGCACGTCCACAGCTGAGCGTCTTTTCGGCTTTGGCTGAACCACTTCATTGGCTCTGGAGCTACTTGTACTTGTCCTCCGCTCTTCCTCAGTAGCATGTTGGACGCCTTCCGACCTGAGGAGCTCATCATCCAGCATCATCTCTTTTAGCCTTTTGTTTCTGTTCATGAGGTTTTCTTGGCAAAGATATTGGAGTGGCTTACCAAAGCCTGCTCCAGGTGGATCGGGTTTAGTCGGAACTCTCCACTATGTCCTGTCCGTCTTGGGTGTCCCTGCACGGCATAGCCCATAGCTTCTCTGAATTACTCAAGCCCCTTTGCCATGACAAGGCAGCAATCCATGAAGGGGAAATTGATTCCACATCTGTTTAAAAATAATTGGACCTCTGGTGGAAAAGTCAAAAAGCTCACTGCCACTCCAAAAAACCACAATTCCCGGTCAAATTTATCTGCACTTACATATGTGTCAGGTACTCAACCTATTTTTTGCAGCAGTTCAAAACAGGCTAAGCCTTTTTAAAATAAGGGTGGGTTTTTGTTTTGTTTTTTTAGTAATGTAACCGCCTTCTAAGCCCTTTGCGGTGTTACTTGGCTCAAGCCCTGATGAGAGAAATACAGATATACAAGTCAACCATCAACACAATTTTTAAAGGATTCTCATGGGATAAACTAAATTTCTAATCCTAGTTTCTGGAAAATTCCCAGTTCTTTGAAGCAAAGAAAAGCAATGAAGTTTTATATAGGACTATGTGTGCTGTTTTTATACATTGTTTGTGAAAGATAGTTAAAAGTTCTACTAGTTAGGTACCTCTGCTTGATCATTATTGCAAGCCAAGTTTAATTTCTTCTGACTAGCTACCTTCCAAAGCCATTCTCTTATTAACATCACTGCTTCCAGCATTGTTATGATATGACTACTGAGTGCCAGTGAGTTGTTGGCACTGTAATGTTGGCTTTCCAGACTGTCTGAAATTTGTGTAGGCTGCGAAATAATATTGCAGTTTACAACACTCCTCAGAAAAGCTTGATGTTGTATAGAAGCAATCCTAAATTGAACATTTCTTCAGCCGAAGTAAGATGTATGCACTGATATTGCTCTCAAGGAAAATGCCATATCGCTAAGTGATGCCTTTTTGTACCATTAAAAAAAATATTCAGAATGGTTTGCCACAGCAGGAACTGGATGTTTTATAGTGGAGTGTGTGAGGTTTTTAATGTTTGTGACTTACGTATTGTATTTATTGCTTTTATAGCTATATGGATGAAAATAGTAAAATGAAATCTTTGTGAGGCAAAACTATGCCATGGTTGCACCTTTTAAACCTCTCTTCCTAGCATAGCTAGAAGTACTCTCGCCTGGCTAACACTGTCTCCATCAGGCAGCCTAATACGATGCCAGATGGGTTTGCTTTTGAGGCCTGTGCTGTTGCTAAGCATGCCACAGAGTGACTGGGTAACGGACAGCAGTGGGTTATGGTACCACAAATATTTGTAACAGATGCCCAAGCTTCATTGCCATCTTGTTGTATATTGACTGTGCAATTACTGAATATACAAGGTATAAAACTCTCCCCAGGGTTGCTCAGTGTTGGCCTGATCCAGAACAGATTTTGATGAAGTAAAAAAAAGAGGCCTACATCTTATCTGTTTGTCAAAGGCTGTGAAGATTATTTTTCCTAGTGTGATTAGGACTACTGCTAACCATATTTGCTGGCACACTGCTCCAAGTATTGGGCTGTGGGCCATTAGTATTAAAAGGGTCATTTCTCCCTTCTAGGCGCCAGTAGGCATCCTGTGGAAAGTCACTGACCTGTTGGCAGTGAGTGGGAAGTGATCACCACGCACAGTTTGGTCGCGATTTCCAAGGCTTGGAGCCTGCTGAGTTATTCTTTCTGTCTCGTAATGTTCGAAGACAGCTTGGAAGCTTCAGCCATGCTGTAATTTGAAGGCATTAAGCTTTTCCTTGGCTCTCTTCCCCCACCCCCCCCACCCCCAAAAAAGCTGCAGTCCAAGCACGATAGTTTGGCTACAATTATATATTGCTCAGTTTTATGGCTCTGCACACGTAAACTCTGGAGCTTATTCAGCCATGAGTAAATCCTAAAATGTACAGATCATTAGAGAAAGTATTGAACCATTTACTTGTAGAAGGGCCATAGATTAACAGGGAATGGATCCATCTTTTTTTTAAAAAAACAGACTACATAGTTGTTGTTTTGTATAATAAATATGCATAATATTTGGGGCAGGGGTATCCTAATTCCCATTCATGATGATTCTTTCTAAGTTTTCATGCAGAATGTTTGGAAATGAATAATAATAACGATAATGGCACTTGGCATTTATAGTTCTTTCAGCATCTTCAAAAATCTCCTCAACATTATCTCAGTAATTTTTACAACTAATGTGTAAGGCAAATGGGTGAGTGCAGTTATTCCCATGTTTCTGATGGTGGACAGTGGGAAAGCCATAGATTGCCCAAGGCCAAGACTAGACCCTAAAGAAATGACTTGTTTGGATTACAGCCGCTAGAAACCCCACCCCCCCAATCTGCTCTGCTTGATATAGGAGTTTGGGAGTTGTTGTCCCCGAAAGTATGCTTTGTAGATTCTTGCCTTAAGGTCTTAGGGCAATCCACTGCTCTCTCATTATCTACCATCAGGAACATGGGAATAACTGTGCTACTTTGCCATATATGTTTGTTGCAAAGATTTACCATGTCTCTTGGCCAAAGCAACATTTGAACTGTGAACCTACTGCCTCTGTTGTGTTGTGCTGAGATAGATCCGATAATGCTGTATTAGAATGTCTTATCAAGGGCTGCATCATTAGTAAACCATGATATACCCTCTGTAACAGACAAAACATATTTTACTGGATTGTGAAATATTGCTATATGAGAATAACAGTAATATGGGGAAGTTGAGCTACCTTAGCTTTGTGTCTAAAGCCTGGGATTTGAGTCTAGGCAGCACAAAAACAGGAGGAAGCCCCAGTTCAAATGGTACCTTTACTTTCAAGTCCATAGCCCGCCTAAGATGAATCACCTTGTACCGTATTCTATGGCAAGTTGAAAATAAGATATATTGAAACTCATATTTCTGATATTCTGAGATAGAGGTTTGCCCCAAGGAGTGCATCTGATAATCACCAGTGAAAAGAGACATATAGCATAAGGGAAAAAGAAGAGGGAATTTGGAGAAGTCTACAGAGCTCCTCTTACGTCCACTGACTTGTATAACTGAGCTGAAATAATAGTTGCAGTATTAATTAGAGAGGAGGGGACTTTCAGTTACTTCCAATTCCTTTCAGAAGCCACTTCTTTGACAACACCTGAAGTTTTATGAGATGAAAATCCCAAGCTCTCCATACAATTCGAGAACAGCTGTGAACAATTATAATATAGTGTACTGTGAAAATCTGATGATCTGCTCAGAGCTTGGCTTCAGCATGTTAAAATTAATGCATTAATATTAAATTCCTTATTTTGTTCAGACCAGCCCCCCCCCCCAAAAGGATAAAACAGAACATTCATTAATTTGGATTTGTCTTTGCAAATGCAGACATCTGGATTCAGAGTCCCTCTCTAAAAGGAAAGAACCCTATTCCTGCCTTTTAAAATTACATTTTCACATGAAAGCCCAAGCACAGTTTTAAAAGCCCCATGTTCAAGAAAAAAAAATCTACTCTGCGTTATTATCACATAACAATAAACTGTGACTAGAATTACAGGTTTACTGGAAAGTCATCTTATCGTCCAGCTTTGCCATCATCTCAGGTAGCTACTCTGGTTACGCTGACAAAATCCTTGTTACCTATTCAAATGTGCATGGTTACCCAACAACTGGAGAGAAAATACCAGCATCAGTCTCCCATGGATTTCCCTCAAAATCATGTGGACACGGGGGGGGGGATGTGTGTGGAGGGAAACAAAACTGTCATCGTGCAGCCTCTCTGAAAGACGAACATAGGCTGGTTTGAGTGGACATGTCCCTCTCTTCTACACTAGACAGAAAAGTCCAGCCAAGGCCCCCCTTGCTGGCCTGGCTATCTGAATAAAATATAAAATGAAACATACTATGAATGAAATGGTTTATCAAGATGGGGGGGACCCTTAATATTTAACTCTCACCATTTAATTACTGTATTTTTTTTTTCATGTACATGACCCCTCAATGTATAGGACAACCCCCTAATTTTTACCCTTGCCGGAGGTGGGTAGACATGGCCAAGTGCGGCTGCTTCTTTGCCTCTGTCTCCACCTCCTCCGGCTGCTGCTGAGCCCGCAAGTGGTGCTGGAGGCAGCAGGAGGAGGAGGTGGAGACGGAGGCAAAGAAGCAGCTGCACTTGGTCGCCTCTCGCTGCTGCCCATTGACTGCTGCCGACCAATCGCTAGGAGACGATCGCTGGAGGGGGCGATCAGGCGGTGCTGGCAGCAGTCAATGGGCAGCCGCGAGAGGCAACTGAGCACACCTGCTGCTTTGCCTCAGTCTCCACCTCCTGCTGCTGCTTTCCGTGTATAAAACCACCCTAAATTTTTCCTCTAATTATTTTAGGAAAATGTGTCATTTTATACTTGGAAAAATATGGTATATATTTCATTTAATCCTTATTCTGCTCTTGCTTAGATCAAACATGAATACACAGACACAGGGTGCATTTTTTAAAAAAAAGAAACAATTTTATTCATAGTGTTTATGCTGAATTGATATCCATCTTCCACACTCCATCTCCATAAATTATTTATTTTTACTTGTATGGCTTATTTGTTAAGGTGGGAGTGGAAGATTTACTAGTGCTTTGCCAAGTATGAATGACTGCTTACTAGAGATGGGCACAAATATAAAAACGGATCGTTTTTCTGGTGAATATAGCCAATTCGTTAAATATCCATTGCTCCATATTTGTGGGTTCCAGAGACCTTCGTATTAAAAAAAACACCCACTATTCTGCCTACCAGCCACCGATCAGCTGATCAGCAGCAGAAAGGCAAGCAAACCCACACACAGCCACCCAATACCACAGCCTACCCCACCCTCTTTCTTTCCCTACCTTAGGCCCCACCCCACCCCACCCCACCCCACTCCCATCAACACCCTCTTACCTTAATCGCTGCTGCCAAGGTTTTCTGGCCTCAGAGCCACACATGTAAAAATAAGACTGGCTGCCCTTTGCATTTAGGGAGGGGAGCTGCAACTGCCATCTTTGCAAAGGGCAGCCTGGATTCCCTTAGCTTGCCTTTGCAAAGATGGCTTCATTTAGGGTAGGGAAGCTGCAGCTGCCATCTTTGCAAAGGGCAGCCAGTCTCCCTTTTTACATGCTGCGGCTACGAAGGCCTGATGGAGACCTGGCAGCAGCTATTAAGGTAAGGGGGTGTTGGTGGGAGTGGGGTGAGGGCTAAGGTAGGGTGTAGGTTGTTTGGATGGCTGACTGTGTGATGGGGGGCGGCTGCCCATTGGCTTCTGATCAGCTGGTCGGTGGCCAGTAGGCAGAATGGGCTTCTGTGCTGTGTGGTAAACTCTCCTGGGGGGACCCAATTTGTGGGTGGATAACTTGGATGTCCGATATCTAATCTTCATCAAAGTTGGCAGGCATGTTGGGGAAAGACATAGGAAGCTCTGTGGTGATTCTGGGTCTCTAAGTACCTAGGGGGAGCTTTCCTGGGGCTGTCCTCTTTGTGACCATATAACTTGGGTGTCCATAATCCAATGTTCACCAAACTTTCAGGAGTTGTTGAACATTGTCTGAGGAAGCTTCCCTGCAAATATGGTGTCTCTAGGTCATTTGGGGGGGGACAGTGTTATAGCCATTTAAAGTGCAGACAAATTGACAGATTGATTCATCGATTCAGCGAAGAATATTCATATATTCGTATTTGTTAACCTGGATGAATAATGAATCAAAATGAATTGCCATTTTTTAAAATTTGTCCCAATCTCTACTGCTTACTCATTTGTATTCTTGGTGGGGAAAATTGCCTGTTTCATGGTCAAGTGTTGCAAAAAAGACATATGAGGGAATGGTAGAGGTGGGTAAGCCGCAACCTTTTGAGGGATGTTTGGAGAAGGAGAAATGTATTAATTACCGTATTTTTCGCACCATAAGATACACTTTTCCCCCCACAAAACAGGGGGTGGAAAGTCTGTGCGTCTTATGGAGCAAAGAAAACAGATTATATTTTCCTGTTTTTTTCTCCTAAAAAATTGGTGTGTCTTATGGAAAGGTGTGTCTTATGGAGCAAAAAATATGGTATGTGTCAGCAAGCCAATTGAAAGTTATAGTGACCCTTTCCAGGGTTTTCTTGGTACAGAAAACTCAGAAGTAGTTTATGATTCCCTTCTTTTAGGATTGTGCAGTTTGCCCAAGATCATATAAGCTGGCATTTCTCTCAGAAGGCACAGAGGGCATTCAAACTCCCAACCTCTGGCTGTGCAGCCAGAAATCCAACTTAGTAAACTATCCAACCTAGTTTATTATTATACTCAATATAAATATAATTCTAAAAGGGAAGTACAGCCCTCTTTCCTTTTGGATTGACATATGGCATCTGCTGAGGGGACACTCTCAGTCAAATTTTTAATTAGTGCATTAAAAATGTAAAGGGAAAGACTTAAATATTTTCAAATTTCAACATACTAGTAGGAGTTATATTTCCAATTTTTAATATTTAATTTTAATGAATTACGGTAATTTTTAAAAGCTTAACTTAATGTTCCAAACTCAGGATTTGATGT
Source organism: Pogona vitticeps (assembly GCF_051106095.1). Classification (NCBI taxonomy): domain Eukaryota; kingdom Metazoa; phylum Chordata; class Lepidosauria; order Squamata; family Agamidae; genus Pogona; species Pogona vitticeps. The sequence goes on along the minus strand of NC_135783.1, from coordinate 226,919,683 downwards.
TTCTCAATCTGCCTAACAAATGGGCGTGAGGAAACCAATAATCCTTCACAAAGTATTGTGACCAGATGTAAATGTATGCGGATTCTAATAACGAAGTTGAATGTACAAAGCCACTATAGATAAACTGTATTGGCCAGACTTTGAAAGATAGATGGTGACCTTCTTTACTGTAATGAACATTTTGCTGTCCTATCTAAATGAAGGGCATACTGCCACTGGTATTAGATAATGGCCAAAATCCTGTTGCATAGTTACACAAAAAGGCATACATTCTATAGGTAAATTGCTGTAAGTTAAAAAAAATTCTGTAGACATTTTCTGTTCCTCACCAAGCCACAATATATACAGTGGGGTCTTGACTTAAGAACGGCTCGAGTTAAGAACATTTTGACTTAAGAACCACTCTCATAGGAAAATATTGACTTGACTTAAGTACTTAGATTTGAGTTAAGAACTGAAAAAAACCACGTGGGAGGCAGAGAAAGTGCAAAATTTGAACTTTCAGTTAACCGTTGGCCAGTGAAGGGTGCCTGTCTGCTTCCTCACTCCTCCCAGCGTTTAGAGAGTGGATTGGGAGACAGTCTTCAGATTGCCTGGTGCTGCCTGGACTGTATTTTCCCTGCCTTCCCTGAACCTTTCTTGACCTAAGAAAAAAAGAAACAAAATATCCCCCTCTAGTGGTCAAAGGCAGAATAGCAGCTTCCCATTAGTTTCTATGGACGGAAAAGAGCAGATACGGATCAAATGGTTTTCAATGCATTCCTATGGGAAATGCAGATTTGACCTGAGAACTTTTTGACTTGAGAACCGCCTTCCAATACGGATTAAGTTCTCAAGTCAAGACCCCACTGTAGTGTCTACAGAGATTTCTTAACTTACAGCAATTCACCTTTAAAAGAAATGACTTTTGCATAACTGCAACAGGATTTTGTCCAATGTTTAGTAGATGCATACTGCCAGCAAAGTCTGAAAAGCAGATAATTGCACATCTTTTCTATTATAGAAACAACTGATTCTCAATAACATTTCCTTCAGTCTCCTCTTTCTTTCCATGTAAATTGCAGTCTGAATGAAATAAAGATTCCCAGAGAACTGACTCTTGTTTTCTCAAATTGTGACTTAGAGAGGTAACATCTTGTAATTGTATTTCACAACCAGGAACTGAAGAACTACTGTATTATATAATTTTAGTTCCTGAAATAATTCTGTTCTTCAGGTTAACATTTGGTCCTTCAAATAATTCTGACCTTTTGTTGTCATCACATTGTCCATAGACTGTGTATGTCTAATTTTTCCTTTTTTTCAAAGTATTTATTTAAGGACAGGGCAGGGAATACAAAAAGTAAAGGGGAATAGGGAAGAGGGAGGAAAAGGATAGGGGGATAGGAGAACACAGAGTATACCATCATCCAATCAATTCATATTACAATAACAAATTACCTTTTTGCTTTTTCACAGTTTGATTACCCTCCTGCTTTCATCTTATCATTTAATTTTAGTTTAATTCTATGTTACTCCAACACTATCTGGTAACTGCAGCCATTTATACAATACATCTCATTGCTCATTTTCCTTTTGAATTGAACAGTCTTTCAGCCCATCTGACAGAATATCCATTTTTGTCACTTCCCATATTTTCACAATAAGATTCTCTTGTTTCAGTGTCTCTTTCTTGAGATTTTTAACATAATGCTTTTTAACTTTGGAAGCTGCATAGGTCACTGGATAACTCTCTATCCCATCTATGTTACCTGGTATCATGCCCAATAAAGACAGTTCTAAAGTTTGTGCAGCTTCATTTAAGTTTCGTTTGGCATCTAATGTCCCCTCTTTCGTCTCTTTCATCAGATCTTCTATTTTGCTAAGACCTTGATTCACTTGCTGAAACCCTGTTATTATTATCTTTTGCATAGTAATCTGCCATTCCTTTTCTATTTCTTGTACCACTGTTCCAAAACTTTGGGATTGAACAGACCAAGTCTCCATTTGTTGTCTTACATTTTGGAGGCCATCTCAGGCCTACCAATGAATGGGGTTTGTATAAATAATACTATGCCCTTAACCACAATGATCGCCCCTTATATATCCTTCAACAGTTTCCACAAAAACAATCCAAACCCCTAGTCATAAACCTCCCCTTAGATCTCCCTCCAATCTTTATCCAAATATCATAATATAAAAATCAACTTTTAACCCAGCAAATTCAAAATCAAATAGAACCGTGGCACAATTATTTCTTCTTCTCCAGAGTTTAGCAAGCTTCTATTATCAGTCTCACTCGCAGTCTGGAAAACAAAATAACAATCACATAGTCTCAAACTGTCCAATAGTTGTCCTTGAAGCCCGTCTTATGATCTTTCCATTAACCCCTTGATGCTCTTCAGTCCAGTCGACCACATCAGCTCCTTCTTTCTTTCTTCTCCAGAAAACAACCAGATTCTGTTATTAACAATTCACAGAGTCCAGGAAAAGGCAAGAGAAACATGTCCCAGCCAAACTGCATTCACAAAACTCAAGTCTCTTAAGTCCTGTCCGATGGTGTTACAACTGACTGGGATTCTTTTCCAGAAACATAAGATTTATTTTTCCATCTCACTCTCTCGGCTTTGAAATCAGCCTGCTATATTAAGAGTTCACTTGGGGAGGAGAGTTAGTTTCGCTTTTGAGGCAGACTGATAAGATAGGCTTGCCGCTGCTTTTCTTCTTTCAGCCAAATATTTTCATTCTTATTTTCAGCTTAATGGGGCTGTTTCATAAATCAAAGGCTTCAGCTTACTTAGTAGTTATATATTTTAAGCTTATATTGGTTGTTCTCTTCTCCCCCAGTAAAGGGTTACTCACTGCTCCATGCCAAATATGGCATCCACTCCAATCCGTGCTGGGTGATTTCTTCAGAGGGAAGAAGTCCGGGATTGCATCCCTTTCTTCTCCTTCTGCTTTTCACCATCTGCTCCAGAGTGACTTCTCCTAGGCTGTCCTTCAGTCCCCATGTCAAAAAGGGGATCCTGGACTGGACGGTTCCAGTTTTTCCAGAGAGAGCTCTTCTCTGGAGCTACTGGCAGCACCGCAACAAAGCCCCACCTCTCCTGTATGTCTAATTTTAAGATGGTGCACTGATCACATATTCACTTTGAACCCTGATGTCATTGTTCAGGAAACAGCCTAACTGAACGTGGACAAATTCTGAGGTCAGCCCATTTGGACCCAGTCCGAATTTGAATCTTTGTTTGGATATGTATGTGCCGCTGCCCCCCCCCCGATTATCATTGGAAATTAACAAATGGCTGCAACCATACAAATCGAATGAAACCTGCCTGAAAGATTGCCCTTTATGAGAAAATTGTCCTTGCAAAATTTCGGACACATATATGTATGAGGTGTGTGTTATAAATCTTTAAATGTATCTATATATGAATGTCTCTGTTAGAGGCAATGTTTTGGGGAGATGTTAGAAAATTGGATGAAATCTGCCAGGGATCATTGTATCTTCTGGCATGATCATGTCTGCCTCAGTTGAATGAATGTACATGCATGAAGTGCAGTCGAGCAAAATCATTTGTATTTTAGAGACTCTCCCCCACCAAATGATGCATTTAACATCTTGCTTTTTTATGGCTAATTATTAAATATAATGATGAGGAAAGATGGTTAGGAAAGATGTAAAGCTTCCAAGAAAGTTTTGTGGAAGATAAGTACCTGAGCTATGGGAGTGAAATAAATGGTTTATCCTTAGTGGGCGGAGGGGGCTGGGGGGGATTAATTTGTATGAAAATGGCCTGTATCATGGAGGTGAATCCATTCTACTACTTGACACCAGCGTGGTAGAAAATACAGTAGAATGTGGTAGCTGGTGGAAATAGAGTGTAAAGTGACAGAGGAACTTGAATATTCAGTATTTTTCAGGAAGGCTTCTCAAAATCCATGTTACAGCTTCCCATGTCCAACTGGAACTATTTCTGCCTCTTTCAGCAAAGAGTATGGAACACTGAAACAGTGTTCCTCAAATATCTCAGTTGTCCCCCCCCCCCCACAAAACACAAAGCATGGGGATCGAGAGCCTCCATGAAACCATCTTCTCTGATTACAAGCTGTCAGTCATGAAACGATAGTCCCTCTTCTCCCTGTTTTGGCATTTCCTTGTATGGGGAATTTAGATCAACATATTTCATTGTTTGCTATCACAAGCGCCCTGTTGCAGTGTTAACAACAGCTGAGGAGCAGAATTGTGCTGCATCGGCATGTAGAGTGCAGCCATCAGGAGGGAAAATGGCTATATGCATTTTGGTACACATACACAGGAGGACCTGAATCCAACCCATGTGGAGCTCCATGTCTATACAATTTTATGGTTTAGGCATCTGGCTGTGGAGCCAGAAGTTGGGAGTTTGATTCCCCACTGTGCCTCCTTGACGACAGCTGCGCTCAGTGATGCGTAGGGTCCTTTCCAGCTCTGCAGTTCTAAGATGATGATGATGATGCATGTAGGTATCCTTTCTGCAGGTGTCTGCATTATATGTATAGATACTAGGAGGGACTATTTGGTGGCGGCGGCCATGTGAAGTTAGAATTGTGTGTTTATGTAGGCAGTTTCAACAAACAATTTTTTTGCGAGTTCCATTTTAGTCTACTTCTGAATAGACCCATTTTAACTTGGGCATCAGCTGAATCTCTTAAAACCAGTTTTCTTCTGATTCAGAATTCAGCCAAACCTGGAGGACAGCCCTATTTTCATTGCATCCTTTATAGTTTTAACTTTTCCTGAAAACTGCCCAGAGAGCTTTTTGCTATGGCCTGGCGTGTAACAAGTACAAACAAACAAACAAACAAACAGACAGACAGATTTTAGGCATTCATTTTTATTGTTTCTTATTAATGACAAGTTTTCATTATGTGAAATGTGTGTTGAGGGTAGAGAGGAAGTGTGTGTAAATCGGAACTATGGCATTAATTGGAAATATATATTCCAAGAGTGAGAAACAGCCCATTTTTCTAATAGTCTGAGACTTGGACATTATTACTGAAATACTGGCAAATTCACGCATCAGCGTAAATTGTCTAGCTGCATCTGTCAACAGGCACCTAGAGCAATAATAAAGGGAGAATAGCTCCTCATAAATATCCAATACCCTAATTATTATAGCTTGACTTAACCAATAGCAGGCTAATAAAAAATGAAGTTTTCTTTGCAATGAAAAATGCACACTTTACTCTTGGAGAACTGACTGCAGTGTCACTCCCCCCCCTCCCCCTTTTTTTGGTTGATGAAAGCAGAACATGAAGCATATTGTCAAAAAATATGGTTGGGGAATATGAAACCACTAAATATTTTATCACATTGGCAATACAGTCGGTGAAAGTATGAGCCGTAAATCTATCAGGTTCTCCCCTTCCAACTCCTGAATTCTTTTTAATAATACGTACAAAAATTTCAAGTTGCAGTGAAGTGTCCCATCTCCTCTCGACTGTGTTGCAATATAAGGCAAACCAAGAATTATGTAATGGTTTTAAAACTGGAATTTGAAATATCATGATTGGGTATCTCTGGAAAACACCCACTACCCTTGTGTTGATTATGGCTGAGCCCCCATCAAACTCAGGTGGACTTAGGTAAAGGTAAAGGTTCCCCTTGACAATTGTCCAGTCGTGTCTGACTCTAGGGGGTGGTGCTCATCCCTGTTTCCAAGCCATGGAGCCAGAGTTTGTTCATAGGCAGTTTCTGTGGTCATGTGGCCAGGGCAATTAGACATGGAACACCGTTACCTTCCCACTGAGGTGGTCCCTATTTATCTACTTGCTTTCTTTTACACGCTTTTGAACCGTTAGGTTGGCAGGAGCTGGGACAAGCGACAGAGGCTTATTCCGTCGTGTGGATTCGAACTTCTGATCTTTTGGCCTTGCAGCCCCGAGGCTTTGCAGTTTAACCTCCAGTGCCACCACATCCCCAGGTGGACTTACCTGGATGTAATTTCAAGGCGAGGTGGTCTGCTGCAACAAAACCAAAATCTTGTAGGACCTTAAAGACCAAGATCCCAAATTGACTTGCTGCAGAAACAGAGTCTAAGGCTCCACCAATGGTGGTCCACAATCTCTAGATTGCTGTTACATAAGGCAGAAGATCATCCTGCTGAAAACTATCAGCTTATGCTTGCCTGAGGAAGTGCAAAATACCTGGTTGTGCAAGCTCTGAAAAACTGGCACCAGTTGTGCAGAGGAGTCACTGACTGAGCAGGAAAGAGGAACTGAATTCTAACCTAATTCATCACTTCATCAGATACGTGAAGTGTTACCCAGAGGTTTTCTCGATGACTCTTCATGTGTCATATGACCAATAATATAGACCACAAAATATAATAATAAATAATAAATTTGTGCTGCAAGGCCTTGTTTTTCCTTCTGAGCAAATCTGAATAGAATTGTGCTCTAAGGCAGAGGTCCCCAACCCCCAGTCCTTGGCCCGGTGCCGGTCAGTGGCCTGAGCCAGACTGGGCTTCAGAGAGAGACCTCCACCCCACCCCTACACGCACTCCCCCTGCACATCCTGTTTGCGCATGTGCACAAGCGCCTGCACAAGTGCTGTGCTGCCTTTGTGCATGTGCACTCCTTTGTGCATTCACATAAGCTCAGGGGGGTGCCCCACCTCCCCCAGCCAGTCTGCAGGGCTAAAAAGGTTGGGGACCGCTGCTCTAAGGGACTAGTGTGGAACTGAAAGTGACTTCAGAGTGACTTCAAATCATGTGAATTATCTGTGTCAAGCTACTGTCACTGAACAAGCCCAGGCCATTGGGCAGGAGGGAGAGAGGAGCTGACAGTAGCCTTCTATTTCCACACACACACCCTTCCCACAATGGCTCAGGACATTGAAAACAAATCCAGAATCACTGAAAGGTAGGCGAAGGAGAAAAGGTCAAAGTTATTTAACAAATAAATTTAAAGAAGATCTGGAGGAATACTGTATCATGGAAACTCTTAAACCATATTTGGTATCTGAAAGTATGAACATTGTTTTCTATGTAGAATGAACTGGTGGAGACTTTTAAAATTTTTTATGTCTTTTTATTAATATTGTAGAAGAGACCTTGCTCCTTTAATAATGTGAACAATTTACTTCTTGTATTCTCGAAGGCTTTCACAGCCAGGATCTGATGGTTGTTGTGGTTTTTCGGGCTCTTTGGCCGTGTTCTGAAGGTTGTTCTTCCTGACATTTCGCCAGTCTCTGTGGCCGGCATCTTCAGAGGACAGGAGTAGGAACTCTGTCCATGCTCTGTTGTAGTTCGTTGGATAGTTGAGTATTTATAGCTGTAGACCTTGTGTCCCAATAGGAGGTCAGTTTTGCGTATGACCAGAAAACCCATCTACACAAAAACTCCAACCACCAACCACGACAGAAAAGAGGCATAATCAAAACACTGGTAGACCATGCAAATCGGAACTGTGAAGCTCAATTTCTCAGCACTGAACTCAACCATCTGGATTGGGCCCTACAGGTGAATAGCTACTCCAAAAATGAAATCAAAAGAGCCATCAAACAAAGAAAACAACACCAAACTGAAGAGGAAAAACAGCCATCCACAAATAAAGTATTTCTGCCATACATCAGAGGGGTCATGAACCACAAGGGGAAACTTTAAAAAAAAAAACACAACCTACAAACAGTATTCAGACGCACCACAAAAATACAACAAATGTTACAGTCAGCAAAGGACAAAAGGGACCCCCTCACCACTGCAGGAGTATACCGGATACCTTGCAGTTGTGGACAGGTATATATTGGAACCAGAAAACACAGCATTCACACCAGAATCAAAGAACATGAGAGACACTGCAGACTAATACAACCGGAAAAATCAGCAGTAGCTGAAAAGCCCTAAAACAAGATGGACATGAAATTCTATTTCAAAATACTGAAGTACTGGACAACACCAGCAAGCATTATGTTAGACTGCACAGGGAAGCCATTGAAATCCATAAACATCAGCAGAGCTTCAACAAAAAAGAAGGCCTAAAACTTAACAATGCCTGGCTCCCAGCACTGAAAAATACAACCTGCAAAAGGTCAACAAACTCTACCCAGCCACAAGGACCAGGGATCACTGCACAAAAAAGACCAGCTAAAGACACCCATCAACCACAGTGACAGATAATCTCTCCCCCTTATCACAACATCCACAACAAAAACACGCTGATCACCCTATCTCCCTCCCCCCAAAAAATGACAAAAGCTGTTCCCACAGCTATAAATACTCAACTATCCAACAAACAGCAACAGAGCATGGATGGAGTCCTCTGAAGATGCTGGCCAAAGAGACTGGCGAAATGTCAGGAAGAACAACCTTCAGAACACGGCCAGAGAGCCCGAAAAACCCACAACAATCAACAATTTACTTCTTCTTTGAGACACCCACAATTCTAAAACGTCAACCAGTGGTCTTGGTGTGCTGGCCACAGACTTGGAGGCCCCAGAACTCTTTAATGTCATTTTTCCTGCTGCTGTTTCTAACATGGCTTCCCCTTCCCCTTTTTCTATTCTTTAAAAGGCACGAAGCTCTTAAGTTTGGATCCGGTATGTTAGCACTGAGAGTTCAGACAAAGGATACTTTTCCACCTTGCTGTTGCATATGATTAATCAGCAGAAGAATGGGAGAAAGTAGTCAGGACCTCAGATTTATTTTGGATTCTTTGAGCCAGAATCCATTACATTCTGATAAGACTTTTCATTAATAACTTGTAGTTATACTAGAGCTGCCTGAATCTGTGAGTTGGGTAAATCCCACATTTTGTTAGCTATATTCCCCTGTTTGATATTTCATAAAGCTGGCAAGCTAGCCAGACTGCCTTATATGCAATCCCACTTTGATGGATTGCAGGAGAACGAGACAATAGGAATCTGCAAAAGCAAGCATTTACTGAATTTTAGATACACTGCTAACTTAGTTAGATTTTTCTCTCATCCTAGAGGTTGGATTCTAATCATTTCACCCATGCAGGCACAAATTATTTCAGAGAAAGGAATCGATCCCAGCCTTGCTTGCAGGAATCTTCAGATTTAGAGGCTGTATTTTTCTCCTCAATTTCCTTGAAGGTGCCTAATGAAATCTGAAAGACTTATTTTTTTTGTTATGGACAAATTAGCACCATTTATCAAGGTGTGCATGTAACTGATCTGGTTGACATGAAACAAAAAAAAATGAACTAGAGGATGTGTTTTTGCTCATGTTAGAGTTTGGGTGAAGATTATGAGACTTGCTTCGTGATTCACCTTTACAAGCATTGATCAGTTTTCTTAAAACTTAACACAGTCTTCCCAAGATGGTGCTATCAATTGCCGTTGGGCTTAAAAAGCCTACACCTCATCTAAGCTCTCCTCCTGGAGTCAGCCTCTGTTGAGAAGCTTCAGAGGAATAGGCAGCTTACAGTTACAGTATACTGTTCCAGTTCTCTTGAGCTTTTGTTATACCACACTGACACAATACCAGCCCTTTCCTCTGCATTAATACCAGATGTTGAGGCATGCCTGGGATGGTTAAGATTGGAATATACAACCTTTTTTTCATAGTAGTATCCCCAGGTAAATCTACAAGGGGTGCTGATAAGTACTGAGCCTTTCCCAGAAAAAAATGAGGTAGGAAGCTGTAACTGCCACACTATTCTACATATTCCCCCAGGAATTCAATGCACTTGCGACATCTGTCCTGCAGCTTCTTAAGTCCCTGCAAATAAAATTCTTCCGACTGCCGGTGTAACCACTCATTTGCAGCATTAATTGCCTCCAGAACACTCCCAAATTGTTGTCCCTTCAGGTGTTTTTTCGGTTTGGGGAACAGATGATAGTCAGAAGGAGCCAGGTCAGGGGAATAGGGTGGATGGGGCATCACATGAAAGCCTAAGGAGGTCAATTTTGTCACACACTGCAGTGTGTGATGAGGCGTTGTTATGCAACAGGATGACACCTTTGGAGAACTTTCCTCAACATTTTTCCTTGATGTTTTGCCTCAACTTCGTCAATAAGGCACAGTAATATTTTGCACTGATGGTTGAACCCTGTTGGAGGTAGTCCACCAGCAGAACTCTTATCCCCAAAAAACTGTTGCAATTTGCTTCTGCACTGACTTTTGCACTCGGAACTTCTTTGGCCTGGGGGAACCACTGTGCCTCCATTCCTTAGACTGTTCCTTTATCTCAGGATCATAACAGTAGATCCATGTCTCATCACCAGTTACCAGTTTGCCCAGGAAATCTGACTCATTTCTCGCAAAATGTTCCAAAACAGCCACTGATGATTCCACATGTTTCCTCTTTTGTTCGTTTGTCAACAGTTTGGGGATCCACTTTGCTGCCAGCTTTCTAATTTCCAAGTTGTTGTGGATAATGGTACTAACTCCCTCAGGTGATATTCTCAGATATACAGCAATACATTTGGCTGATATTCAGCGGTCCTCCATGATCATGTCATGGATGGCTTTCACATTTGCAGGCACAGAGACAGAAACAGGCCTTCCACGGGGTTTTTCACTTTCAACACCGAAATGGCCAGTTTAAAAATTGACAACCCAAGGTTTAACTGTTGCATATGAAGGGCTACTGTCACCCATAGTTTGAGACATTTCATCATGGATCTGCTTTGCACCTTTCCCTTGGAGAAACAGGAACTTGATTATGGTCCTATGCTCTTCCACACTGAACTTTTCTGGAGGTGCTGCCATGTTCACTTTGGAGCTGAACATGAAAGATAAGTTAAAATCATAGGTAGCTGATTTTGCACCATTGAATACAGACAAATTGGTCAATACACCCTGCAATATATAGCTTCCTAGCTCAATTTTTTTCTGAGAAAGGCTCAATACTTATCAGCACCCCTTTGTATACATAACGGAAGAGAAGGAGGAACAGTTCAGTGTTGTCAAGCACTTTGTTAAAATTTGTAGACAAATGTCAGTGGACTGAAGTTAATTTTTTTCCATCAAAAATTATGGGCCCCATCCACTACACACACTTGTTTCTTCTCCAATGTTTGACATACATCAGTCAATTATGATTTTATTCCATTATCCTTCACTGAAATGATAAGCTATATTCCTTATAAATCTGATAATTGTCTTAATCCTAAATATCACCAGTTTATACATAGTTTACAAACTATTTACATCAATTATTTCTCCAAATATTTGCATTTTCTCAAATGCAATTGCATCCTAACAGACAAACAGAGTGGCTGTATTAAGAAATTCTATAGCTGTGAGGAATTGCTCATTATTGATTTTGCTTTATATTGAATCAGGCTAAAACGGACTCAAAAAATCTATCAATTGTTTATACCGATTACTAAAAGGCATTCAATTTTGTGCCATATTCGCGGCTTCTTTAAATTTTGAAGATCTATAGAACTGATAGAAGACTTAATATTTTACTATCTAAACTCATGGTGAAGTGGAGGACAAAATTAAGGTGTCGAGACCTCTGCTCTAATAATATCCTTATTAGAAGAGGTATTTTTCATAGTGATTCTTTAAGCCTTTTGTGGTTCTGCCTGGCTTTAAATTCCCTCTCTAGACAGCTCAGCAATTGTGCTAAAAGCTACAGTAGCACTAAAGCAGGGGTCAGGGAACTTTTTTACCTTTTACCCGCCCAAAAAATTATATACAGTGGTGCCTCACATTACGACATTAATTCGTTGCAGTGAAATCGCTGTAGAACGAAAATGTCGTAATGCGAAAATAAAAAGCCTATTGAAACACATTGAAACCCCTTCAATGCATTCCAGTGGCCTGGAAACTCACCATCCAGTGAAGATCCTCCATAGGGCAGCCATTTTCGGTGGCTGTCTTGTGAGGAATCTGTCCCAGAAAACAGCAGGCAACCATTTTATTTACTGGTGGCCATTTTGAAACCACCGATCAGTTGTTGGAAAATCGTCGTTTTGTGAAGAATCCGTTCCCGAAGCAGGGAACCAATCATCGTAAAGCTAAAGAACCCTATTCGGACCATCGTTTTGCGATCGCAAAAACGTCGTCATAATGTGGTTTTGTCGTAATGCAGGGCAATTGTAAAGCAGGGTACGACTGCATGCTGACATTAATCCCTTGATTTGAAAGGAAGGAATCTGAATTCAAAATATTATTGAATCTACACAGGCTGTGTACCGAACTACCAGGATATATCATTAGTATCAATGGCTGCCAGGCTATGTACTGAACTAGCAGAATGCACAAAATGTAATAAAGATGTGCAGTATTTTTTCTGGAACACATGGCACTCCAGCTGTGGAGTGATATAGGGAGTAGTAAGGTGTCCAATGTGCCTAGCAAGATGCATTAAATTTTTGCTAGTTTGCAGAGGATTTACTCATCATCAGTGGCTGACAGAGTGGTGCTAGCAACAATGTGCTTGCTATAGACAACCAACGCAGAGTTGGGGGGGGTTCCTACCACTTTAATCATTCTGGTGTGCAAAAAGGAACAAACCAGGCTAAAGGTCATGTCACCCACCCTGGTGCCACAGCCCAATATCAAAGGACCAGTGTGCTACAGTGGGGTCTCTACTTAAGAACTTAATCTGTATTGGAAGGTGGTTCTCAGGTTGAAAAGTTCTTATGTTGAATCTGCATTTCCCATAGGAATGCATTGAAAACCATTTAATCCGTATCTGCTCTTTTCCGTTCATAGAAACTACAGTGGAACTTCTACTTAAGAACTTAATCCGTTTTGGAATGGTGTTCTTAAGTTGAAACGTTCTTACGTTGAAGCAAAATTTCCCATAGGAATGGACTGAAAACCAATTAATCCGTTCTGGCTGTTTTTTTGTTATGTAGAGGTGCGTTCGTACATTGAAGCATTAGTTCCCATAGGAACTAATGCAAAGCTGGTTAATACGTACTCTACCACTAGGGGGAGAATTTTTTTTAACCTAAGATGACCTAAGGTTTAAAAAAGAGCAGGAAAGGTTTTTTTCCCTGTTCTTATCTTGGATTTCTGTTCTCAAGTAGAAGCAAAATTTAGCAAATGGAGCTGTTCTTAAGTTGGATTGTTCTTAAGTAGGGACGTTCTTAAGTAGAGACCCCACTGTATTTTTTTTTTAATCATCATCAATGGAAAACGCAGCAGTGGCCAGAGGATTGGAAAATATTAGTCTACATCCCAGTCCCAAAGAAGGGCAGTGCCAAAGAATGCTCCAACTACTGTACAATTGCACTCATTTCACACACTAGCAAGGTTATGCTCAAAATCCTCCAAGGTAGGCTTCAGCAGTATGTGGACCGAGAACTCCCAGAAGTACAAGCTGGATTTCAAAGGGGCAGAGGAACTAGAAACCAAATTGCTAACATGCGCTAGATTATGGAGAAAGCCAGAGAGTTCCAGAAAAACATCTACTTCTGCTTCATTGACTATGCAAACGCCTTTGACTGTGTGGACCACAACAAACTATGGCAAGTTCTTAAAGAAATCGGAGTACCTGACCACCTTATCTATCTCCTGAGAAATCTATACATGGGACAGGAAGCAACAGTTAGAACTGGATATGGAACAACAGATTGGTTCAAAATTGGGAAAGGAGTACAACAAAGCTGTATATTATCCCCCTGCTTATTTAACTTATATGCAGAATACATCATGCAAAAGGCTGGACTGGAGGAATCCTAAACCGGAATTAAGATTGCCGGAAGAAATATCAACAACCTCAGATATGCAGATGATGCCACTCTGATGGCAGAAAGCGAGGAGGAATTAAAGAACCTCTTAATGAGGGTGAAAGAGGAGAGTGCAAAAAAGGGTCTGAAGCTCAACATAAAAAAAAAAAAACCTAAGAGCCTGGCCACTGGTCCCCTCACCTCCTGGCAAATTGAAGGGGAAGATAAGGAGGCAGTGAGAGATTTTACTTTCTTGGGCTCCATGATCACTGCAGATGGTGATAGCAGCCCCAAAATTAAAAGACGCCTGCTTCTTGGGAGGAAAGCGATGACAAACCTATTATGACTTGTCAGAAAGATAAGTAAAGCAAATTAAGTGTGAGATTTCACTAGAAACTAAAACAAATACTTATTGTGTATTGACTTTCTCTTCAGGAATATGGACAAATGCATCCCAGATCTAACTGGAATAGAACATAATGTTTGCAAATAACATTAACTGACAATTTAATGCTACATACACAGGAACAAAGGAATCTGCATGAAGTTACGATGCTCAAAAAGATAATGTTCTAAATTGTGCTGAAGTGAAAGCGAATTCTGGTTAAATTTATTTGTTTAAACTATTTTAGCCTGTCCCCCCCCCCCCTTAAAAGTAGCTGGCATAATTAAAAGACAATATTTAGAGATGGGATGTTTGTATTCATCTCCCAGTATCTGAATACAAATACTGCCACCACAGGTGGCTGGGCCATTTGGACCCACTCCCCACAACCGGCCAGTCCACTTTCCACTCATGGCACAGTGTACAAAGCTGTCATAGTTCACACCACGCCAATCGGGGAAGTAGCCCTGCTGGTGTCTCTTTGCCTCCCTGCACTGCTGACCATTCAGCAGCTGAGCAGGGAGGCTTGTCATCCCAGCTTCTTACTGGCATGGTCAGCAGTGCAGGCAGGCAGGGAAGCGCTGGCGGGGCTACTTCTACAATTGATGCAGTTTGAACTGTGGTGGCCGTACATGCCGCTCTGCGAGCAGTAGGTGGACTGACCTGTTCTGAGGGGTGAAGCCAAAGGGCCCAGCCAACTGCGGGGGCACTATTTATCTTAATTCCCTTGAAGACAAAGATGAATATCCTGTCTCTAATATTTAAAGCTAAAAACAGTAACTATACAAATATTAGAAAATGTTAAATACCACGCTACAACATGATAATCAAAACACCAAAAACACATTCAAAGTAATAAGGCGCAACATTCTGTTTAACAACCCCACTCAGGCAGCCAGTTACTGAGGGAAAGCTTGCCTGAAGAGAAAGGTCTTTGCTTGTTTACAGAAGGACAGCAAAGATGGAGCCTGCCTGGCCCCTTGTGGGAGGGAGCTCCAAAGTCTGGGAGAAGAAACAAAGAAGGCCCTCTCTCATGTCCCCATCAAATGCACCTATTGCATAGGGGAGAGGAGGAGGAGGAAGGGATCAGAACCAGATCTGAACTTGAGACTTCAGGTATTCTCCTCCCACCACTATGTACGCTTGTAAGTGCCAAACCATGGTTTAACATTGCCTGCAGATGCTCTTTGCTCTGCAAGAAAAATGAAGCAATGCAAACTTGTGCCACGTGCTGTTGAAGACAGGGCAGTGTGCCTTCTGTCCAAGGTTTCTCATTAGGGCATCTGTTGTCCCAGTAGACAAATTACAAGTAGTTCCATTTTGCATGCTTGCTGTTTTGCCTAGCACAGTATCGCTCACCACTTCCTGAGGAGGTGACCTTGATTGACAAGAGCTCACATTATAATATAGCAGTCAGTCTTTAAGGTTCCACAACATTTCTGACTCTTGGTGCTTGTTTTTTAGGGACCTGGTGGCTCTGTGGGTTAAACCCAAGAAGCCTCTGTGCTGCAAGGTCAGAGGACCAGCAGTTGTAAGATTGAATCCACGTGATGGAGTGAGCTCCTGTCACTTGTCCCAGATCTTGCCAACCTAGCCATCCGAATATAAAATGCAAGTAGATAAATAGGTACCACCACGGTGGGAAGGTAACGGCGTTCCATGTCTAGTCATGCTGGCCACGTGACTACGGAAACTGTCTATGGACAAAAAATGCTGGCTCTACGGCTTGGAAATGGGAATGAGCACTACCCCGTAGAGTCAGACAAGGGGAACCTTTACCTTTACCTACTTTTTTTTTGCCTGATATGTGTACTCAAACTAACATAGCTACACCTTTGAAAACTATTGCCATGAAGAAAAGCGACCACAATTCACATCAGGTTGTTTGTTTGTTTGTTTTTGCATTTCCCCATGATATTCAGGGTTGTTGTTTTTTTACTCTCCCATATTCTATGAATTCGGATTTTTTTTCTGGAGATGCAATAGCCATATATCTTTGCTCCCTGCTTCTCTGGAAGGACCACCACTAGGCCTGGATTTCCTACACCATTCACTTTGTCATTATTCCCCATTATTAGCTGAAAACAATGCAGAAGTTTTGGAACACTACATAAATATCTCAGTTTATCTTCATGTTTTTAATCCCTCATTGACTTTGGGTCTATCCTTTGTTTTGAAAGCAGTTCCAGGATTGTGTTAAGCAACAGTCCCCAACTCCCAGGAGGCTGTGCTTGTTATCCAGTGATGGCATGGGCAACATGGTAGCTGCCATTTTGGGGCTGCCAGCTGTCTCCTTCCCAGGATGTAGCATGGCAGGCTGCGGGCGGGATTCTCCTCCCAGAGGCAGTCCGCATTGGTGAATTAAAATTTGGGTCCATTCTGGGGAAGACAAAAGAGGATGCTGGCCTTGCTGCGGCTGTTTCTGCTTCGGACCTTCTCACTCTGGACCATTCTCACTCCCCATGGCTAGCTGAAAATAATGCAGAAGGTTTGGGACACTGCATGACTCTCTAAGTTTACTGTCTTGTTTTTACTGCTCATTGACCTTGGGCTCTCTCTTTTGTTTTGAAAGCAATTCCAGGACTGTGTTAATTGGTTTTAAGGGTTGTTACTTGCTCGGATCAGTTATTTACAGACATTTTCTGATTTATGGAATAGTCTGGGTGTTGATTGCAGTAAAAATAGCCTGACTGACTTCTTATAAACATTGGAACAATAAAGGCAGAAGCTCATTGATAAGTCATAATATTTGTTTCCCAATATTTCAGTGATCAGACAGCTGGAAATGCTGAGCATGTGCTTTTTCAAGCTAGCCAACAACAGAAATTGAAATTCCTCCAGTTAGTTACACATGTTGGTCTAATTTATCCTTTTGGTGTTAGACACCTACATTATTATTTACCTACTGTGTGCTAACGCATTGCTTGCATTTTTAAAATGACTCTTACAAAGTACAGTAGATGCAGGGTGGGCAGCTGTTGCTAAATTTTTATCAGGTTATCATAATTTGACCAGTAGTGTTGCTAGTGCTTCTCAACAGAAATGTATTGTGATGTGATTGTTCTACTTTTGGAATACTTTAAAACACAGCATGTGTATGAAAAAGTGCTACATCAAAATGTAATATATGTAGGGTTTTTCTGTGAGTCCTTTGGGAAACATATTGGAAGAGCTTCTGTGATTTGTTAAAAAAAACACGGAGCAGCATTTTTTATATAAATAAATTATATGTTTATAACTGATAATTTGTAACGGACCCAAAAGATAAGTTTTGGGGGTATTATGCCCCACTATGTCTGCAAGGGGCACTTTCTGTATCTGGAATAGCCTCACAGCTGTTTAATCTATCCGTTAAATTGATTAAAGCTCGCAGCCCTAATATTTTCAAATACTGTACAAAGTAAGGCACGAAATACATTTTAAATAATAACAGAACGTGCCATTAAAGCACTGAGCTGCAGATGACTAACAACTATAGCAGCAAACTTATGTGGTTGTACTTACCATAAAAATGAAGAGGCTGTAATATGAATAATTTGTAATAGAGCAACAAAGTGTATAATACTTGACTTAGGCCATAATACTGCTTAGGAAATATACTGCAGCCATGGACACAACATACATTCTTTCATAGGTTATGCTCATGATTATAAATGTGTTTTCCGCATTCATCTGACAAGCCAAGCACTTTTCAAAATGTGTAAAAAAATCCTCCCATAAAACAGGTTAGCCTAGTAGTTTTTTAGATTTGGTTTAAGCTGCTTTTTTACAGCTCCCCCCCCCCAAGCCATTTTGGACACTGTTTTAGTGTGTTCTTTGGCCAGACTTTCATGCTGAATGTCCAGTTCAAAGCCATCCATCCTAACATTGAAAGTGCTCCTCAGGATGTAAATGTAGGCATTTGCACACTAATTATAAATCATCAAGAAGTTTGCATTAACTGAAGGCTACATTCACTGGCAACAATTTAAATAAATTATGTTGTTGTTTAGTCATTTAGTCGTGTCCAACTCTTCGTGACCCCATGGACCACAGCACACCAGGCTCTCCTATCTTCCACTGCCTCTTGGAGTCAGTAGCTTCGATGACACTGTCCAACCATCTTGTCCTCTGACGTCCCCTTCTCCTCTTGCCTTCACACTTTCCTAACATCAAGGTCTTTTCCAAGGAGTCTTCTGTTCTCATGAGATGGCCAAAGTATTGGGGCCTCAGCTTCAGGATCTGTCATTTCAGTGAGCCCTCAGGGTTGATTTCCTTTAGAAATAAATACATTATATATTCTTTAAAAATGTGAACAGGAATGAATGCAGACCACAGACTAGATTCAGGTTAGTCCCAGTTAAAGAAGACCCACGAAACAATCAGAACGTGTAAAGTCAACATTTATGTAAGCGCCATTGATTTGATGGGTCTATGCTTATTAGGACTAGCAATGGATTCAGCCATAAATATTTTTCTTTTGAAAAACAGAGTGCATTTTAGATGCTGCTATTCAGGCAAACCAACATATGGGCCACCATTGATTCTATTTATTTGGTAAAAATGACATAATTGTTGAATGGCTTCTCAGTAATATGCATATTTGTGTCAGAGTGTGCTATTTATTGTTATGCTTCAAAAGGAGTTGCATTACTGGAAAAAAATCCTGGAGGAAACTGTTGTAACATTCAGCAGGATTCTGTAGTAATTAGAGAAACCAAATTGTCTTAAATCCTTTTACTTCTAATTTTATGTACTGTTAACCTTTCATGATTGAGAACTGCATGTGATACAAGAGATCTGGAACTAAAGATCCAGGAAACAATACTATCTGGCATCCTTTCTTTCTATAACACTGTCATGGTTTAGGACAAGCTGATGTTTTCCTGTCTCCTCTGCTGAAGAAACAGAACTATTGTTAGCTGTTATTGAACTACAACCCTCAGAATGTCTTCAGTGGTCTAAAAGGTGCAAAACAATCCAAAATCCATCTTTCTTTCTGAAGCTCCATTTAGGGCAGGACTAAACATCAAAACATTTCAGTTTTGGTCATGTCTGGCATGATTGAAATTGAATTAAAATTCTCCAGCTGCACAACATACAGCAATGTGTGCATTTGTTCAGCCAGGAAGTGGGGGGTGTTAAATGCCTGCTTGGGGTTGTTTATTTTGCATTGATTCTGGTCAAACTTTTTATTACTTGATTTGACATTTGAAATCACCAGTGTCAGAGTAAATAGTGTCTCTGGGGTCTGTGGCGTTTGCTGAGTTTTGGATTGTAGGATAGATAGATGATAGATAGACAGACAGATAGATAGATAGAGAGAGAGAGAGAGAGAGAGAGAGAGAGAGAGAGAGAGAGAGAGAGAGAGACAGACAGACAGACAGACAGACAGACAGACAGACAGACAGACACACACACACACACACACACACACACACACACACACACAACTTTGCTGAATAAAAGCTGCTGAGTCTGTTGTCAACTGTCTCAAGACAGGCAAGCTCAAGCTCAAGAATGGGGTGAAGTATGAATTTCCCATTGGTAAAGGGCAAAAGCTGGGAAAATGGAGTCCCATAACATCAAAGTGCCAATGTACCAAATAGCTGACAATCAGCTCCCAAGTTAATTCAACAGTGTAGTCACACCCTTGGAACCATCAGTGTGTGCATCAACCGCGGATGCCATTTGCAGCTACCAGCTCAACAGGAATGAGGTGCTGCAAGAATCCAGAGAGGGGGCTTCCACTTGCTCCCTGTGACCAGGCTGCTCAGGTTCAGTGCATATTGCCAGAGAAGATTCTTTGTTGAGCTGCTTTATGTGCCAGGCTTACAATCCTGTATCCCTGTAGTGTTCCAACATGCATTGACTATGTGTTGATTTGCTAGGTTATTTTGCCTCTCTTGACTGGTTGTCTGTCTGTCTGTCTGTCTCTGTCTCTTGTTTGTCCATCTGTTTGTTTGGCAGGGAGTCTTGTTTTGCTTCATATGCACTAGAGCAGAAGTCAAGTCAAATTTCAACTGCCATGTTAGCTTTAGCTTTTTGTACATATGTATGCATGCATGCATGCTATAATTTGTAGTGTTATAGTATACACATGTGTTTTTGTCTCACTTTGAAGATTTTGAAAGCTTTTATTTTTATTTTTGGTAGCACCTGATTGGTGAGAATTATCACTTTCTTCTCCCTCAAGAATCTCCTTAGTAGGCAATAAAATTTAAACTGGCACCTGAGGCTAGTCTGTCCATTTACTCACCCTAGTGCAGGAATGGGAATTCTGTAATTCATGGTCTATGACCCCTTTCCCAACTATTTCTCCAGGTTCCCAAATAATCAGAAGATAATTTTTGGCAAAAGAAATGGACAATAATGCTTCCAAAAGTCTCTGGAAATCTCTTGAGATGGTATCCTTTAATACAACAAGCCTCTTTCCACACCTTGGTCAACACACTCCCCACCAATTGTTTTTTTTAATGTGATTCCTCAGCAGAAGGAGCCCACGGGAGTCCAGAAAATGCCCCCCCTGCAGGACTTCTACGGTTGTCAATTCCTAGGTAAAGGTAAAGGTTCCCCTTGACAATTTTTTTCCAGTCGTGTTCGACTCTAGGGGGCGGTGCTCATCCCCGTTTCCAAGCCATAGAGCCAGCGTTTTGTCCGAAGACAATCTTCCGTGGTCACATGGCCAGTGCAACTTAGACACGGAACGCTGTTACCTTCCCACCGAGGTGGTCCCTATTGATCTACTTGCATTTGCATGCTTTCGAACCGCTAGGTTGGCGGGAGCTGGGACAAGCGATGGGAGCTCACTCCGTCACGTGGATTCGATCTTACGACTGCTTGGTCTTCTGACCCTGCAGCACAGGCTTCTGCGGTTTAGCCCGCAGTGCCACCACGTCAGTTCCTACTCTTGCGCAATTCAGAATGTAGATGAAGGTCTCTTGAAGAGCTCCTCTCCCTGACTTCTGCACTATGCATTTTTACTACTACTTTATGGAGAAAGGAAGGTGTTAAGAGTCATTTCACTGAAGTGCATTCCAAAAGGAGCCAAAAACATGTGCTGTTGATTTCAATGAGGAAAGAGTAGAAAAGCTAATGCGTTCCTTTCAGGTGAGCCAGGCTGCCTTGTCCCAGCAGTATCAGATCAGAAATGAACTTCTACTCTGGTTCGCTTCTGCAGGTGAAATGTGTGGGGACCATCTTGTCCTTTGCCTCAGGCAGTAACCTATCTTGGGCCAGGCCACGTTTTATCCCCAACAGTTCAAGAACAATTTTACCAGTTTCTCCATCGTTTGTGTGAAAGATGCCAAAGAGGAGCAGATAAGTACTACTGGAAGCAGTCCTGAAGAGAACCTGAATGTGAAGATTGATGTTCTTGTTCTAGCTCATTTTCTGGCATGAATGAAATATTTACTAGCATACAAACTCGCCTGTCAGACAGAGGAAAGGCTGGTGTGAGATTTGCTGTGTTAGGATGGATTTCTTCTTTGCTTTCATTTCCAGAGGTAGGGTAGCACACATTTCATGCACTGAGTTTACAGTTTGTGCTTTTCTGTTAATGGGTTTGGGTTTTGTTTTTGTTTTGAAGGATACAACTAGAAAGGTTTAAAAAATTGCCTTTTCTTTCTTTGCTGGCTCATGAGTCTAAATGGATTTCACACAAACTGTAATTTAAAAGAAAGAAAGAAAGGAACAGTTGGTTTCTTGCTTCACACAGATTTGGGTAATTAATATTTGTTGTTCTTTGGTGTTTAATTTCAGGCAGAAGGGGGCAGCAGTGCACAAAATTACCAAGGCTGCCCTGAGAGGAAACAGTGCTGAGGCAAAGTAATATAAAGTTTAGTAGCAGAATTGGCCAGAATTGTCTATCATTCCTCCAAGAAGCATCAGCAAAGCTGCCCATATCCACTTGTTCATTTGCACTGAAGCATCCTCCATTTAAGTGCGAAATTACAATCATCATTAGGACTTGTATCTCTGCAATTTAAGAGACACATTTAATCTTCTTTCTGCTTTGTGTAACTTGTAAATTGCACGGCCTCACTGAAAATTATATTCAAACTTGGGATTAAAAGACTTTGTTTTATTATGAAAATAAGCCTTGTAGGAAATTATTTCTTTGAGCAACTTGATCAGTTTTCCTTTCCCCTGAAACGTTGGTAGAAGTGTACACAACGTAAGTCAACCCAGGAGCAAATGAGTTTCTGTAAAATGGTTAAATAAATTGGAGATTACCTGGGCTTGACCATAAAGAAAGATAGCACAGGAGAAGTTTCAGTGCTTTTCTACTTAGCCATTGACGTCAGATTTTTCTGCTTATTTGGAGGTGGCAATCTAGGATTGTAACTTTTAAACCAAATGCAATAAAATTATGCTAATGGATTAGGCTACACTTTAGATGGTGTCCTGCTTGTATTTTCTTTAGAGACAGCCCATTTGCAGTGTACTTGAAAAGCACAGTTTTAAAAATTGTTCAGAGGAGGGACAAGAGGCACTCACTTGACCACATCCATCCTGGTACATCAAGAACATCCTGCTCAAGTAAGTTCCTCTTGTCTCTCCTCTGAACATTTTTTTAATTGTGTGTTTTCAGTACTATGCCACTGCAGTTTCACAAGTCGTTATATCAGTTCAGTGCTAGGTCATTTGCCAATTTTTTAAATGCACACCTCACCATGAATGGTGGACATGCCTGCCATTGCCCCTTTGAACTGATAGTCAATCACACATGCAAGAAACTGGGGGGTGGGGCAGAAAGCAATTCGAGTGGAATTGCTACAAAATAACACTGGCCCCTGTTGGCCAAACACAAAGCAAGAAAATGCCCATGAAAAAGAGCCAGGCTTCCTCGACATGAGCTGAATGTTGTATAACAGATGGAAAATACATTGAATCCTGGCACCAGCCGTGGGGTAAATTGCAATATAGTTGCATCCTAAGTAAGAATTATCCTGTGAAATGCTACCAAGGTAAATTTTAAAGGCCAGTTAATGACACTCACAGGTTGTTAGACCACATATTTGGCTTTTCTGTTGTGTCTGGATGGAGGACAAGTGCAAAGCACATTAAGATAAGCTGCAAAGTCCTCATTTATTTATTTGCCATGTTTATAATCACTTTCCTTGAATGAGCCCAAGGCAGCATACATGGTTCTTCTCCGTGAGAAAGATCAGGTTGATTCCGCCTGGCTTCTCCTTGTGGCTCCTCATCTATTAACCTGTCTACCTGAATTAAGGAGAGTCTTTTCATTGAAGACTTTTATTTGTGAAGGGTTCTCCAGACTTTGAAATGGTTTTCGATTAAAGTTCCAGGATCTATTGCAGGCTTGTCCAACCTGTGGCCTGAGGGCCGCATGTGGCCCAGGTCCACTCATAATGTGGCCCAGTGCAATTTTTTATTTTTAAAGAAATTCCAAAGTTTCAGGTTACACTGCCAGCGCTTGCGGCCGGAATGCGGCCGGGGCATGTCACAACAGTAGAGGAGGAGAGAGGGAAGGAAGGAAGGAGTGGGAGGGGAGGGGACAGGGGCTGCGTGACTTCATTGCGCTGTCCCCGTCAATAGCTGGACCCCCTCCTGGGCCCATAAAGCTGCCGGAGTCGAAGCTGGCAGCCTCTGCTGTCTGAGATTGCAGCTGCCAGCAAGCGCGCTTGGAGTGGGGCTGAGGAGGACAGCTAGGGCTGCCCCCTCATGTGGCCCAAACCAAATGTATGTGCAGCCCAAATGAACTTTTCATCTTCTAATGTGGCCCAGGGAAGGAGAAAGGTTGCACACCCCTGATCTAGAGTATCCTCTTTGTGACAGTATCATACCTCAAATATAAGGGACCTCGTCAGCTCCATATTCTGCAAAAAGCCTGGGAAGAAGGAGGCCACACTGAACGTTCTACAGTGAAAATTCAAGTGATTATTCTCCCATGGCCGTAGCAGTCAGCCTGTATCAAAAGCATCAGTGGCTGGACTCCATACTGTGGTTCCTGTTTCACTTCCTCTGCAATTCTGTAGGACTCATTTTTTTTGCTACTCAGTTTGGGAGATGTATGTTCAGCATAACTATCTACCACATTTTTATTCCCAAATGTATATAATGCAGGGATGTGACAAATGCTCATTCAATGCCTGTATCTTCCACGATTTCCTCACTTTTGCCATGCAGAGAAACCTCTAGACTTTCCTTAGTCAGACAAGGTTACCCACCATGTCTGAAAAGTGTTTCTTCATTTCCCTTTCCAACCAATTCATGTCCTGTGCAGACATTGCAAATCCCCCATAAGGATTGCCAATTCCTCCAGAGACAGAGCTTTTCAAGTCCTCAGCATTCCTGACAGTCAGTGTCACTTCCCATGAGATTTAAAGAAGACCTTCAAAAAGATCTTCAGTAGATCTACAGACATGGCATTCAAGGCTTGCATCAGTTCTATTATTAGCAATAATATTCATTAAGAAATTTGAACCATTCCCTTTAGTATGCTTTGAGGGGTTGAAGTATTTAATTCTTGATGTCACACAGATTTAAACCAGAGGTTAGTTTGCGAGTTTTTTTTTAAAAAAGAAACATTTAAATCAGACGAGTTCACCTGACTTTGATTTATGCAAGCATGGGGAAAATCCACTTTTCCCATATCTTCATAGTGAAAAAATTGCACACTCATAAGTCAGAGCTGGCTGAAGCAAGAAATGTCAAATTAATTTATTTATAGTCCTCACTGGGGAGTTCTAAGTTCGTAGAAAACCAGTCCAGTATTGTTGTTGTTTTGAAGTTCAAACAGTTTATAAAGTCAGCATTTTCATGCATGCACATTGCGTTTTCCCCAAAGCTTTTAACCCAGATCAGCCTAGCAGATTTAAGGAGGCCTTGGTTAAGTATTTATTTGGTGGAGATGTGGCTTTTAAGGGATGTTGTTTATGTATAGAAGCCTCTTAAAGGAATAAACACTTACTTCATTGTTCTTTTCATTCAACAAACAAACAAAATCAGTTCCACACTGTATTTATTACACAATTCTCCAACACTTTATTTAGTACGACAGATAATTTTCAGAAAACAGAGTTAGCGTGAGTCTGAATAAGGTTTCTGTCGGATCTTAGCCTGTTTCTATAGCCAACATATCTGCTAAAGGGGAGGGAGCTAATTTATGCCCACCGCCTTTGACTAGAACAAACTCCAGTGTTATCAGTGCCATATAGCATTGCACTGGACTGGATTTTACAGAGCTCATCCCATGTATAACACCAGTAGGAACTCCTACATCTTGCGACTGCATGACTAGTCTCAGTGTTCTATAGAAGCACTGAGGCAATTCAGTGATGTACCACTACTTTTAATTTTGCATTTATAGTGTTTTAATGGTTATCATTGTCTAGTTTTAACTGATTGTGATCCTCCTAGAGCCCCTATGAGAGGAGGACGTATAGATCTATATCAATGTCTGTATCTATATTTATATCATCTCCACTGTGTCTTTGTGTGTGTGCATGTGTGTGTACACACATATATATGTATGTATGTCTCTCTCTCTGTGTGTGTATGTATATATGTATATGTATGGGGTGAGGTGGGGGTGTATAGTGTATATATGTGTGTGTGTATAGTAAAATAGAGTAATCCCTCAATGTGTTGGCCCATTACCTGTAAAAACTGAATGATCCTGTAGATGTGATCATTGAAGTAGCTCTGTCCAGGCTTTCATCTTACTGCATGAACACAGCTATAGTTGTGGTGTAGACATGACTTTCACGTGTTGATTGTGCAAGGCTGGAGAGGAAAATGAACATGTGTGTTCACTCAAAAGACATAACAATGACGGGAAAGGCTGAATGCATTTCCAGAGCTCCTGTGATGGGAAGCCCTTCCTTATGGAGTGACTTGTCATGGAACTGCTAGAAAAACTGGGACTTCCCAAGGGACTTCCCCCTTGACATTTTAGTCAGTCATGTTCTACTCTAGGAGGCGGTGCTCATCCCCGTTTCCAAGCCGTAGAGCCAGCGTTTGTCCGAAGACAGTTTCCGTTGTCACGTGGCCAGCGCGGCTATACACGGAACACTGTTTACCTTCTCACCTAGGTGGTACCTATTTATCTACTCACATTTACATGCTTTCAAACTGCTAGGTTGGTGAGGAGCTGGGACAAAGCGATGGGAGCTCACTCCATTGTGTGGATTCGATCTTACGACTGCTGGTCTTCTGACCCTGCAGCACACAAAGGCTTCTGCCCACCTTGCCACCATGTTCCGGACTTGGGGACTTCCCAAAAGATACTATCTAATCTCTCTAAAGACCATGATCAGGGTTGTCTCTGCCATTAGGCAGAGTGAAGTACCTTAGATCAGGTGGCAAATGCTGGAGGGCTAAAGGGACATCGCTTCAGCCTTTCCTCCTGAATCCCCTGGTGACTCCTCTCCATCCGATAATAGATCTTGCGTACTCTCTCAGCCTTCCCCTCAACCTGTTAAAGTAGTACGTTGTAATGCAGGACCCTATCCCATCTCCAACGTTCAAGTAAGATTCCATTGCCTATTCAGCTTGGTTCTGTAGACAAAACAGGGAGGGGACAATCTTGTCTTTGCTTCACACAACAGCAGACCTTGGGTCAGCCAAGATGACAATTAAAATTTCAGATTAAAATCTTTGAATCCCCAAATAAACATTTTATTTGTAAATACAGGCAGATATGAGCATTACCAGGTGCAGATGCAGGCCACTTACAATTTTTTAAAATACAGCAGAAAAAATTAATACTGGTGTCCCAGCTCTGAATTGATGTGAGATATATAAAGCCAACAGGCCAGAAAGTAAGAACACTTGCATATTGTTATAAAATACACAGACAGCATTTTTGTCAGGTTGTTTCTAACTCTATCCCTCATAGGAAAAGCTTTCTTTCCCCAACAGAACAGTTTAGCTTGAGGTGGAATTTTATTTTGAGCCTCTTGGCTAATGAGGCCTGGGAACCAGGGATTAGTGCAAATTTTAGACCAGCCAATGGGAAGTTATCTATTAAGTTGACTCTTTCTGGTGTATTGCTAATTACTAAAGGCAAATAGGGCAGGGAAAGATTACCACTTTCATTCATAGAGGGGTTAACATTGTAGAGGTTTTTGACATAACACATACCATAGAGCATTATCATGTCAAGCTGCTTGTAGCAACACACCAGACCTATAAAATGGACTTGTTAGAACTGCAAGCAATGAGGACAAAATCAGACGTTAGCATGGGCTTGATATAATTTGTGGTCTGGTGGCAAGACAGACCTAAAGACGGATTCTTGAAGCAGTTGCTTCTGAGGAGAAATCAGTGAGTTAATGTTACTGAAATGGTCCATGAAGCATTTGTATATCTAATTTTGTGGCATATTTTTTCACTCTTAAAGGTACCACAATTCTTTTTTATAGAATTTACTTGCCTGAGAATGGGCTAGGTCTAGTTCTTATATCTTTGCACAGTAGCATCCATTTTGTTCTAGTCTGACTAATATTTTGCTACACAATTCAATGTAATAAAAACTTCACCCAGACCTTCAGGCCTCTTCTTTACCTTTGTTGCTTCCCACCACCAGCAGCCCTTTTGCATGTGGGTAATTTTAGGATGATGCTTCAGGAGTAGGAAAATAAATATTTCATCACTGCAAAATGCTCAGGATATGCCCATCCCATTTCATGAGTTATTAACTGATTAACGAAGAAACCCTGAAGCCCAAATGGTTGTAAAAGCTGGTTGTAGTTAGTACAGCACATGCCTCACATGTTCAAGAAATAAATGGCCTGTAGAGCAGTGAGTGATGAGTGAGATTTTGAAGACTACCACTACACATATATTGAGTGGTTACTTATAATAATAGTAGGTGCAGTTATATCCATTTCAAAATTGTGGTGCTGCCCCTTCCAACAAAGTTCGAAATTTTAGAGGCTCAAGCAACTTCATGATCTCCAAATATGTGAGACTACAGTTTCCTCATATAGTTCTTGACTGTAGGCTATGCCAACAGAGGTTTACAGAGTTATTCGCGAAGGCTTTCACAGCGGGGATCTAATGGTTGTTGTGGGTTTTTCGGGCTCTTTGGCCGTGTTCTGAAGGTTGTTCTTCCTAACGTTTTGCCAGTTTCTGTGGCCGGCATCTTCAGAGGAAGAACAACCTTCAGAACACGGCCAAAGAGCCCGAAAAACCCACAACAACCGTTTACAGAGTTAGCTGAAACATGTGAGGAATACTAGGTATACTCAGGTGTTGCCTAATCCTGGCAGCATAAAGTGATCCAGTGGCAGTGAATTAATTCTGTGATAAGTTCCGCAGAAGAAAATATTTTTCGTCAGGACTCACAAGATCCTGAATGGAAAAGGACATTCTTATTTCCTCCAGAAAGCAATTATGATTTGTGGTACTCTGCCTTCTCCTATAAGCGAATGGTTATTATCGTTTATTATTATTTATATATTTGTTACATTTACATGAATTCTGTCCCACAGAATTCATCCAGTGAGCTAAAGGCAGCATACGTGGCTCACATGTCTCAGCAGGGTAGATCCAGCTGAGGCTAAAATTGGCCAGAGGCAATGGTTCTCAACCTTGGATTCCCTGATGTTCTTGGACTAGAACTCCCAGACACGCTTGCTGCTTTTTCTGGCTAATGCAGCTGGCGATGAAGGCTTCTGGCAGTTTTAGACAAAGAACTTCTGAGGACCCAAGGTTGGGAACTATTAGCCTCAGGTCTCCGAGGAAATGTGATACCCAAGTGGGATTTGCACCCCAGTCTCCTGAATGATAACCCAGCATTCTAAGCACTAGAGCATACTGGCTATCAATGAGTCTAAGACAGAGTATCTTGCTCTCTCCCCCCCCCCCTTTACTTCATTCCTGTTAGTACAAAGCAAAGAAATACATCTGAGGGCACATTTGGATTGAAAAGAGCTACAGCTCTCTTGGAAGCAAGTGTGGTGTAATGGATACAGTGTTAGACCAACACTCAGGAGACTATGGTTCAAATATTGCTTGGTTCTGAACACTCACTAGGGGCTGGGAGAGGTTGTCTGGAGTTTTGGGGTTTGATGCCATCAGTATGCTGGTCATAGCCAGCTCTACCCGTCCTTCCCGTCTGATTGCAAGGAAGTGGTTCTGTGCTTAGACCGGTGCTCGCTATCAGTGATGGACTGGATGAGGGCTAACAAACTGAAACCCAGTCCAGACCAGACATAGGGGTTTCTGATCAGTTACGAATCAGGGGTTATGGATCTAACCTGTACTGGACTGGTTTACACTCCCCCTGAAAAATCAGATTTGCAGCTTGAGTGTACCCTTAGACTCAACCCTGAGCTTGAATGCACAGGTTTCAGCAGTGGCCAGGAGTGCATTTGCACAGTTAAAACAGGTGTGCCAGCGGTGCCCATTTCTTGAGATCTCTGATCTGGCCATGGTAACATAGTCTTTGGTTAAATCTCATTTGGATTACTGCAATGCACTGTATGTGGGTCAGCCTCTGAAAAGTATTTGGAAACTTCTGCTGGTTCAAAATGCTACACCCAGACTGCTGACATGTAACTCCCTTATTACAGCAGCTTCACTGACTTCTAGTTTGTTTTGAGCCCAGTTCAAAATACTGATTATTACCTATCCAAACCTATACAGCTTGGGTCAGGGTTATTTGGAGGATTGCATCACCTCATATAACCCTTCTCAGCTCTTTTGAGGAGCCCCTTCTCTCATTTCCGCCACCTCCCCAAGCTCATTTGAGGACACAAGAGAGGGCCTTCTCAGTGGTGGCTCCCAGATTTTGGAAAGCACTCCCCTGAGAAGCCAGACTGACTGCCTCCCTTTCATCCTTCTGTCACCAGGCAAAGACCTTCCTTTTCAGGCAGGCCTTGAAGCAGTAAGTATCTCAGGAAAGCTTTTTTAAATTAGTTTACAAACTTTAAAGTGTGTTTTTAAAAATCTTTATAAATTGCTTTTAATCTTAATGTATGTTGAATTGTTTTAATTTGATAGTTATAGGGTATTTTAAAACTGTTGATTGTTTTATAGCTTTAGTTGTTGCGAGCTGCCTTGGGTCCTCTATGG
The DNA here is from genome assembly GCF_051106095.1 of Pogona vitticeps. Classification (NCBI taxonomy): domain Eukaryota; kingdom Metazoa; phylum Chordata; class Lepidosauria; order Squamata; family Agamidae; genus Pogona; species Pogona vitticeps. The sequence continues at coordinate 226,889,651 of NC_135783.1, read as the reverse complement.
GGAGAAAGTTGGCATATAAAATAAAATAAATAGGCTGACAATGGTAAACCGCTTCTTGAACATATTATATATTTGGAAGAGCTTGTTAGGGTCATTATAATTTGGAAGCCATTTGATGATGTACTACCACCACAGATCCTCTCTCTGCCACTCTATGATTCCAGTATCTTAATGGGACCCTTTTACTAGAGAACTCAAAGCAAACTATTTAGGAACTGCCATCACTTAGTAAGTAGCAGCTTTGTTACTTCTTTGTTCCTTGAGAACATGGGAAATATGATCACACTTTTCAAATACTTCAAAGGTATACAGAGGAGGGGCAGGATGTGTTCCTGATCATCCAAGGGTGCAGTTCACATAATAATGGGCTCAAGCCACAGGGAGCCAGATTTAGACTGAATATCAGGAAAAACTTCTTAACTGTCTGTATCCGCAAGATAGATTTTGAGCATGAACTGGATATTGGTCTTTCCAGAATGTGCTATTATCTCTGAGGAAAGAAGCCTGTGTGTCCCCAAAAACTCCAACTACAGTAAATCACTTACTCGTCAATATGCCACACAACTCCTGTTTATTCCGGATGCAATAGACAGAAGGATCTCAACCTGTTGGCTTTCATTATTGACCCGCCTTTTTCACACCATGGAAGTTGATCACCAGTCCTAATGAAAGGCACAAAACTGCATCACTGAAACCTCAGGAGATGAATCCATTGGACATGGAAGCCCAGAGTACCAGAGACTATGTCTGCAAGGTGACTGACAAACACATCACAGCATGCAGGAGAGGACTCCATCTGGAGGTGAAGAGTCCTGTTTTTTTTTTTCCATTAAAGAGAAAGCAAACAAACATGCGAAACCCCTCCACCCTAGTTCTGTCTTTCCCACCCATGAAAAGGTGAAATTGCTCTCAGTGATATCTGTTTCTATGCAAATTGATCCGTGCCCTTGGTTGTTTGTACATCAATCATTGTTAACTAAATTATATATATTTAATCATCTTAACCTTGATATTACTCTAGATGACATGCCTAGGAGAGATCTGTGAAGAAAGCAACAAAGTGCTTGATACCATTTTGAGGGATAGCAGGAGGGGAGATGATGATAATTTTACTGCAGTTTACAATTACTGTAGTATTCTGCAAGTGGGGACCTACAACAGCAGTTGACAGTTTATTCCCCTTCTTAACAGATGCATGGCTCTTTCGGATTTTAGCCTGCATGAACTAATATTCTTAAAGTGTACAATTTGGGGTATGCACAAAAACAGCCATGGGGAGCTTATGTCCCTAAGGCTGAAATTTGACCCTCCTCCGAAGACCATAGGCCAGCAGTCAGTCCTAGATTTTAGTGATTTATTCTTGTGAGTTTGGTAGTAGAGATTTTAACCTCATAGTATGCCTTTCAGTTACTAGCCAATGGTGGTTCCCTCTGCTATGAGCTGTAGATGCTAAAAAGACCAAATGCCTTTCTATTTTTCTGTATTTTTTAACCTACTTTCAATACTTCATGTTTCAATGGACCTCAAACATAGAATTGCATTTTAAAATCAACACAATCTCTTCAGCTCCTCTTCCAACTTGCCAAAGCCCCTTTCACTCACCATCTAGTTTGAGTTCCAAATATCACACTGCCTCTCTGGTGTCTGTTATGTAAAATGTTAGCTAAAAGATTTGGGGGGGGGGGAATCTTAACATTTGGCTTCAAAGACCAACATTCCTGCCATAATGCGGGCCTGGCTTGAGGCAAGTTCTTTATTTTAATTTTTCAATGTTTAGAAGTACCACATCCAAGTCAGTGGAATCTGTGGCATCCATATTTAATCAAACGTTCAGTTAGGACCTGGGAGGAGATGTGAAAGAGTACTTCCAGTCACCTGCATCTCGGACCTATACTGTGAATGTTGGACTCCAGTGTGTGATTTGCTTTAGGCTGCAGCACATCTCTCTCACATGAAAGAGGCCATGATCAGTCCTTTAAGACACATGTTTCTTGCATGCTACCCCTCTCAACCCTTTGTGGCAGGTGGGGATAAAGCAGGTCTGCACAATATGCAGCCTGTGGGGTTCATACAGCTCATGGGTCCCAAATGCAGACCCACTTATCCCGTACCTGTCACATTGTCTAAAAAGTAAACGAAAATAGTTTGAAAAAAAACATTTTGCCTAGGAAGTTCCTCTGTGCCCTGCAGGGGGGCATGGAGACAATGTTGTTGTGCCTTGAGGATCGCCCCTGGAGCCCCCCCCCATTGAATCTAAATTTATTTAAAAATGGACTGCTAGAGGATGCAAGGGGGACTTTTCAGCTTTAAAACAACATAATCATTTTGGTAGGACACTTTGGGGCAGGGGATGCAAGAGTGGCCCTCCAAGATCCAGGAATGGTCACAATTGCCCCCCAGACTCCACATCTTGCCCACCCTTGAGATAAAGCAATAGATAGCATGGCAGGTTGCTGAAAATTGCTTCCACAGCTGTAAAGTATCCCCAAATTCTGGGAATTTGTTTCTGGACAGGACTGCAGAGTTGTCAGATGCTGCTCAGAACCTGATCTTTCGTACTGAGTCTCAGTTGCCCATGCTACTCATTTTCAAAAGCGCAGCAGGGCTGTCTTCCGGCAACAGCCCTGTCCAACCTGCTGTTTCAGGACAATGAACTCCATTGCTTTGAAATTTTTATTAACAGGACAACTTCTTCTTCTTCTTCTTCTTCTTCTTCTTCTTCTTCTTCTTCTTCTTCTTCTTCTTCTTCTTCTTCTTCTTCTTCTTCTTCTTCTTCTTCTTCTAGCATGCTGGATAAGGAAAGAGAGAGGGAAATCTTTTCTTTCCTGGCTTTTGGTTCTTATTTTAAGAGTGCATGACCACACATGGTTGCAAACCTACCTATACTTTCTGCATCAAGCAGCTTTCTTTTTCATCCCTGACATTTAAAAATAATTTTTCAGGGTGAGTCACTGAATTAGATGTGTGTGTTTTTTCCTGTCCTTTCTACCTTCATATCCTTGTATCTCATCCATTTTATCCCCGCAGACAACCCACCTGTCTGTTCATTCCAGGCCATTGAGTTATTATAGAGTTATTTGAGGGGGCTTCCTTGACATCTCTAAGTTTTGCCTGTAAACTTATTTGTATGTGTCCACAAACTGTGAAGTTACCCCAGTTCTGTTGATACCTCTCTCTTCTCTAGTGTGTGGATCATGTGGTTTTGGCTTTAGCTCCAAAATGATTCAAAATTGGTTTTAGGATATATGATGATGATAACACTACATCTAGTAGTGGCTTTTAAATAGGCTTTTAAATAGACTTCCTCTATTGTGATTAGGGATGGGCATGAACCACTGGTCTGGTGGTTTCATGTGGTTTGTTTCCTGGCTGAACATCTGATCAATGGGCACCCATTCAGCGTCAGTGCCCTGCCCCCCCCTCCTCTGGTGCTGCCTCCAAGTGGGTGCTGGCTGGAGGGGGTGGGACGCTGAACTGCAGATCAGCTGTTCAGCTTGGAAACAAAACACACTGAAGTGCCAAACCAGCTGTTCATGCCCATCTCTAATTGTAAGGTTTCAGTCTCATACATAGTCATTGGATTCTCATACATAGTAGTCTCATACAGTCACTGGAACTTGCTTATGAGCAGATATGTATACGATCACACTGGCTAAAATCCTGTTGTGCAGCTCCATGTACGCAATGGTGATGACATTATTATTAGCAGCAGCAAATTGCCATTGATTAAAGGCTTCTTTTTGTAATTTTGCAGTGCATATAGTTTCTTCACAATGTGTACAAGTCTCAGGTACCCCAAAATTACTTTTAATCAGTAGTAATTTACTTTTAATCAATGGCAGTTTCCCATTGATGATGATGTCATCTCCATTGTGCATGGCAGACCTGCACAACAAGATTCAGCCATTGAGTCTCAGCACTGAAGATGTTTAAAGAGAAGTTGAAGGATGCTTTAGTTATGATTTCCTGCTTTGGCAGGGGACTGGAATGGATTAAAAATGGATTTTAATGTATAGGATTCAGTTCTTCAAATTAACCAACCAACCAACCACCCTCTAGTTTATGAATATGGGATCTTGTCCTTCTGTATTCATAATTCAAAATGCCAGGAAATGGTCTGATACTGCTGTGAGTCTAGAAAGCTATCTTCCAATGTCCAAATCTTTTCCTTGAGGTAGTCAACCTGTGGAAGAAAAGCTATATTGGCCCAAAAGCTCTACAAACGTGTTGCTTGCATGTTTTCCAAAATATGTCCTCTCACCTTTTGAAATAAAATAAAGGAAGGGCTCAGATTTAGCAAAGATTGGGGTCTATCCCACTGACAATTTAAAAACAACAACAATCCATTGTTGTGCTGGGTTCTCCTTTTAAAACAAAAGATATAAATGTTAGCATACATAGAAGGTGTGTGAATTCATAGAGTACCTTGTCAGGGGAGCGAGTTTTTCTGCTCCCCTGCCAGAGATCAGTTTATTTCGAGGTGGATGTGGAATGGATTCATTGTAATCAATTCCACATATGTGAATGTCCCATCTGCGTTTTCAAAATTCCTGCTACCAGATAGCAGGAATTTATAAAGTAAAATAAAAACACCAGGCTTGCTGAAAACGTCAGCGTCAGCCACTTAGAACCCCTCACTAGCCCAAACACCCACCAGCCCAATTGTTCTTTCGCCCCCATAGTTCATCCCATTACCCATTCAATCACCTCTTTGCTTTCTTGGTTATACCTCCCCCTTGGTCACTTGCCCCACTTGCCAGCTCGGTCCCTCCCTCGCACTGGTTCACCCTCCCACCCCTTCACCTGTCCAGTTGTCCTGTTGCTTGCTTACCTACCCAGTCTCCCCCTCACTTACTGCCCACCCTGCCCACCCGTCAGCACCTCTCCCTATGCCCTGCCACCTTCATTCCTTGCTCCTTTCCCTCTCGTCCCCGCCTCCTCCCTTTCTGTTCTCCATACCAATCCTATCATTGGACTGCCATGATAGGAGACAGAGATGGCCACAGAGTGGTAGTGTTGGTAGTAGGGAGCCTGAGATGGTGGCAGCAGGGTAAGGATGTGCACACCACCACAACCAAAAACAAACAAACAAAAAACCAGAAAGCCATTGGCCCATTGTCACTGGAGCTCCATTTGTCATGTCTTACTCAATTCATGGATGGTACAAATAGCAATGAATTGCATCACAATACAATACAATACAATAAACTAATTGTAGATGAAATAACATTTACTTTTTGGATTATTTTATAGCCTGCTTCTCCAAGTCACTCAAGGCAGAGCCCCCTGTGAGGTATGTCATGTGGAGAGACCTCTCATTTACAACTATAAGGGCAAGTCACAGGATAGATCGCCAAATCACAGCTTTGGGACCAAAGTCAGCTAGTGGTTTTTATCGGAGCAAGAAGAAAAATGCTATACCTAGGGCCAGTCACTGAATCAGTGCCAGAGGTGTGATTCCATGTCTGCTAAAAAGAGCATTCCTTTCTTCCTTGCCACTTGCCGCGTGCTTCAAAATACACACACAGACTCCAATCCCATTTTGCACACCTCCCTCAATCCACGGATGGTACCGAGATAAGATAAAATAAAATAAAATAAAATAGAAGAAGCATGAACTGAAATGAAATATTTACTTTTTGGTTCTTTTCATATTCCACTTTTCCTCAAAGTTGCTGAGGTTAGCACCCAAGGTCCTCACAACAACCCTGGGAGTCTGGCTACCTGGGGAGATCTCCAACCTACAATTTTTGGAGCAAAAGCACCTAGCTGTCCTCCTAAGATGAAGAAGACTTATGCTTAAGCCAAAGGCAGTGAATCAGTGGCAGAGGCGTGATGCCACCTCTGTTGAACAGTGTTCCTTTCTCTTTGCCTCATGTTGCTTTCCTCACAGTCCTATAGATCACAGTCCAGCCCTCACCCTAGGCACCCTTCTGCCTCACCACAAACCACTCCGTGGGTCACTGCTCCAAACATTAGGCAACAGGGCAGTTTGTTCATGAGACTCTGGGACATCAACAGCAAGTAGGGTGGCCAGCCTGTCACCACTTTGCTGTATGTCTCTGCCACCCCAATGTCCAGGAGAAGGTTCTGTGATTTTTTAAAATAATTACATACAAACTAGAGAGTAGTTGGGAAAATGAAATACAGTTTCAAGCTCTTGTGTTGTGATTTCTTTCTTTGGATGACATGCATGGATCTCCATTGCCAAACTTCGTTTAATTCCATAGTTTGAGCTAGAAGTATTTCCTTGGACCTACCCTTCCCCGTGTGCTATATTCTTTGCCAGCCTCTCACATTTGAGAAAAACCACAAAGAAATGTGGAATCGTTAGTTCTAATATGTCAAAATGCCATGATACTCACACAGCCCAGAATTATATAATTCTCAATGTGATCGTCAGGGGCCAGGGTGAGAAGAAAAGAAGGGAAACGGGGAAATTTTTAAAAGGAAATGAAGGAATTTTTAATGTGAAAAGTGCCAGAAGAGACATCAAGAAAAGTTAGCTTTCCTGCTGAGAAAAGTGAGAGCTACTCTGGTTGAATTTCTGCCCTTTCAAAGCAGGGAGAGAGCAAATTTGGAAATTGTTAAATGGTGCCTGGCCCTTTAAGAGCAAAAGGATTCTACTTAGCATGCTCCAGAAATATTAGCTTTTTAATATTTCTACAACTACTGGATGGATTTGCTGCAAATAGAAGTGGAAGGCTAAAGTAATTACTATTCTGTTTAGCTAACAAAGTTAGGTGTTGAAAATACATTTTAGCAGTTTCTTATCTGCTAACAAAAAGGATTGCTGGTGTCTGCATGAGAGTGAGGAGGTAAATCACATCTATACTTTATAAATCATAACTTTAAACTTATTTGACCAACCATCACCAAATTTGGCGCACAGCGACATCACTGTCTCCTCCATAGAGGCAAACTTGGTACTAATCTGAAACCAGGTTTAAACGTTACAAATTTTTGTTGTGGGTGCCCCCCCCGTTTTAGAATTGCCTTGCAGAATGTTGTTTTGCTCTGCTGCACAATAACATCACTGCAGTGATAATAACAATTTATTGTGCAGTCTTGATTTTGGTATGAAGAATGTAATAGTTTTGTATTGCATCCAAAACACCTCGTTATTGTGGAATAATAATATACGTAATAAGAAATGAAATAGATATTTATAGCCACTTGACTTACCTTGTCCCTGTTTTTAAAAAATAATGTAAGATCATAATACTAGAGCGCAATGCTCTGTATAGCTTGCCTAGACCCTCGCTATGATTAATCAATTTAGATAAATAAATTATGTAGCAAGACATTTGTTTTTTAGAGTGCCAGATGTCTACTCACTTTTCATCTCAAATATCCCTATTAAACACTTTTATGTACTTTCTGAATGACAAAATATAAGCTGACACGCTCAGCTGGAATACCTACTCTGTATATATAATCATTAAACCAAGAAAATGTGGGGAGAAATATTTACTTTTCTTGCTTCTTTCTGCTTTATAAATAGCTGGGAGAAGCATAGACTGGGTGTACTTTTCTGTCCAGTTAAAGCTCCCACAGGGATTATTATTTAGGACTTCTTTGCAACTTAGAGGCACCCTCATGTCATTCTAAATTCATTCATTCATTCATTCAATTCGTATTGTACTTTTCATTTTCAACCGGTGCTCAAGGCAGCTTACAATTAAATTACATCAGCACAATTAAAGCATAAAAGGAATAAAAGAATGAAAACATTTAAAAGGCAATTTTAAAACACAGCAGCAAAAGGAAAAACAGCAAGTACCCAATTTTAAGTCCTGTTCCACAACAAGCAAGGTCAGTTTATAAAGTTCAAGTAACACACATGCCAGTTACACACATTCTTTCCTTTCTTAAGGTATGAGCATCATGTGAATTGGTTAAATAGGTCAGAATCCTATTAAGAAATATTGTGCTCGTTGAGGTCAATTGTACAACTGAATTTTGCATTTTGCTAGCAATCTGTCAAGTGCCTGGGTGTGCAACTAAGTTCATATCCAGTCAAACAACTTGAATATGTTCAAGTGTACAATGTACAACCATCAAGACACTGCACATTGTTTGCCGCTGTGCAATACTGGCAGAATTTTATTTGGGTGTGTGCTCTTCTGGCATCATATGTAGGCCCTGTTTATATTTACTTGCAAGTGAGAAGAGGAGAGCAGATTCACACAGATTCCTCCTCGCCTCCACAGATTCCTCTAGAGGGATCCTACATGAATCCTTAGCTTTGCATATCAAACCTTCATGAATATCTCTTATTTATGTATCGGATTTATCTGGGATTTATTTAAATATGTAGGAGCCAGGCAGAAGACCAAGATGGCACAGATTCATTGCCCTTTTTTGCACACCTGTAGAGCTGCTGTGTTGTTGCTTTTCTCAGTTGGTAATGTATACCATCTAACACCTGCCCCTCCTCCATGGAACAGGACTGATGGCTGCTTTTGGAGCTAGTGGACACATCTGGAATTTTGAGAAGACATTAGGAGTGGCTTGGGGTAGATGAGTGGAGTTTCCCATTTAAAAAATGGCTGCCATTGTACGTGCAGCCAGCTTCAAAAAGCAACGTGGTAAGGCTGGAAAAAAGCTTGTTCTGGACTCTTGAGTGCAAGGCAAAGATGGAGTCCGAACACCTTGGGATCGATAGTTTTCCTTCCAACAAGCTACACCTTGCACAGAATGGCAAGGCAGTTATTTCCCCAGATCATCTCTGAAGTTTATTTGTTTTATAAAATATATTTCCCTAAATATGAAAAAATCCGAAACCACACACAACAACCCCACAATACAAATACACAAAATACTCTCACACTCTGTATTTAGACCACCTTTCCCCAGGTATTTCTAGTCTCTCTCTCTTTCAGTCCCTTTTTTCATACACAAATAAACTGCATATATTCTCGAAGGCTTTCACAGCCGGGATCTGATGGTTTTTGTGGGTTTTTTGGGCTCTTCGGCCATGTTCTGCAGGTTGTTCTTCCTAATGTTTCACCAGTCTCTGTGGTCAGCATCTTCAGAGGACAGGAGTCAGAACTCTATCTGGTGCAGTTTGTTTGGATAGTTGAGTATTTATAGCTGTGGGGTCAACTTTTGTCCTTTTCAGGAGACGGGTCATTGTGGTGATCAGCGGGTTTTTGTTGTGGGTGTATTGTTGTAATAAAAGTGAGAGATTATCTGCCACTGTCATTGATGGGTGTCATTAGCTGGTCTTTTGTGTGCAATGATCACCAGTCCTTGTAGCTGGGTAGAGTTCATTGACCTTTTGCAGGCTGTATTTTTCAGTGCTGGGAGTCAGGCTTTGTTGAGTTTTAAACTTTCTTCTTTTTTGTTGAAGTTCTGCTGGTGCTTGTGGATACTGAAGTACTGGACAATAGCAGCAATCATTATGTTAGACTGCACAGGGAAGCCGTTGAAATCCACAGAGACCGGTGAAACGTTAGGAAGAACAACCTTCAGAACATGGCCAAAGAGCCCGAAAAACCCACAACAACCATCACATTGCATATACTTCCATCCATTCATAAACATGCAGGACACATCCACCCATTTCTTTACCATTCCAAATGACCACATAGGGTTGCTAAATTGGGGAAAAGGACTTTGTACTCTAACTTGAGCTCCTTGGGGGAAAGGCAATAGATAAATGAAACAGAATCTTAGAACTGCAGAGCTGGAAGGGATCCTATTGATCATGAAGTCCAGCCCCTGCCATGGAATCAATAAATAATTGTGACATTATGGTGTAGAGAGTTAGAGTCAAGTTATTGTTTGGCCAACCAAATCTTTCTCACAGGGTTGTTGTGCTAATAAAATGAGAAAGACTGTGTATACCATCTTGAGCTCATTGGAAGAAAGATCAAAGATAAATAGAACAAGCAAGCAAGCAAATGAGTATGATACAGTGTTGTGGGAAGCTGGTTCCTTATAATGGAATCAAGTCTAGTGAATAATCTATAATAATAGATTGCATTTTTATTCTTTGGCTATTGTGGTACCTTTTTCTGGAGATAATCTACATAAAACATTGACAGAGGGTTTCAGTTTGTTAGGGCTGAGAATCTATTTTCTGTTTTTATCTATGGCAAATAATGAGTTTCTGCATCTCACAATAAGCTGCTCTCCTCTGAAGAGCAGAGATGGGAGACAGGATAAACATGAACTGTTAATGCTTCCCATGGAGGAAAAGCAATGATCGACAGAAACTTGCAAGTTGCCAATAAGGTGCCAACTAACAGCAATTAATTCTCTTTGAATGAATAGGCTAGTACATTTGCAGCTGTTCAGAAACGGTTTCAAGATTCTGCTGCGGTCTAAGTCTAAATTAGTATGAGAGGGGAAAAAAATCAAAGAAAACCATCAGACTGTTAATGCAACTTGTATATATTTGTTTTAGCTTTGTTTTCTTGCCTCAGAGGAGACTGTAGATTTAAGCTGAGATTTGTTTAATGAAGAAAGCTTCTGGCATCTGAATCCCCCTGGGTTCCTGATAGTAGATAGCTTGGCAAAGGCATAGATGGAAATTGTCCTGGTCTATAATCTTCAAGGTGCAGGAACCTCCTGTACTAGTTCCATTCCCCAATGATCTTGTTGGCAAGAGTACACCACATTATGAGCACATACCAACTCTCCTCAAGTGTTTATCATTAGGTTATTCACTGCAGCCCACAAATACTTTTTTAATGCACTATATTTTTTGTTTCAGTGTGATTCAGTGTGCACACACTGGAAAACTGGTGTCTCACGGCTAACCACAAACCACCACAAACCCTTGGAAAAATGAACTGGTTCACGGCTCATTTTTTTGGTTTGCACCTGAGGGGGCTACCTGCTCCTGCCACCTCTGCCTCCACTGCTGCCACGGGTGCATCCTCAGAGGCAGTGGCGGGTTCCTGGCAGGGAAGCCGGGCCCTGCCTCTGAGCATGTGCCCACCTATCAACGGGGCAGAAGGTGCATGCTCAGAAACAGTGCCTAGGCTTCCCAGAGCTATCTGCGGCCTCTGAGCCATGTGCCTGCTGTCCAGCTGATAAGAAGGGAAGCCAGGCCCACTGCCTCCGAGGATGGCACCTTCAGCAGTGGCAACAGTGGCAGCAAGCAGGCAGTGACGATGGGGGCAGTAGGAAGGGGAGCAGGTGGAAATCTCCTTTTGCTGAAACAAACACCAAAGGGAAGAAAGTTCGGCATTTCGTTTTGCTTTGACAAAACAGGATCCTTGGACTGGTTGTGAAATGAACCACAAACCAGCCCGGTTCATCGATTTTTTTGGTTCATGATTCCATGCCCATCTCTGTTTCTAACTATACATAGTGGAACTGTGTAAAGCACACACATAGTATATAAATCTGTGGGCTATCCAGATTCATATAACTTCTACCACAGGTGTCGTTTTTCATATATTCTTATACATATTGCCTGGTTTTGGTGGAGCTTTAAGATAGTCACGAACCATGCACATTCAGGCCAATGAACTCTTCAATCAATCTTGATTTTTCTCTCTGCTGCATTGGCAAAGAAATTGATTCCTCAAAATAGCCCTTTTCCAGGATATAAATGAGACTAGTTCGGAAATATGTTTAGAATCCCGCTGCTAGTGTTAAATAAGGCCTCTGGTTGTGCTTAAAGAACAGCATGCCAGTCATCTTTTTGATTCGTTTTCCGGTTCTGTAAAATCTGAACCTGTTCAGTCTTGAGTTGGAAACTTCTAATTTTATTGAAGTGATAGCTGCCAATTTTCCTCAAAGATCTTGACAAATCCTGACCCGGAGAAGCTTTCCCTTTTGCAATGAACCTGAGCAACAGTAATACAGAAAGTAACTCATTCAATGACTATTCAAACTGGTTCGTGAAGAGGCAGGAAAAATAATCTCTAGATTTACAGTGCTAATAACAATGTGCGATAGAGTTCATTATTACGCTAAACTTCAAATCAAGCAAGGGGACAGAAACTGCCACAGGCATTGACCTGTATGCTGGTGATAATTGAACCCATTAGTGTTAATTTTATAATTTATAAATTAACTTGCTTGCTCACAAACAGGTTTAATTGCTGGATGGAAAATGTTAGAAAGAGGAGAAAGGTTCTGTGCTCTCTTCCACTTAATATTAGTATTGGTGGTGACTTCATTTGACTGTAATGTGCTCAGCTTAGATTTAGTAATATTTATTATATGTGCACCCATTAACAATGCTTCAAATGCATTGTGGATCTAAGAACCATTTAGGTAATCTTAGGATACGATGAGAGTTATTTGTCCTAACGTTTGGTCCACAAGCTGGTCTTCTTCTTTTGCTGGCAATGAGACGATGTAATTGCTAGAGCAAATCAGCCTACCCATTGGGCATTCCTACACACTGTTTTCTGGATCCCTTTCAGGGGCTACTGCTTTTTGGTGTGGGTAGGATTGCTCCATTTTGGTTTGTTTCCAGCATGAGCGATAGAACCAGAGCACAGTTTACTGCTTTACATTTCCCTTCCACATTATATTTCTCAGTATCTTTGAGTGGCTCATGAAGACAGTGTTGCCACTTCATGATAGTGGGAAATTAAATATTTCCTCTGTGTGAGCTTGGGGGCGGATCTGATATCAGAGTGCCATCTATCCCCCGGAATAAGGGAACCCTGATGGAAATGATAGTGACTGGAGTTAGAAAGAAAGGGAACACAGGAGACCTCTAGAGAAGTGGAGGAGGAAAACCAAGGGGAGAAAAAGGGATCCAAACAGTTAAAAGGGGTGGAAAAGAAGGAGAGAGTGGTTAGGGGAGAAAAAGGATTGAGGAGGGAGGTAGAAAAGAGAGAGAGAGATAAGGGAAGAGGCAGAAATAGGAGTGGTAGAAGGGAGAAACGAGAAAAAGGTCCTACCCTCAGGGTGAGGATGGATCTGGATGGAGAACCCATGGACCCATAAGTGGGAGAAGCTGATGGTCTCTAGGGAGGAAGCTGACAGGAGACAGGAAAGATACTCCAAAAACCCTCATATTGGGGTGAGAAGAAGCTCGAGAGCGGGGAAGAAAAATAAGGGAAGAAAGAGCAAAGTGTCAGGATCTGGCCCGTACCAACCTGGCAGCTGCAGGATCAGGGCCGGCCTGACCGAGGAGTGGCCTGGTGTTCGCAGGCTCAGGCCCTGGCCTGTGTAGCAGCTGCTGGGCCACTCAGGAGGCTCACCTGGAAACCTGGAAGGAAGGCCTATATAAGGAGTGGTTCTCCCTCCCAGAACTTGCCTCAGCAATAAAGGTCTTTGGCTGTGCTGACTGCCTTAATTCTCCTGAGCCCCAGAGTCCTTGTGTGTGTATTCCTGGATCTGCTCCTGTTCCTACTTTTTGGGGCAATCTCCTCTGAAGTCCCTATTCCCCCAGGTTTTCACGAAGTTCTCACCCTTCTTCTTTCTTCGCTGCCACCTGGTTGCTGCCGCAATACCATTCACTCAAGAAGACATGTGTACTTTTAAAGCTTAACTCATTTATTAGATCAGGGAAGTTAACTTAAGATTAATATTCAATAGGTAAATCACAGGTTGCTAATCACTCATATTTGTATCAGTTCTACTTTAACTTTAAATTTCTATTAACTCTCTGTACCATTCAGTGTTCTTACAGATCTAACTCACTCTTATTTCACTTTTAAGTTTCACACAGTCTCTCTCTCAGACTCCATACAACAGCCTTTATATCCAGCCCCCTTGGCACCGCCTTCCATCCTCTCATTGGCTCCTTCTCCCCTGTTCAGCTGTGACAGACAGGTGAGGGTGAGGCTGCTTGCTACATCTTGGTCCCTGCTCTTGTCGCTGTTTGCCTTCTCCATCTCAGTGCCTTGTTCCGCCTCTGTGTTCTCAAACTTGTACACCCGCCTCTGGTCATGACCAACTGTGCAGGGAGTGCCTTGGGACTTGATACTCTATGTGGTGGATTGGGTCCTGGTGCCCTTACCCCTGGTAGGGGGGGGATGCCTGGGATATCTTGGACTGTGACACAAAGAGATAGAGAGAAAGATGGTTGATCCAACCTGGGTCCAGGAGAAGTTCACCCCCAGGACCTGAGATGTTCTGTACCTGAGAGATGACTTCCCGGGTACCCCCATATCTGCCAGGAAAACAGTTGTCCTTGCTGCTGTTATCACCAGAACCAACACTGATGGACTTAGAGACAATAAGTGTTCAAGGACTATGAGAACAAACATTTGAGAACCCTTTACTGCTTTATGAGAAAAACTCTTTTATTAATCGTAGAAGTTCAGAAAAGTTGTTGAATGTTAAAGCTGATGTTCAGAATTTTCTTGACGGTACAAAAATAAATGCTGAATTTTAGAAAGAAATTGAGGAGTCTAATCTATGCTCAAACACAGAACCTAAAAGGTCCTTCTCATCAATTGAACCCTCATACTTTGCCCCTCCATGGGACAGAGGAAAGAAGCAAAAGTTATTTTTAAAATTTTGTTAGGTGGCACTGACACACTGTTGTTGGGGTGGGGGGAATTAAAAATGGAAACTTTGAAACTTCCTCCCAGAAGTAGGAGGAGAGAGGATGGGGCAAGGAGAGGAATTTTATTGCTGTGATTTTCTTAAGGGAGGCAGACCAAATAGGGTCATTTGATGTGTGTATGCCTTTTGGATGCAAAGACCACACCAAATGGCATACCAGACCTCTATCTGACCTTAAATGACCCTGTTTTGCCCACTCCAACTGAACTGTGTAAACAAGTCCTTAGATTGTGTATATAAATGGTTTATACTCTTTAGCCCATTCCTCTTAGATAATAGTGTGTGTTTAATTCCTTTCAAAAGTGATAAGCTAGCCCTGCTTCATTTAAGATCCTATATGGTCCTCTGTTGAATGGGACAAGTCCCCCAAGCATCTGTCCTGAACACACTGGATGCCACTAGTAGGGCTGGGGATATAATTGTGTAGTCAAGGCTTTTAGCCTCCAAATACTGCCAAGTTTCTGCACTATTTGCTGTAGGCAGAGCAACAGAGGAAAACTTGTCCCTTGTGGTCTTGCGTAGTCCCTTGGCCTTTGATGATGAAGCAAAGGAGAAATAGCTTTGTGGAGGAAGGAGAAGCCCATATGTTCCTCTTTTCCTTGACTTGCTTTATGTTGCATTCTGAAGAGAGAGGAAGCTGTGTTGCCAGCAATGACTGTAATATTGCTTCTGTCTGTACCTAGTTTGTTCAAAAACGTTACATTTTTGAAATTAGAAATGTAATGTGCAGCACTTTATCAGTCTGCAATTAGAAAGCAGATAGGTGGCCTATCAGGGCAACTAAGAATTAGCTTTTAAAAAATATTAATAATTTACATCTGGTGTGACAGAAACACTTTGAACAGGATGTGCCAACATGTCTCTTTTAAAGGTGTCTTTTGCATTTTGTCGAACTAATGTAACACTGCTGGTGAGGCACCTCAGCACAAACATCTGAAACGTTTTGTTCAGTTTGACTACGATGAATTTAACGAAAGTATGAAGTGTGTAGTTTCGTGTTTTTTGTTTGTTTTTTTAAGATTATAACAAAACTGCCACTGAATTTTCAGGAGCGCTGCCGGAAAATATTACAAGGCAAAATTGCCTTGGAACTAATCTTTTTGAGGCAGATTAGGTGAGTTGTTAGAAACAGGGTGGGGGGAATGCCTTAGAAGCATGCATATTGTTGTTGAATTCAGCGATTACTTCTCTGTTCCTGCAGGCTTAAAATAATTGATTTTGCATTCCATCATGTTTTAGTTTATGTTTAATTGTCTTTGTATACTTTTGTGTAGATATACATGATTGGCTTCAATCTTTAAGGCCTGTGCCAGACAGAATTATGGAGTACAATTTTGAAGAACAGAAAATACTATTGAGATTTACTTGAGAATAAGGTCTTTTGAACAATGGGACCAACTTCAGAGTAAAACATGCATAAAGTTAGCCTGTAAGTTGAACTGTTTTTTTATACGAAGGATATTGTTATTTATTTAGTACATTTATTTGGTACATTTCCTCTAAGGGAGTCAATCAGCCACATATACTTTCTATTTTTATCCTCAGAACACCCCAGCATTGATAGATTAGGCTGCCCCAGTTCTCTCAGAAGGCTTCATGGCAGGAAAGAGATTTTAATAATTGTGCCTCACCTGTCCACATCCAACCTTTGAGCCTGGCTGCATAAGCCTTGCGAAAAACAAGGTAGCTATGGGGAGCAGGGGTTGTACCCACCTGCAGGACTACAAAAGTCCTTGGTGCAGTCTATAAGAGCATAATCAACTCTTAAGTAATGAGTACAGGGAGGTTCACCCATCTTTTACATGAGGAGGTGGCCTGGTTGTCTACGACAAGCCCTCCTGAACATCCCCTTGCCGTCTTTGCGTCTCAGAGCTGGGTATCGTTTGCAACAGTCAGCCTCAAGTGCAACTCAGCTGATATATCCCAGTGAGCAAAGGTGGACTTCTTGACCTCAGAAAGAACCCATTAGTATTCAGTCACTCTGCTTCTGTTAAAGTTCTTCAGTGCTGAGAACCAGAACTTGACAGTTTCTTTTCCACTTTCCATTTCTTTTTCTTTCTCCTCCCTCCAACCACTGCCTCCCTCCCCCTTTTCCTTTTTTAATTTCTGAAGGGCTGTGAAGCAGTATCTGAAGAAGAAGAAGAGGACCAAAACTAAACTGTGTATTATCCCTGTGACTTGATCAGTATCTCTGACTCAGGCCCTGCATGGCTGCTGCAAGAATATAAAGGCTAAAGGGTTGGAAAAAAGGAAGCTGACAAGATGCCTGGAGGTTTTGTTAAAGATCTGCGCAGTGCAGAAGGGCAAATGTCTTCCCGCTTTATCTCCGCTGTGAAGCAAATGGGCAATAAAAGAGGAAAGAATGGGGCTTCTTGCTGTTGCATTATCCATTCCATCTTCAGCGCTGGTATTAGGCTTATGTCCTCTGCAAGGAGAGTCTGAATTTTCTCCCTTTAGCAAAATGGTGTGTGATGGTGTGGTGTTTTTTTAAAAAATGAAATCTGTTTTATCATCTGACACACACTCTTTGAGGAAACTTTGTCTTAGAGTTCAGTGGGTTTATTTAGTCACCTGCTGACAAAGTGCCTTTTGGCCTGAAAAGCTGTGTGTTTTGAAAAATAAAAAATAAAAACGGGATGAAAAGTCTTAGTCCCCCTGCCCTCCCACCCCATGAATAGCTTGCAAAGAACCAAACAAAACCCAAGGATAGAATCAGTCGCGTGTATACAATGGGGTGACTCTTGCCTGTATTAACTCAGTGCATATGCTATGTAAAATGTGGGCCTTATTCCAATGGATCCAAGCTTCATAGTCTTCAGTTATATATCCTATACCAGTGGTTCTTAACCTTGGGTAATCCAGGTGTTCTTGGACTGCAATTCCCAGAAGTCTTCGCCACCAGCTATGCTGGTTGGGGCTTCTGGGACTTGCAGTTCAAGAACACCTGGGTTACCCAAGGTTAAGAACCACTGTCCTATACTATTGCCACCATCGGGAGTGGAGTGAGGTGTTATGAGATGCTCAGATAGACAATAGAATCAGAGTCAGAAAGTCCAATGTAATGAATGTGATGGCTAATACCTGTTCACTTCTAAGTGACAAGGAAGTTAATCATGATTGCTTGCCATTTCCTATAGTGGGAGACATCTGGTGTGATGGAGAATTCAATTTCTTTATCTATAAATTGTTTTTCCTTTTTCTTTAAGTATCTAGATAGATATACGACCCCCCCCCATCTACTGAGTGATTGATACGTTCAGTGGAAAAGTAGTTGGTTGCTACAGAAATGCTGTGTTTTATATATTTGAAAACAAGAGCTGTGTGAGGCTAAATGAATAAGATTGGCATTTGTGACTGGTGTGGTAGGGAAAGGAAAAGATATGCATTTGGGGCTGGTGGATGCAAGACGGTAAGTAAGAACAGCAAATGGTAAGAAGCTACCATCCTTTCATTCTTCATCTTTTATTGTTCAGCATAAGACAATGGCGAATTACAAAGTAGTTTGCTATCTAAAATGCAAAAGATGCCCAGAAATGGCTTCAGGTTTTCTCAGAGCAAAAGGTCTAAGGAAGATTGTTTGGCTTAATTTATATATCCCATAAACCTAACTTAACCCAGAAGGCTTTGCAGCACTTATTTTGTATGCTCTGTGAACCAATTTCCTTGTTCATTTGCACCTGTTTTTCAATTTTAAATTGAATAAGGCTTCTTGTTGCATCTAAGGGCAGAGTTTAATACACCACTTTGGCTGCACTACAACTATAGAAACAGGTTTTATTCTTGCCTCAGATTCAGGGTGCTTCTGCAACACCCCCCCCAAGACATCATTGTAAAAAAAAAGGTATAGGTTTTAGATGTTTGTTTACATTAAAGCCTCATCTGCTTTAGAGCTTGAAATTGGCTTGTTGCTTTCAAGATCAAAGGCCAAATTTTTAATCTTTTGTGCTATAAGTGGAGAGCTGATGTGGAACTATGCAAGAACTAATAGTGTATAAGGCTGACATACCCATCAACTTTGAGATACCAAAATGGGAGCTTACAAGGTGTGTTGGGGCCAAGCTACCATTCAGATTGCCTCAGGAAAAAAGCAGCAAAATAACTGTAGTTTTTAGTCTAGTCTGTTGAAGAGACATTTCTTCCTTTAATTTAGGCAGTGAGTGGGAAGACTTAATACCAACAAGTCTGCCTTTCAAACCTCAGCATTCCAAGAACCCCTTAAAAAATGGCGCTCTCCTATGTTTACGTTTTCTACAGAGACAACACATGAAACCCACCCCTTCACGTGGACTCTTAGGGGCACCGAATGAAAAGGAGTAGATGCTGGGAGAAGGGAGACTGGATTCACAGAGAGAGAGAGAGAGAGAGAGAGAGAGAGAGAAGGATCAGTTTGCATAACCAGGATTAGCAAGGAAAAAAGTACAATAGGGTGCACACAGGAAAGGGGCTAGCAGATGCGTACGTGTGCACACACAGACACAGAGGCAAACTGCTTATATAGCTGCAGGGTATGGAGAACATGGATAGTCAGACAAGGATTGCAGAAGCATGAAGAGTCTCTGGGGGCCAAGTCCCAGCTCCTGTGGAGACTTTCTATCTTACTCCCTGGTACTCCTTCCTACAGTCTCTCCTGGTTAGCAAGAGTGAAAATATTTGCCTCAGCTCAGAGCTAAGTATGTTCTCAGTTCTCCACTCCTGCACTAGTAGATAACTCCTGTGAACTAAGGCAAGTGGCACCAGGCAAAGTAGGTGTCAGGCTCAGGAATCTGTGTTTGGTGAGCTCCTGGCTGCCAGGGTTGGGCTAAGCGGCGATAACCTGACACATAACCTGGCTCTAGTGGAGCCATGGCTCATGGCATCAACAACACAGGATTTGTTAAGTAGCAGAGACTGTGACAGCCTCTTGTACAGACTTCCTGGAGCTTAACTACTAAGGGTTTGAGAGTGGTTTGTCCTTGGATGGGGAGTTAAGAGCAATTTGCTACACGGAAAACCCTCTTCTGGTGAAAACATACACTACTGGATCTCATTTGTTGACATGGATCAATCCAGTCACCTGTGGCTTTGCTGCCTCTGAGTGGGCACCTGCTGGTTCAGCAGTTAATGCTCATCTCTATAATTTAAACATCCTGAATTTGGATATTAGCCATCACTGTCATTGTTTAAACATACCATTTCCACAACAGCGAAATGTATATGGTTTGGCCATAGTTCTAAGCGTAAGAAAAGACATCTTTGTCATATGAGATAGTCAGCCACCAGTGGCTTCTAAAAGTATGACGAGACATGCAAATTATTCGTGCTTCTCACACTCCTAGTCCAATTTTGGAACCGTGTGCCTCTTCCCTGTGTACAATGAGAAGCATAAATTGTGTGGTTGCCTGGGAAGCTGCCCTGTTTAGGGCTGCTCTGAAACCATTAGAAGATCTTTAGCAAGGCACTTACACATCTGCTCTTCTTCCTTCTTTGTAGCCTTGAAAACCATCACAAGGCAGGAGTCTGCAGAGCTCCAAAAGAATGCAATTCATTCTTTGGGTGGGCTTTTACATTTCCCCCCCCCTTTGGTTTTTGATCATCCCTATTCTTCACTGTGTAACACTGATTTGGAGGTGTTGTAGCCCTTAGAATAGTCCAGATTACCTGTCAAAACCCGTAATTGGCTGCAGATGAGTTTCATTAATGTGAAGATGCCTGAAATCTTTGCTCTCATGAACTCTGATTGGTCTTGCTAGTCACTTTTTATACATGGTATGCCTAAAGGGATGTGGTGGCGCTGCGGGTTAAATTGCAGAAGCCTCTGTGCTGCAAGGTCAGAAGACCAGCAGTCGTAAAATCGAATCCACGCAACGGAGTGAGCTCCCGTCACTTCTCCCAGCTCCTGCCAACTTAGCAGTTCAAAAGCATGCAAATGCAAGTAGATAAATAGGTACTACCAGGGTGGGAAGGTAATGGCGTTCCGTGTCTAGTCATGCTGGCCATGTGGACATGGAAACTATCTATGGACAAACGCTGCCTCTACGGCTTTGAAATGGGGATGAGCACCGCCCCCTCGAGTCGGACATAACTGGACTAAATGTCAAGGGGAACCTTCACCTTACCTATGCATATAGGCAGGGTAATCATATTATAGAACGGCTCTCAAATCATTTCTCCAGATGTTTGAACGAGACAGCAAGTTTGGGAATAGAAATGGGGGAGGGGGGAAAGAAAGGACAGCAAAAGAGACCTTCTTCAGAACTGATTGCCTGAGTCCATCAGAGGAGCAGAACCATGCTGGGAAGGGCAGAATAGAATGGTAGGGATCTCAGCAAGCAGTATGAAAAATGAAAGAAAGGGAAGATGAATTCAATAGGATACCATTGAGAGTGGAGAACTGGAAACTGTAGACACAGAAAGAGGGGAAAATGAGAGACTTTAGAAAAGGGTATGACGCCAGGTGAATAAGTTTTTTTTAAAGGAATATTCTATTTAGGAACGTAACAGCAGGAAATTGCAGAAGTTTATCAAGAGCTGGAGGAATAGGTACTGAAGGAAAAATACCCAATTATCTACTTCCCTCTTCAGGTAGTGGCTAGGACTTTGAGGAATTAAAGGTGGAAGAGATATCCCCATTGCATGGTGTTGATTTTGGTCTATTGAGTCTCTTTTTCAGTTTGGGGTTGATCACCACACACATCTGAGAATAAGGTAGTGCGGAATTGCTGTTTCAGAATTGAAGCAGACATGAACAATGTGTCTTTCCTTTATTTCAGTGCAGGTGCATTTGTAAGTGACCTCACAAGCTCTCTGGCTCCCTTTGAAGCTGAATTCCATAATGATAGCAAATTAGACTTGTCAGAAAGATCTAGCATTAGCATTCTGGTGCTGTGCCTTCCTGAAGACTACTGAACTATTTCATCTTTGTGGATTCATTTCAGAAAATGGGCGGCAAAGTTGCATTAGGCTTGGAGAGTCTAAAAAAGGGAGCAGAGCCGAAGAGTATGAAATTGGTCTTGAACGTAATGCTGTTTTGTACGGACTTTGGAAGCAGGTCATGTTGTTTTGTGGGACCTGATTGTAACAGGAGAATATGCTTGGATAAGGTGATGCAGTATGCCTAGCAACACCTAACTCTACCAGTACCCTAAATTTCTTGTTAGAAACAGGAGCATGGCCAGGCTAAACTGTAGATGCATTTTAATGCTGTCTTCAAAGGCACAGTATAGAGGATTGGAGCTTCTTGCTACAGACACTGAATACAACTTAAAACCACTGGCAGCTTGCAGTCAGAACAGGCCAGTTCCCCACACATGCATTTGGGGGGTGAACCACACCTTTTTTTTTTTTTTGGCTTGGTCACCCCTATTCTGATACTTTGTTTAAAATGGGACTTAACATTATGTAAATGTGTTAGGCCAGGCTATATTTATAGAGGAACCAATCAGCTACCTATTGAAGGAAGAACATGTGTTGAAATAGTTGTTAATCAGTGTAAGAAGAAGCATTAGAAATGTTTTTCTACAGTTATTTCATAGTGGCATGAATTTAGGAAAGAAACTGCTAACTCATCAGAAAGCTGACAAAACAAGAGGCAAAGAGAAGCAACACTGAACAGTTAAAAGCAAACAGTTAAAATCTAAAATATATTCTAACACATTTCAGACTAATGTAAAGTCTAAACAAAAGTGGACAAAGAGAAACTTATCCGGATTGCCCAGCTAGATTGTCTTGTCTTGTATCAGCTGTACCAACTTTAATTATAAGCTGTCTATTTTTCATCAGGCCTTCCTTTTCTTTCCAAACAGGCATTTTCTTGTTACAAATAAGCACCAATTTTGTACAATGGTTTGCAATGTGTTGTTGGAGGCAGTTTGTGACATCTGAATGTGCTCAGTGTGTATATGCAGTACTTTATTTTGATATGGTGAGGGTGGAGTAATAGGATGGCCAATAGGATGACATTTCAAGGTTCCTCCAGACAGGGTATTTGTTCTAACTTGTTCTGTCTCCCTTTGTCCATCTTTCTTGTGGAAGGCTGTAGGATTTACCCAGATTTACTGAGATTCACATTCACTAACTGATTCCTGCTTCACATGCTGGAGCCATGGAAACAAAAGATAGTCAATTCAAGGAGGCACTTGTCTTTTAGAAAAAGGAAGCAGAATTTGCTTTGCTTGCCGTTTGCTGCTGCTCCTTGGAGGCAGGCAGGATAGTGCTATGACGATTTTCAAAAAGGTGGTGGAAGCAAGGTTCAAACTGCGAAGAGAAGCAAGCATCCTAAAGGGCAAAGATTGTCCCTGAGGGGGTGAAAAACAGGTATGAAAACTAAACGAAGGGCTGGGGAGGGAGAAAAACAATCTAGAAAAACAAGAATAAATTTGTTATGAAGCAAGATAAGGTAAATGTCATCTGGATGCTGGAAATAATTTCCATTCTGATCTGTGCTTCTCAGGAAACACTCTTTGGATGAGTACAAATGGCCTATCTGGAACAGTGCAAAGTCTGTTGGTGTGAGGTGATTTTCTGCATTTTATCATGCTTATAAATAGATATACAAATACCCCCTGCACAGGTGGCGTTAACGAGGGTCCAGCCCCATGGGGCCAGACAGTCCACTCACCGATCTGCCACAGACGCCGTGATTGTGTCAATGGTTCTGCAGTGTGTGATCTGCTCGCCACTCTTCGACCTTGCAGCAAGGCTTGTCCTCCCATCTCCTGCCAGGAGTGGCGAGCGGATCGCGCGCTGCAGAGCCATTGGTAGAACTGTGCCATCCACGTCCACAGTGGATCAGTGAGTGGACCATCCGGCCCCATGGGGCTGAACCTTCGTTAATGCCACCTGTGTGGGGATATTCATAGGTATACGAATACCCCCATCTCTACTTTTAAATCAAATGAAAAGGATAGATTAATCTTGTTCTATCTTGCATAAACAATGTTTCTGTCCCAGTGAAGGCTACTGTTCCTCATCACAGGACCTGTAGCAGTTTCTGATTAGAAGATTAATCTCTCTGAATTGACTAGTATTTACTTCCAGGTGAACAGGGTGAGAATCAAATTTTATTTACAGTCAATATACTATAATATTCAGTGAAAATGTGTATTAAAAATAGACATTCATAAAATACAGATTTATTTTTAAAAAAGCAAAGCAAGGGATATACATAAAAGACAGAAGAATTATATACTGTGTGGCCAAATTCAGAAATGCAAGCAGGGAGGGGGAGAACTGAACAACAGGATATATCAGGTCCATTTATGGAAACTGCAATGGCAAATAACATGTAAAATAGACTCCAGAGTTGTTGTTGTATCTGCCATCCAGTAAATTGGGAGAGAGAATGTTAAAGCTCGCCAAAGCAAAAAACAACAACAAAAACACTGTATTTTGGAATAATTAACCATTGCAAAATAGGACATTCCATCTTTTCAGGAAATGCCCAGTAGCCCCTGAGACTGAGAGGAACAAGATCTCCCTGCATATCCTTGCTGAGCTTGGTAATCAACATTCAGTAGCCTGTGTTTAATGGTTAACTTGGCACCTTTAAGTCTATAGATGGCAGATATGAGGGTGATAGGCCCACTGAAATGGGTTTTTGTGTCATGGCCTTTAGCCAAGGTGATTTGTAAGAATTGAACATGCTATTAAAGGCCAAAGCGTTGGGAGTGATTGTACTAAAGTGAACAAGATGAATCCACACCGGCCTATTTTAAAGAATTTAGATCAGCTTGATGACAGCTCCAGCAACATATCTGGGGACCCTGGCATTTATCATAAAAAATAAAGTATGAGTTCTTTTCAATTGAATCAGAAATGAATGATACCAAATTGGTGCCCCAGAAATTCTCAGTGAAAGAACAAAACAAAATGAAACAGATCAAGTCTCCTACATATTGTTCTGCTTTTGTCTTGGTGTATTTTTTTTCCACTGCTCTTCAGTCACTGTGATGCAGTGGATAGAATGATGAACTAGAACTCTGAGGAACAGGGTTTGAATCCCTACTCAGTCATTTAAACTCACTGGGGAATTGGAACTAGTAAAATCACTTAAATATCTCACTTACCTTGAAAGTCCTATTAGGGTCACTATAAGTTCAAACTTGACAGCAGAGAACAAACACACTAGCCTTTAGCTTGATGGAACCATATACCTAGATATTTTTTAAGAATCTACTTGTTTGATTCTGTTATGACCCACAGCCTGGGGAAAAAAATCCTTACTCTTAGAGAAAACCAATATTTTTGTTCTAGTATAATTAATTGTTTAAAGAATGCTATTGCAATACTCGGCAAAGACACTCAATAATCTCTTTAAGACCCAACTGAATCTGAGAGATCAGAAGAGCATGGTCAGTGTAGAAGAGAATGAAGAATTTTGTTGGGCCTCTCTTAATTTGGTGAGGTGGTAACCTCTCCATAATTGTGGAAAATATAAATTGAATAAGACAGGTTTAAGAACCCATCCTTGTCCGACACCTGAAGAAACAACAATTTCATCGGTGAGATGGCCTTGACTACTACAGCAAAACTGTACTGATTGTATACATCGTTAGGAAAAGATTCAGAGAGGTATTTTTGTGGACTGAAAATGCTTCCAGGCAAATTCTCTATGAATCACACTTACACAGAGATAGATATGTCCAGGAGAGTGCTTCCTGCTGAGCAGTGGGAACGGAGTCATTCCTATGAGGGGTAGTAACAACACATTTAATATTGTATCATACGTAAGTCGTGGTGGACAGATTGCAGGCATTCACCACTTGCTTTGTTTACTAGAATTGAACAGGAACTATTTAATCTCTAATTTAGAAACTTGAAGTGTATTACTTAGAGCCAAGAACAAAGCAGAGTGTATGTTTATGGGGTCAAATTTTTAAAACAAAGTTACACTCAGCCCAGAGTTTTCAGTACTAGAATGTGGCATAAAGAAATAACTATTTCTGCTTTCCCTCTAGTCTTTTTTTCTTTCAGTAGCCTACTTTGGAGAGTTAAAAACATCTTTATGTTGTTAAATAATTGGGAGTTAAAAAAAAACTGTTGAGGGCAGAGTGTGTGAGGAAACTGTGTTTTAAAATATATAAAATAAATAAACTTCCTTTAATTATGCAGCAGAGAAAATGGTTCAGTCAGAAACCTACAGAGAAGATTATTTATTTATTTATTTATTTGATTTTTTTACCCCACCCCTCTAGACCATGTCTACTCGGGATGAAGTCTTCCTCAATGGACCACCCCTTAATTTATCTCTATTTACTTACATTTCTACATAGGTTTTTTTTTAAAAAAAACCCATATTGTGTAAAAATGTTAGCTTGTTATATTACTGAGCTTAACTAGTTAACTAGCTTCATTACTGATTAACTGGTTGGTTACATAACACATCACTCTGTCTTCTTCTGACAGGCTCCATTGCCAATACTGATAGACTTAACTGAACCCTGACTGGAAAAAAGGCAGGAAAAGAATCTGATGCAGAAATTGGCTGTTAATTATTTGATTGACATCCACCCCAGCCTAGCAAGGTCCCTCCCAGCCATAACCTCTCAAAGTTATTGTATGTAGGTTGCAATATTGCAACAAAACCTTGCTAATCTGTTGCAGGGATGAAAGTAGTTCAAGAGCAGCCAATACCTGCTGTGTGTTGCCTGAAAATCTGTTGTCATACCATGTATTCGGTGCCACATGCTTCGAGCCATAGGGAAGTGAATGGCAGTCTTCACTCTTGCCCTTAAAACGTAGAACTGAAAGATAGTTAAGTCAGTCTGAAAGCACAACTGCTAGTAAAGACAAAATTGGGAATGGGTTGCTTTCAATGACCAAGCCAGTTGTAATACTCACCTGCACTGTAAGGTAATTGGAAAGGGCACCTGCCAAATAAGAGGAAAAAGGATGGAAATAAAAGCATGTGCCATTAATTCAAGTACAATCCATAGAGCTGACATTTTGTGGTTCAATATTTTATATGAACACCTGACCTCTGTCTCTTCCCTTCTCACAGTAAATACAAGGAATGATAGCAAAAGCCTGTTTTGAAGGGGGAATGGATAGGTCTCTTTGTTACCTCTGAAGCGGATTCGATCTCTCTGTAGAGAGATGCACCATTTCTTCCAGTGTTTGCACCTTGCTTTTAACAAAATGATTTGTTTCCACTCAGATGCCATCATGCAAATCTTATCCTCGGAGGAAATCAGCAGGAAATGAAATATGTATTGAGTTCTCTTCCCCCATCTTCACAGCCATTTTTCCTTGTGAGAAAATGTCGGTGGGCTGCAAATATTGCTATTTTCTTCAAAGTTCTCTGACTCCCTGAGCCACATAATATCCCTTCAGAGTTGCTCACTACATAAAGTCATGCTTACGGCCTTGCTTGCTGGAGGCTGCTGCTTTGGCTGTTGCCAAAAGGACTATTCGCTTTTTCTCTGCAGAGTCAGAAGGCAGAAATAGCTGTGAAAATCAGTGGCTTCCCTACTGGAAAAGTGGTATACCAGGGAGAGGCAACCCCCCCACCTCACCCCTACACACACACTTTCTCATAAACTGCTGCTGAAAAGCTGCAGGCTTCTATCTTTCTTTTAAAGAGGGAGTTCAAGTGACTATTGCTAATTGCTATACTTCCATATGTCACACCAATTGATTCCTGTGCTGCTGCTTATTTCATATTTTCTCCTTAAGTTGCAATGTGCTTGATCCTTAACTTCCTCTCCCAGTTTCTAAAAGCTGCAGATGTCCACAAGAGAAAGAAAGTACTGTATATAATAACCAGAAAGTTTGCAAATATAGAGTGGAGGAGGGGGGAATTACTGGCAATTGCATGGTCCTTTTTTATTTTTTTTAAATAGTATTTATTTATTTATTTATTTATTTATTTATTTATTTATTTATTTATTTATTTATTTATTTATTTATTTATTTGCTCCTCTGACAGGCAGTCCTTTATAGGATGGCTATATAGCGCCTCCAAGATCAGAGGCAGCATCTAAATATGAGGCATCGGATTTGTGACCTCCATGGAAGTCATCATCATTGTTCATATCAGAAGCAATCCAGTGGTGCTTCTGGAGCAGAAGGATCAGCTGACAGGGAGCTGTCATAGCCCAGAGGATGGCCAAATATGCTCATCCTTCTCACGTTATTCAGGGAGGCTCCTTCTGCATTCGCCACCCATGGAAGTGGTAAGACATGGGTCAAGAGCAGAATGAAGCCAATAAAGAGGTCACCCAGTATGGATGGGTGAGACACATGAAATGTTAACAGCATCTTGTCCCAAAGTGGGAAATTATACTCTAGAGAAGTCAGTGGAAGGAAAGAGAAAATAATGTGGGGTTCCAAAATAATTATCCCAAAGTGAATGATGTAGAAAAAGGTTCTTCTTCAGGACCTGTGCTATTTCACTTATCATGCAAAACTGAGATTTTGGAGTTACAGTTCTGGAAGAAAATTATTTACTTATTTATTTAAAATATTTTAACCCCACCTTTCTCCTTTCAAAGGACCCACGTCAACTTGCATCATTAGAAGACAATATTAAAAACTAAAAACACTAAAAACTAAAAACACTACTACAAAAAAGAGCAAACAGATGCCACACTAAAAGACCGTTTTTGTTTTTGTTTGTTTAGTCGTTTAGTTGTGTCTGACTCTTCGTGACCCCCATGGACCAAGGCACACCAGGCCCTCCTGTCTTCTACTGCCTCCCAGAGTTGGGTCAAATTCATGTTGGTAGCTTTGATGACCCTGTCCATCCATCTCGTCCTCTGTCGTCCCCTTCTCCTCCTGCCTTCACACTTCAGTAAACAAACGCAACTCCAAAAATGCATTCAAAGCAGTAAGGCATAATCATCCATTTAACCCCCCCCCTCAGGCAGCCAGTCATTAAGGGAAAGCTTGCTTGAAGAGAAACGCCTTTGCCTGCTTGTGGAAGGACAGCACAGCCTGGCCTCCTGTGGGACGAGGTTCCAAAGTCTGGGAGCAGCAACAGAGAAGGCCCTCTTCTGTGTGCCCATGAAATGCACCTGTAAGCATGGCGGAACTGAAAGAAAAGCTTTTCGTGACAATCTTAACAGCCGGGCAGGCTCATAAAGCGAGACTTGCTAGCTCTGACCCAAACTGTTTATGGTTTTATAGGTTAAAACCAGTGTTTTGAATTATGACTGGGGTTCAAACCCTTAGCAAAATTTCAAAGATAGTGGCCACATAATACAAACACTAAACCTTTATTTTAATGATAATGCCTCGTGTGGGTGGCATTATCTTGTGAGGCTGCTTGAATTTGCTTGTCCTTTTTTTCTGCTTATATTTGATGTGTAGAGGGAGGCAACAAAGCACAGTTCGGAGCATGGTTTGCGAAGAAATATGATGCTTTACTTTTGGAAGGGGAAACACGTAGACCTTGGACCAGACCTTGTCCTTGCATTCAGTTCATGGCCTTCAGAGAGTCATTTGTCTGCATCTCATCCAGTACTTTGCTTCCAGCACTAGCCGTCCGAAAGCTTACAAACAAGGCAGAAGAACAGTAACATTCCCTCTGTGTATGCGTCAGGGAGGGACGGTCAATTATTACACTGCTCACATACCCTTATAAATACCTGGGGCTTTTGGAATATTCGAACTTGAACTCTCCAGCCTATGGAATGGTAGCCATTGTTGAAATTGTTTTTGCTCTGAGGCTGAAACGAAATAACAAGGAACCCTTATCAAAGTTTGGTCAGCGTAGAGGAGGGGAGATGGTGATGGGTGAGCTCTATCCTATACATCTGCAGACAGTTGCTCTTTACTCATCTGAGTGGGAATTAACCCCTGTGTGCCAGTTGCCACCAAATAACTGATGTAGGGTTGTACGATAAATAGCATCTACACGAGTACTAGCTGCCCATTATCTAGACAAGTACCATTATCTAGACAAGTACTAGCTCCCCATTATCTATACGAGTACCATTATCTATACGAATACTAGCTGCCCATTATCTATACGAGTACCATTATCTATACGAATACTAGCTGCCCATTATCTATACGAGTACCATTATCTATACGAGTACTAGCTGCCCATTCCACCTCTTCTTTTCCTTTCCCCAAGGGAAAGTTGCCCCTCCCCCGCTCCCAGAGATAACTCTCCAGGAGTGTGAGCAAAATAAAAAGTGAGGAGCGGTGCAGATCCAAAGCAGGAGTGCTTATTAACCACTTCTGATTTGAGTTGGCAAGTTTGAGTCCGCCCCTCTGCCCGTCATTTGAAATGCTGTAGTAGATGGACACAGACTGTCTCTATAAACATCGGGCTTTCGTGGTTGATGAGAAGGGATCACAGTAAGGGTGAAACAAGTACAAATAGCTTTGTGTGAATAGAGCTAAAGGAAGATGTGGATGGGAGTGGCTTTGGAGCCGTGGAGGTTCATGAGTTCAGTTTTCAGGGGTAGTGCCATCAAATCACCGATTCCTCTCTAGGTTTTAGTTTCAACCTTAGGGGATCTGTCTCAGGCTCTGAATCTATTTCTGGGGACAGGACTTAGCACCTCCGATAGGACCTGCAAAGTTTGGACTAAAACCCAGAGCAGATTTGCTGGTGCCCTTCTCACATTTGGAATTACCAGCCTACACAGCTTGGGATGGTGGGTGGAATTTGAAATTTCCCCACTCATTTACTCTGCTTAGATTCCCCTCCCTGCACATATTTTTCCCCGGGCATCTGAGAGAAATTCTGTCTGATTTATGAAGTTTTTATTTTAATTAAGATGTGGAAATGGGAACTAGGCTTCATTAATAAGGCAATAAAAGTCAGAGATAATTTGAGGACAAAGTAAAGGAAAACAGGAGCAGGAAGTTAAGCTGATGAAAGGCCAGCGAAGGTTTGGCAGCTTGGTCCAGGGCAGACTGGAGCTGGCCAGTGTCCACTTGGAATCAGTTTCCTAATTAACTCTAATCCTCTGTTCACTTCTGAAATGTTGGAATGGATACCGCTGCTCTTTCCCCCACCCTACAGGCATTTTGCTCGTTGTGACTCCAGAATAGGTGCAAGCTCAGAAGCAAAGAGAAGTAAATTAAAGAAGACCGTTTTTTAGTTTTCAAGGGTATTGGATATGCTTTCAATACCCTTTCCAAGCTTGTACATTCCACTGCAGGAACTTCATTAACACACTCATTAGTGTTATCTGATTCACTGCTGCAGCCTCTCATCAGGAACCTGGAACAGCAGCTGGAAGAGGAAATCAGTTCGAGCTAATGTATATGTTAATAACACTAATGTTTGTAGCATTTGGTGTTAGTAAGGTAGTAAAATATCTACATAGTGTATCCTTCCAACAAAGAGTTGAGGGGGAGAGGGATCACAGCAACATAAAAGTTACCAGCTCAGAACATTTATAGTTGGTATTTATAGATTAGCCGAGTATGTTAGAAATTCAGACAGTACAATATCCACATGACGATCCATGGCATGAATTATTCAGCCAGATGGACTTCAAACCAGGCTAAGTGACAAACAAAACAGAACGGATGTTTCACATAGTTTGCCCCCATGTCCTGGCTAGCCCTGTCTATAGTCAATAGATCTCTGGCAGCAGAAACCCATCTGCTTAATGGTCTCTGGATGTGCTGCTTTTTGAAGCTCCTGGAATTCTTTTTTTTAAAAAAGCTCATACTTTGGAAATCTCAGTGGAAATATAGATAGAATCAGTTAAATGAAGAGTGTTGCTTTTTCAGATGAAGGATTGGTAGATTTGGTCTGCTTTCTTAGAAATGTTGTCCTAACTGGGCTGAACCACCTATTCCTTTTTTCAGAAGGACACTTGCCATTAGTGTCGGCCTGCAACTCTTTCCCATGAGAACTTTCACCAATCTTGTTCAGTAAGATAGAAAAGGATTTTTTAAAAAATCAATCTGTTCAAAGGAGGAGGAATTTTGGGGAATTCTAATCCTTATTTATTAGTTGATTGCTGCTGCTTTGTTTCTATCAGGAGCAACCCTGTGGTGTTTCCAGAATGGAAAGATCAACCAACAGGGTTCTGTCAATGCCCAGAGGATGCCCAAATGCATTTGCAATCCTCTCATTTTTGGGGGTGCAAGACAGGGCATTAACATGCATTAGGGGGCCAAAGTTAATGCCCTGTCTTGCACTCTTACAGTCATCTCCGTGGTACTTTCAGTTTCCCACACATCAATTAAATTGAGGAAAAGTGGCCATAACACAACCACAAGGTAAGATCTTGATAGGCTGAAGCACTGGGCTGAAAACAACAGAATGAAATTGAGCGGGGATAAGTGCAAAGTTCTAAACCTAGGAAAAAGAAACCAAATGCACAGTTACAAGATGGAGTATCCAAATCCTGTGAAGTATTGTTTCCTTCTATTTGGCACTGGCTAAGCTTCATCTTGAGTACTCTATCCATATCTAGACATCACACTCAAAGAAGGATGCAGACTTACTGGAACAGGTAGGGAGAAAGGCAACAAGGATGATCAAGGAACAGGAAACCGAGCCCTATGAGGATAGATTGAAAGAACTAAACATACTTAACCTTGAGGGGAGATATGAAAGTACTCTTCAAATACTTGAAAGCTTTTCATACAAAGGAGGGGTAAAATCTGGTCTCAGTATTTCTAGAGCGCAGGACACACAATAATGGACTGAAGTATAAGAAAACAGTTTTCAGCTGAATAGTAGGAAAACTCTATCTGTTAGAGCAGTATGATAATGGACCCAGTTACCTCAGGAGGTGGTGAGGGCTCCAACACTGAAGGCATTAAAGAAGAAAAAAATTGGGCAACCATCTGTCAGACATTGTATACTTTAATTTGGCTTGAGCAGGGAGTTGGACTTGATGTCCTTATTGGCCCCTTCCAACACCATTATTCTATGATTCTATGAACACTTTACACAGGGTTTTTCAAATCAGGAAGAATGGGCAGCCTGGGAAGCAGCAGAGTGAAGAAATGTATAATAGAAACAATAAAACCAAGCACTCTTGCTTAACTTGCAGTGTTGTGATCGGCTCAAAATATCACCAGGAGAAATTCTAATGGGTCCTGAAGTGAATGTAGGAAAATCAACACATTTTTATGAAGAAATAAAACTTTGGGGAGTTTGCAGGACAAATTACAACACAGCACTAGGTTTACTTTTTTCCCTGAGGTAGACACAACACAGCTGTCCCTCACACCCACTACAGGGCTTTCAGGGCAAAGGCTGAATTACAAGTATTTGCAGTAGAGACAAAAAATACCTCCAATATTGGTAATGACACTCACCGTCCACCCCCCCTGTAAATTTTGGAAAGCCTGGGAAGGTACTGAACCCTGAAGAATGGCAGTTAGTGCTAGACCAGAATTCCTCAGAAGATCTTTTTCCTTTAGAACTATTTTGAGATCTTCCTTTTCCTCCCACCACTACAGTGCAGGGAATAGAAGGAGATAAGAGAGAGGTCACTGTGGAGGAAGGAAAGTAGTGGCCAGGCTATGCACACAGTTGTTGCAACAGGGCTTCTGAGTATAAAAACCAATACTTCTTGGGGGCAAAGGAAGATCCAAGAAAAATTCATTGCAGTCACTGCTAATTATGAGCCCTGCCTGGAGTGGGTGGGAGGGATATGTTGGATGGTTTTTCCTTCCTGTGGAGAAATTCAGTGAAATTGCCCTGTAAATTTCTCTGTCCACAGATAAGGTAGAGAACTTTGGGATGCATGTATATATAGCAGTATTTATTGTAAACATGCAATCAGCTACTTCCCCAATAGCAGGATACCCTGCCACCACCTAATGAGAGAGGATACAGGAAAGATTATAGCCCTAATTGGGTAAAATATCAGGTAGGATTTTGTTTACAAAATAATTTCTGCTCCATGTGCTATAAATGATTACACCATAAAGGCTTCTAGCCTCTACTTTCAACTTTGTTGAAGGCCATCTGTTTTGTACTTCTGTTGTGTCCACCATATTCAATGACAAAGTGTGAAGAAATCCTCAAAGTTCTCCTCTTGAATATTCTAAGCTGTTCTGGAATGTGCTAGTTGAACAATTGTGTAAAACCACAATGAAGGGAGAGGAAAGGGTTTGCTGTCCTCTGAAGATGCCGGCCACAGAGACTGGCGAAACATTAGGAAGAACAACCTTCAGAACACAGCCAAAGAGCCTGAAAAACCCACAACAACCATTTCCTGTCCTGCTTTCATGACAGACATTTGAACACCCTCACACTTTCTAAATTTCTTACCAAACTGAGTTTACCACTTCTCTAATAGAGCATACTTGTGTAAAAGGAAGCTGCATGGAGTTTAGTAAATATGCCTAGAATTGTGCACAATTGCACTTGGATGAGAGAAAGGAAAATCACCATCAAAATACCAGGCTGTGAACATGCAGCCCAGTCACAAAACTTAATACCTTAATACTGAAGTCTACTGAATGTACCTGCCTCAAATACTGTACAGTATTTGTTTTGGCTGGCGTTCATTTTCTGCCTATCAGACTACATAGTTAGCTGGCTGACAGATCTCTCTGCAACTAAATGTAACATGAGGATACATTTACCCATAATATATTTACTGAACCTGTTACAGCTCTTGTTACAGCTTGTTAGTATTTCAGGCTTTCCATAAAGTGTAGTATTCCAGACATTCCATAAAGTGGCCAGGTCTCTAATAATTAAGCCTAATTAGTATCAAATTAGATGAGAGTAAAATAAAATACACAATCTTGTAGTGTTTCACTTCCTTTCCTCTGCTGAATTTCAGATTGCCAGTCTGCCCTCTTTTTTTCTTCATCTTTTTTGTTATAAAGCATCATACATTACAACAGAATAATAAATATTAATATATGAACATGCACGGAGCACAAGATTACTAATGGGATAAGATGCTCCATACACTAAAGGTGCATTTAAGTTACGTTCTGCTTTGCCCTCAGAGTGAACAGTGTGGAAATGGGTATTATGCTAAACTCTTGCGCTGGTCAAACAGTATGAATGACTTGATATTATCACAGCCATCATAAAGTTGCTGAGCAGAATGAGTCACCTTTTTGCATGGACAAATATGTAATAGTGCAGGATGCCCTGGTGGCCAGCAATAGTGGCTAGGATCAGCAGTGTCAATTCCAAATTCCTGAAATGTGCTGAACTATCGGATTTGGTTGAAATGTCACAGAGGAGCCTCTTGGTCTGTTTTTCAACAGCCTCTTGTGGTCAGCCACTTGAGGTGACATAACAGAAGAAAAGACGGTTCTTCACCTCTAGTCCCACACTTTTAATATATTTGGGAAGATGATTGGCATCCCCTTGTTTTGCTTTCGCCTGGCTATAAATCAAGGTTTAAAC
This sequence comes from Pogona vitticeps, assembly GCF_051106095.1. NCBI lineage: Eukaryota > Metazoa > Chordata > Lepidosauria > Squamata > Agamidae > Pogona > Pogona vitticeps. The sequence continues at coordinate 226,854,877 of NC_135783.1, read as the reverse complement.
AGTAAAATAGTTTGGGGGCACTTTCCCTTGCCCTGTGGCTTCTGTGGGCTGGAGCAGTAGTCCCCAACCTTTTCAGAACCGTGGGGGGCAGGGGGCAGGGCCCATGCATGGGGTGGTGGGGCCACCCCTACGCTCACAGGTGGGCATGGAACGTTTGCGGGTGGGTCTGGCAATACCGCACGTATGTGCGAGCGAGCGGAGCATGCTCGCAGATGGGTGCGGTGCACTCTTGTGCATGCGCAGATGGGCATGGTATGCTCGTGGGTGAGTGGGGTGCGCATGCATGAAAACGCACCATGCCCACCTGCGAGCACACCATGCCCACCTGCAAATGCACTATGCCCATCCGCAAATGTGCCCGCTCATTCACGCATGCACACGAGCACGCCAAACCCATCATGTGGGGGAGCAGGGGGCTAGAGATCTCTCTCCACGCCGTGGTCCTGTGAAGTCCATGGACTGTCACAGGGCCGCGGACCAGGGGTTGGGTACCCCTGGGCTGGAGGACATCAGGGCCGTGGCAATGCACCTGCCAGAATTGTGTACCCACACCCTTGCTGCTGCTTCCTCACCTGAAGCACCCATTTTGGTTCCTTCTCATTCAAAGCTGGGGGGTGGGGGGAAGGAAATTTGAAACAATGCCTTCCTGTCACTACATTGGAAGCTTGGATTTGTCAAGAGATTCTGCACTCATGAATCAGAGCAGTGGAATCTTTGCTCTCATTAATGGAATTGTCATTTTTATTTCTTCTATTTTTCTTTTGGTACCTGAATTCTATTAGCCTGCTCACGGTGACTCATGAGCACCAATACAGTTTCAATTAAATTTTATATCTGATAGAAAAGCCTTCAGCTAATTTCATGTGAGTTAATAAGCAATTCCTCTTTCCAAACCACATTTTCAGATGTCTTATCTGGAATCCTGATCTCTTCCATATGCACTCTCTATTCTGAACCTCAAGCAAAGTTCTGTGCATTGAACTGTTGCAGAGTATTACTCTGTTGTAATTTCTGTTTGGAGGTGTGATGAGAACTCTGGCCATAACAAAAATCTTTTTAAAAATCCAACTTACAGTACAGTATTGGTGTATTTGGCATTGCACATACTGCTGTTATGTATTTAGGCATTTCCCTCTCTTTCCCTGCTCTCTTTAGTCACTCCTGGTACCTCAATTTTGCTTGTAATATATCGGATAAACCCATGGAGACCAGAAGCACTCAGACATATTTTTACAACCAACTTACCTGGTGGTCTATATGTATGCCTTTTCTAAGTGTCAAGGATAAAAAATTACATGTGTAAAGCACACAATAAAAACATAGGCATCAGGAGAGTGGGAAGTCGAGCATGAGCAACATTTAGACAAGTTGTGCTAGACCTTGTTGGGTGTGGGACCCAGGAAAGAAGAGCATAACCCATAAATATAAATTTATAGCTCTCACAGTAACAGCAGCACCACAGCGCTCTATTGTGCAAGTGGAAAGGCATTAAAATGTCTGTTGCCAGTTATCCTAGCTTTCATCCCTTTCTAGAGATATTTCTTCATGTTTTGGCCTTATTAATTTTCCAACTCCCCTCTCCAAATTGTACAATAAAAGCCTGTTTTGCAATTCATAGGAATATTTACACAAAATTCAAAACTCTCTCAGTTTTTTTAAACCGGAGCAGTGATGTCTTTTATCTATCTCACCCCTATGCTTCAGAGAATCAGCAATCTGATGTTTTATGTGTTTGTTAGACTGAACACATGTCTCAAAAGAAAAATCTTTAAGTGAAGGATTTCTACAAAAGTGACAAGTTCACTTTTTAATATGGTCTCTCTTTTTCTCAATCTCTCTCTCTCTCTCTCTCTCTCTCTCTCTCTCTCTCTCTCTCTCTCTCTCTCTCTCTCTCTCTCTCTCTCTCTCTCTCTCTGTGTGTGTGTGTGTGTGTGTGTGTGTGTGTGTGTGTGTGTGTGTGTGTGTGTGTGTGTGTGTGTGAAAGATCACATTACCAACACTTTTGTCAAAGCCCAGGGTTTCAATCCTAAACAATCATGGATGAGATACATCAAAATACTCTGGTGTGTGCACGCTGCCAGTGACTAAATCTTAGGACTGAGTTTAACTACAGATCTCATACTTATCACAACTACCTGAATCTTTGGACATCTGTGTTTATTTTCCCCATTTCTTTTTCATACTAGCTAGGCTAATGAAGACTTCTATATCACTCCAAGAATAGTATGCTCTTGTGGACTTTTGGTTAGGATTTTATGTTTTGCTTTGTTCTTCAGAAACAACCATTTTTGTTTCTGAATTAAAATGTGAGCTTTTCTTCCACACAGTATTCCTGATTTCCAAAGAAATAATGTGAATGTAAATGGCATTCCCTCAATCCTTCGTGTACTATGGTAAATGTTAGGGTTCTCTGGGGAGCTGCAGCTCCCATGGACTTGATGGCCATTCAGGCCATGCACATTATTACTTCACTTGTGGCTGAAAATGTCTTTAGATGAGGATGTGTCTTCCTTCAGTTATGAAACACACAACTAACATTGCTTTACTCACACTCATACACTCTTTTTCTCACTCCATGATTGCTAGAGGGATCAGCTGGACTCCTGCCCGGATTGGTCCACTGCTGCCAAAGAAGGACCCCAGTGATGTTCGGAGCCCACTTAGTGAGCACTTGTGGTGTTGCGCTTCGCATCTAATACAAATACGAACCATCCATGTCTACTCAGGACTTCAGTGATATTTTTGGAAATTAATGACACAAGATCTGGGGCTGAGCAAGTTTCTCCCATTCTGCCTTCATTTCATGGTGTTGAATAATTCCTAGCCAGAGAGTTCATGGTTCATCTGTTGGGAATTATTCAGTGACCTGTCTATACTGACGAGGAGATTTTTCCCATCTTAAGTGGAGCTACTTGAAGACATATGAATCTGAATTGAAGACAGGAGAGGGAAAATTAAGATCAAGGATCAAATGTTATCCACTCGTTCTTTTAAACTTCTGATGCTTTATTGTTTGCTCTTGTATTTTATATATATATAAAAGCAATTTTCTGCAAAAGGCCAAATTTGAAATACTAAGATACTACTATATATAGTACTTCAAATTTGGCCTTTTGCAGAAAATTGTTTTTTTACATGTCATAATAAGTACTTAAACTTTAAAATGGGATTTTATTCTCAGTATCTTCAGAGGGTTTTTTTTACAATAGTGTATTTTTTTGTTTCTATAGAAAGCAGCCAATTACAAAGTTCTCCCTCTGTGTGTGTGTGTGTGTGTAGGTACACACACACATGCACATACATACATGCAAGTTGTACCATACATGTGTGATTAGGGTATTACATAAAAATAATACATAATTGCTGTTAAGTAACTGGCCTGGCTAACTGGGAGTGCCTGTAGAAGCCTCCTGTGGATATCTTGATTAGATTTTCTTTCCTCTGTGAATGTTGCTATGGTTTCAGGTTTGCTCTGTCAGTGCATTTCTGGCCAGGGTCACCGAATATTTAACCTGAAATATCACCTGCCCTAATACAATTCCTCAAGAGTGTTTTCAGAGGTCCTCTGAAGAAACTGGGACAAACTAGGTATAACACATTCAACCTAACAACATGACTGTAAGAAAAAAAAACCAATACGGTAACATTGGGAATGGTTCCTAGCATATCAGCCTAGTTATCTCTGAGTGGTACAAGCTGGCTGTGATCTTTTCAAAGCAATGATTTTGTGAACAGCACAAGTGACTCATGGACAATGGAAATGAATAAATTCCCATGTAGTAAGAGTTCTATATAGTGCTGTTCTGACCTTATTTTGTGATTAAAGTGGTCAGAACAGCTATCTGTTAGATAGTAGTATAGTAAAGCCTGGAAAAGTTACTTTTTTGGATTACACTTCCCTTAATCCCCAGCCAACATGGCCAAGCTCTGAACTGTAGTCATGTTGAAGCTACCTGCCTGGCCATTTGACGGGAAATGGTTTCATCGTTTTGTCTGTGTGAAAGCCAAAATCACCTTTGCCCCCTGGTATACTGTAATTGTAGTAGTGTCTAAGGTGAGAAAGCATATACAGTAAGTGCTGTGGACAGAGATGTCCCAGAACATTTTGTTGGTTCAGGTAAAAACATGTTCCCCTCCATCTCCTTCCACGTAGAGATGCAAAGAACAGCATGCTACAGAGCACGCTGTTTCACTTCATCCGGATCCCGCCCTGCAGACCACACTTGAGTGTCCTGTCTCTTTTCCTTTCACCTTGCTGGTCGAGGAGAAAGATCCCTGCACTGAGGCTTCATCTGCAAGACCCCTACTTCCCCTCATCTTGCAGATCCCAACAAATGGGACTGGCAATTTAATTTTACTTCAGTGCTAAGCTACTGATCTATCCAGCAGTTCATAGAACTGCAGAGCTGGAAGGGACCCAATGGATCAACAAATCCAGCCTCTGTCAAATAGGCTCACAAGAGAATCAAATTCCTAACCTCTAGCTCTACAGCCAGATAACTAAACCACTGAGCTATCCTTAAGGTAAAGGTAAAGGTTCCCCTTGACATTTAGTCCAGTCGCGTCTGACTCTAGGGGGCGGTGCTCATCCCCGTTTCCATGCCGTACAGTCAGCGTTTGTCCATAGACAGTTTCTGTGGTCACGTGGCCAGCGTGACTAGACATGGAATGCCGTTACCTTCCTACCATGGTGGTACCTATTTATCTACAGTACTTGCATTTTTACATGCTTTCGAACTGCTAGGTTGGCAGGAGTTGCGACAAGCGACGGGAGCTCACTCCGTCGTGTGGATTCAATCTTACGATTGCTGGTCTTCCAACCTTGCAGCACAGAGGCTTCTGCAGTTTAACCTGTAGCACCACCACGTCCTGAGCTATCTAGTTCTACTGATTACAGGACAGTGTCCTTCAATGTATCCAAGGGCAGTAATCTACTCAAGGGGTGTGGGCAGACTGTGGGGCATCCACAGGTCTGTTTATCAACAGAGGGAAATGGCTTAGGATCTCCCACTGCTCCCCTTCCCCCCACCCGACATCAGCCATCTACGTCACTATGCCTAATAGTAGAGCCAGTCTTAAACCATGGAAAAAATAGCTATTGTATCAAAGGCTTCAATGCTATTCAGCTGGATAGTGACTGCTACTCTTTCTTCATGATAAGATCAGGAAAGGTCGGGTTCAGTTTGATAGAGATAAATTAGAAACATAGCAGGGAAAGCTAATTGCCTCTTACAAGGAAATTGGAATTAAAGTATTCTGAGTGGATGTTGATTGAGGAGGAGGATTCACTGTTCTCTTTTCTCTAAATTTCACAGAAAGAGATAGAGAGAAAGACTTCAGTGAGCCATTTTCCTGCAAACCAGAAATCCTTAAGGAAAACCAGCAGAACTTCACAATGAGAAAAGTGTAAAAAGTACAAAATAATGGCTCTTCTTATCCTCTTCTGAGCAACGCAGGCAGGGAGGGGAGACGAAATATTGTTAAAAAGGAAGCTATTCTAGTCCATTCCAGTGGTATAATCTCAGCCCAATTTGCAAAACAGTTCCATTCTTTAGAGCCACATTAGTTGGTAATTTGGTTAGGGTACAGCAGGCTAAAATTATACATGCAGACAGCATAAGCTCAAAGGGAGGGCTAAATAGGATTGAATTGGAATGTCTGGAGCCATAGCTCAATGCAACACATAGATAACCCAGATAACCTAGGGAAAGCTAATGCTAGGTGATTAAATGATTCCCAGCAGAAAGCATTATGTGGATTTTGCTTGTTGTTTGAGCTAAAAACAGTTTAATGGTACAAACACTGATATAAAGAAGACTGCTTGGTTCCTCTCTTGCTCAGTTGACATGTTCAGAGAAACTCTCTGTAAGGTTATGGGGTGAACATGTATGTTCAAGAAAAGGAAGGAATTGTGCCATATATTGTTTGATTGTTTTTCTGCCTTTGCCCACCAAATTTAGGATTTATCGTGCCTGCTGAAAATGCAGATCATATATCTTGTTTTTAAATGATGGTAAGGAATAAATGGGATGGGCAGCCTCTGAGAGCCTGGGCAACCCCAGAAATGTGTCTAAAGTTCCTGCTTGAGTCCTTGGGTTGCCCATTTCGACTGTGTACTCTGCATACGTGCACGTAAACAATACAGTATGACTACTCTTCTCCTATCACAATGTATGGCAGAATTCAGGTTGATAAACAGAATGCAGGGGAGATGACAAAACCTATGCATGATGATGTGGAATGTGTCAAAAGGAAGAATGTATTGGAAGCTGCCTATTTTACACAGGCTTGAGGAGTCAGGAAGATGAGTCCGGAAGAGGAAATGATAATGGCCCTGGGCCTTTCCTTTTCCATTTCTGAATCCTTTGAAGGTATTCCCAAGGCCAAAGTGGCAAGTGGGAGGAGGACTTGACATGCTTTTCCTAACCTATCCTTATCCTTTGAATCAAATGCAGATCAGCCCATGACCAGAAAGTAAAGAATGCTTTCTTTTTGCCTTCTAACCCAAACCTTGCATCTAGGAAAATGAAAGCAACCCTACCTCCTGGAAGGTTGTTGGTTTTTTCCTTGGAGGAGGACTGCTATCCAAAGAGTGTCACATTGTGCTCAGTATCCATGTGGTTGTTTTTAGCCCCATTTCTGCCTGAGCCCCTTGTGGTCCTCAAAAAGCGTCTGTGTTCGTCAGCACTTTGTAGAATCATTCAGCATAACACAAAACACTTCAGCAAAATGGCTATCTTGCACTGGGCAAACAAAATGGCTGTAGGTGAGGTGAGCTTTGGATCAGAGCCTACAGTCTGCCATCTTTCTTAAAGGAATAAGTGTCGCCCAATCTGCTTACTCCCCATTGATAGAAAAACAGCCACACAGTACATGTAGGGCTGAGCAGCAGGTAGATTTTGTGGTTTGTAGACGTTATCTCCCCTCACCACTGGACATGTAAGCAGGGGCAAGTAGGAGCTGACACATGGAGATCTGCTTTCCGTTCACCGACTAATAACAAAAGACATTTTGCTGCCTGAGTCGAAGGACAGAATGGTGTTCCATCTTGTATACCACCAGATTCCACATACAGAAGCAAATTGGACTGGTAGTAGAACCTCAGCTCAACAGTGGTGATGGCATTGATCCCCAATGCATGTCTCAATCAGAGGAGGCATGAATAAGCAAACAGACAACCCGGATGTGTTTCCTCTTGTGTTTTCTAAATCTAGTTTTCTTAAGTTTCGTTCCTTCTTCTCTCCCTCTGGTCATCTTCTGCTTCTTCCTCCTCCTGGCCAAAGTTGCTTCTCCATAATGGAAACACAGACCTCTCACACAGAAGCTTTAGGGTTCTCTAGGGCTCTTCCTTCTGCTCTACTCTAGAAAGATTTCCCAAAGCAATAAACATATTTTTTACTTAATTGCTGGCTAAATCGTAGTTTGCTTTTGTTCCTGTTGTTTTGTTAAATAGACATGATCACAGCACTAGCCTGCTGCACTGTAGTACCATAAATACCAAAAACTACTGCAGATGGGTTAGTTAACATGCCTTTGCTCTTATTCTTAGGAGCAACAAGCAAGTTTTGTGGCATGCATAGTTCTCTTTCCAAATAACTTGCTACTATCTCTCGCCCCTGGGCATCTGCCCACTGTTAAAACTCAGTTCAGATCGCACTCTTTGGTACAGTGCAATGTTCCTAAGTGCCATTTCCCCTTACTATGACTAGCAGCCAAAAAGTAAAAGCACCGCACCAATACTATCCTTGCCCTTGTGCTCCTGCTGTTCGGCATGATGAAGATATGTTGGTTTCCACACATATTATAGCCCTGAACACACAATGGACTGAGAATTGGCTCATTTGCATGAGAGAAACTTTCTGTGGGTCTGCCCACATAAAGGTTCTCCCATGCATATGGGCCAAATCAACCCTCTGAAGAAAATATGGCATTGGAAATGAAAAGGATCAAACAAATGGCTTCCTTTGTATTCATCTTCTTTCTGTGTTGTGTGTTTGCTGCTGTATTTTCCCACTTGACCTCTGCAGTGGTCAAGGATAGGTAGCTTCTTCCCCTTTGAAAAGAGTACTAAGAAGACTAGGATCTCATGTGCCGCATGTACATTGCTCATCAATTATTTTATTTATTTATTTTTAGCATTTTTATGATGTCTTTATGCTGGGACTCAAGGCAGTTGCTACTACTAGGATGCAGTAAATGTGCAAAGTAAAAACATATATATATATATATATTGCATTTTGGGAGCATATGTTAAAAATGTCATCTTAAACAAGTATGTACAAATTCATTTCCTACCATCACAGCAATCTGAATCCTCTACCTTTATCTAACCAAAAGATTCATAAAAAGAGTTGGAGTGTTTTGTTGCCTCTATTTTAGAGTTGGAGAAGTAGGGTTCTTTGCCTGTACTGTATTTGCATTCAGCCTGAAGGTTTTTTGAGTATGGCTGAAGATCATGGCGACATTAGAGATCCGTAATCCAAAGGAGGGTTGGTCTGAATAATGAGCACAAATATTTGCTGGGTACTAAAACCATCAGAGTATTTTTGTCCTAAACAATACAAGAAACTTGTCACTATCATTTGTAACCCGCTCATCTTCTGATCCACCACATTTTCTCCCATCTGCATTTTCCACCAATAGAATGGCATCTGAGCTGCGGGTAATAACAGAGAAGGATTGGTCATATCATCAAAGGGCTTATAGTCCTCAATAATAAAGAAGCCCCCAGTTTCTGCCACCATGGTGGTATGTTGCATAAGCTGCTTCAGCACTGACTCCAAATTTCTGCTTCTTCATGTGGGATCTTTAAAAATCCAATGGTATTTTCTTTGTTGTGTGGACCAACAGGGATAGTTGCCCTTTTCCAAGAACTACCACTATGAACTGGATACTTAGCTAGTAGTGATGCTGACTTTTAGCACCACACGTGCTACCCTTGCATCTCAAATAAATAGTTTTGGATTCTGGTGCTAACTTGAATGTCAAAAGACTCATTAATGACTTTCAATTGTGTATTTTACATAGGGTGGGGGGTTTTAATAGATAGGTATGTGTTCCATATAGGAACACCATTTTAAAAAGGATTAGTGCAGGGGTGGGTGGGAAACACCACTATTTCATTCTGCATGCATTATTCACAGCTGATTGTGCTGCCTGTGTATTTTGCCACTTCAGCTTTTATACACGTAATTCTGTGCTTTGAAACTAAGAACTGTCCCTAATAACATCAGTTATTGTGGGCTACTCAGATGCGTCCAGTGAAGTCCTCTTATCTCTTAGTACAAATAGCAGAAATGCAAGTGTCAGGTGTCAGCTTCAGGTTGTCCTGTATTTAGCACAAACTGTTGCCTATTGTGAAGAACAGGTTTGAAATCAAAGCCACACTTGACACCTACATAAAGCCAGGCTGCTGAGCATTAACACAAAAGACAGTTTTTTTTAAAAAAAAGCACACACACACACGTGGTGTTAAGCCTCCTCAGAAACCAGCTCTATAATGGAACTGATAATGAAAGTTTAATTACAGCGGGGCTCGCCAGCTCTCTCGGCGCACACATCCCATTAGACTGCTTCTGCCACGATAGTGCTGTCTTTCAATCTCATTTCTAGGAAACGGGTTGGCTTTACCTGAGACTAGAACTCACACATTTTTGGCACACGTAAAGGAGGATTATTAATATTTTAATTTGAAGCCTGACAAATACCTATTCATGTTGGAAAATATGGGGAAATGGCTTTTGCATAAAAGAAATACATAGTCCCTTTTTTAACATCAAAAGAATAGCAAATATTCATTCTCCTTTGTTTCCGGCTTAAAACTTGAATTGGTTAACATGTGGGTACATTTAGTAACACATGACAATGTTAGTTGCTCTTTTTGCCATTGCCTGGAGTTTTTTTTTATTTTTATTTTTGGTGTGTGTAATTACACACTGAACTTCCCTCTTATAATGGGGAGAAATAAGCAAATGGCCACTGAAAACTAGTAATATTTCCCCATTTGTTCTAAATGTCAGCAGCAGCAGTGTGTTGTATCAATCAGTCATACAGGAATAATATCTGAAAGAGTAATGGGTAAGATTCATGACTAGGTAAGATTACTGACACACATGTGAAGTGTTTTACATATTTTAAATATAATGCATGAATGCTATTATTAATAGCCTTTTCACACTCAGAAATGAAGAAGGACTTCTTTATTTTAAAAATTGAATGACCGGGTTTTATTGAAGTAAGATCTTAAAACCTTGAAAAAAAATTAAACAGATTGGTTTTTATAAATGCGAGGGCCTAAGATTTAGTAAACCTGAGATAGCTCAGTGATCTAGTTATCTGTCTGTGGAGCCAGAGGTTCAGTTCCCTAATTGTGACTCCTCGACAATAGTTGGACTCAATAATCCACTGGGTTCCTTCCAGCTATGCAGTTTTTATTATTATTACTATTATTACTATTATTACTATTATTACTATTATTACTATTATTATTAGAGATGGGGATGACTCACCATTTTGATGAGTCGACCTGCTTCATGAGTCGTCAAAAGTTAACGAATCACGAAGCATGAAGTTGCCCCCATGAACCGATGAATAACGTATTCATTCGTCAATTCTTGGGGGTTACTTTAAAAAAACACCCCGCACCCCTGCTGCCACCCCCCGCTGCCACCTGCCGCTGCCCCACCGCTGCCCCCATCCCATACTGACCCCTCTCTATATATAAAAAGCCATCGTATGGCTTTTCCATTCTGCCTACTGCCCTGCCGATCAGCTGATCACTGGGCAATAGGCAGCCTCCCACCCCCATCCCCTTACTCTCCCTACCTTAGCGCCCCACCCCCTGCCACTGCCACCCCCTTACTGCAATTGTCACCGCCACTGCCAAAATCTCCATCAGGCCTCTGCAGCTGTAGAAAGGAAAACTGGCTGCCCTTTGCAAAGATGGGAGCTGTGGCTTCATTTAGGGTAGGGAAGCTGTCGCCGCCATTTTTGCAAAGGGCAGCCTGGAGTCCCTTAAGGGAAGCTAAGGGAAGTGGCCAGTGCCTGTCTCCAATCAATAGGAGTGGTTTGGTTATCAAAGCTCTAATCCAAAACATTATTCCTATGCAAATACGCCCAGAAAAGTAATGAGTTTAAGTCCAGCCGAGATTTTCTATTGAACCTCTGGGGGTGGCTACACTTGGAAGGAAGCCCATACTTAGAGTTTCTTTGCCATTATTCATATACTTTAACCTTTTAAGCAGTCTCTCTCTCTTTCTCTCTCTCTCATACACATACACACACACACAGAGGAAAGTCTATGTTTCTGAGGCTTCTGAATTTGCACATAGATTAGGCATCCTTCAGTCTCAAGAGAGTATAGTAACATGCTCTGAACAGAGGACTTGGAACAGCACCTAGTGTGGCTGAGAAGGCCAATTTGAGAGTGACAATCCCTTCCACACTGAAGATCAATACAATGTGTCCCCTGTCCAGCTCCCTGGTTTTGCTGGTTTTGGGACTGCCCCTTTGCGTCGGCCTGCTGAACAAATGCCTCTTCAAATTGGGAGAGGCCATGATGCACCGCCTGCCTCCAGGCTGAATGCTCAGGTGTCAGGGTTTCCCTTCTGTTGAGGTCCATTCCCAAGGCCTTCAGATCCCGCTTGCAGATATCCTTGTATGGCAGCCCTGGTCTCCCTCTGGGGCGCTTTCCCTGCACTAATTCTGCATACAGAAGATCTTTTGGAATATGACCATCAGCCATTCTCACAACATACCTGAGCCAATGTAGACGGTGCTGTATACATGCTAAAAATTCCAGTTCATTCCAGGACTACACTATTTGGAACTTTATCCTGCCAGGTGATGGCAAAAATGAATCGGCGACAATACATATGGAACAAGTTCAACTTCCTCTTCTGCTGTTCACAAAGGATCCAGGACTCACTACAGTACATGAGTGTGCTCAGGACACAGGCTCTATAGACGTGGATCTTGGTACCATATCTTTCCATTTATAAGATGACCCAAAGTATAAGAAGACCCCCCTTTTCTAAACCCAAATTAGAAAAAACAGGGATCAAAGGGCTCCCTTTTTGCTAAGCCCTGTGCCTTGATAAAAGGCAAGGCAAGTGGCTGCCAAAGTGATTGCCGCTTTTCCTTGCCTTTTGAGAGGCACGGAGCTTAGTGAAAAGGAATGGACCAACGCCTCCCCTTCCTTTTTGTTAAGCTCCGTACCTTCGCAAAGGCAGTGGTAAAGAGCTGCCTTCCATGTATAAAATGACCCTCAATTTTTCTCAAATTATTGAAGGGAAAAGTGTTATTTTATTCACAGAAAAATACGATATATGCTATTAGCTTCTTATTAAGCCATACTCTCTTTGTGAGTCTAGAGAACATGGTAGCTGCTTTGCTGATGCGTCTATCCAGCTCGACATCTAGGGAGAGGGTGTCAGAGATCTGACAGAGTTGCGGTATTACCAGGATGCACCAGGTGGCACTAACCAAAAGAACTTCCCTGAGAGATGAAGATGCCAAGCAATAAAGCAGTGTTGATAGAAGAATAGTTGTATTATTTACAGGATATATACATACATGTACAGCTTAGTCCTTGTTTCCAGTCCCGAAGTCATAGACAGCAATTTCCACAGAGTTCAATGCATAAATCAGAGTCAAAGTCCTTGTAAATTATTTCAGCAGTCATATATCATATGTTCAGTCCAGTAGTCAGAGTTCTTCTCCCAATATATAGCATGATGACACAGCTTCTTCCAGGATTTCTCCAGCACAGCACCACGACAACAGCAACACCACACAGAGTGTGTGTGCTAGGTCTGCTAGCTTTATCCCAGGGTTATCCAATCCTGGGAGTTCTTCCTCAGCTGTTACAATTAACTCAGCTGTATAAATTCTAGCCTTACTTCTTTCTACAGCACTGATTCTGACAAACACTTATTTTATTGTACAAAATTATATTCAACAATTCCTCCAGGTTTATCTTAAACCGGTCAAGATCGTTGAGCCAAGGTACACAAAGTCATGAACAACCTCCAGTTCTTGTGTGGAGGTGGTAATGGAGGTAAGTCCACACCCTGGCCCATGACTTGTGTTTTCTTCAGGCTGATTGTTAATCCCAAGTCTTGGCAGGCCTTGCTAAAGTGATTCATGAGTTGTTGGAGGTCTTCAGCAGAGTGGGTAACAACAGCTGCATTATCTGCGAAGAGGAAGTCCCACATGCATTTAGGCTGGACTTTGGTTTTCGCTCTCAATCTAGAGAGAATTTGCACATAAGGTCCTTTCTTACTGATGAAATAACAGTCACGAGTCACACCAGTTTTATCCTTTTCAGAATAAATTGTATGGGCACCAAATGAGCTGCAGTGATACTTCTGGTCTCTAGAAGCAGAGGTGACTGTGCTGCTGCTGATGTTTTTTGATTGCATTTCCTTCACCATTGACTGAAAAAAGCAGAAGCCCTACTGCTGAACCAAAAAGGTGGACACAGACTGGGGATAGGTTGGAGCACATTTCCCCATGTGTCATTTGATCGATGGGAATAGATAGATGACCACCCCACAAGTGGTCCAAACTGCAATCTGTTTCCCCATGCAACCACACCTTTGTTTTGGTCAGTAGAACTTCTGTGTTTAGAGGTCACTCTGAAGGGCTGAGGTGTAAAACAGAATGTCTTTCACTTATATAGAAAAAGAATGAGTGCAGTGTAGGATTAGTACTCAGGAGACCCAGGTTCAAATCCCCACTTGACCATGGAAATTCACGAGGGCAAGTGGCACTAGGAAAATAACTCCTAAAATATCCCACATACCATGAAATCCTGTTAGGGCCACTATAAGTCAGATGCAACTTGACAGGATATAACATAAAAGAGCTATAAGAATAGTTTTAAGCTTTTGTGCCTAAGGTATTTATTAGTAAGATTTCCATGGAAAAGTTTAAATCAGGTTTGACTAGAATTGTAGCTGTAATAAAGCACATGTCTAGTGTTAATGAAATGTGAGCATGTATTGTAGGGAAAGAAAATGGTTTATATGCGAACTCACAAAGGCTATGATCACTGCAAGAACCTGTAACGTCCCACTTTTTTTTTACTGCGTAATTCTGTTCAAATACAGTCATGCTTAAAACGGTGACTTAAATCATCACCCTCAGTGGTTTGGAATAGCGAAGTGCTTCAAGCCAAATTGTACTTTTGTTGTTGTTTGTTTTTTGCCAATCCGATTTCAATAGCTATTCCATAACATCTCATGGCAGAGCCACCATCATGATATTCATCCCTTTGTGGCCATATTTGACGGAGATAATTGGCACCCATAGCTATAGCCACACAGGGCAAAATACCTGCTTTTTCCAGGGTTTCCAGGTCTACAAAACAGAAACTCTATGAGAGACTCTCAGACTCATCTTTCTAGTTCAGATCCTACAAGACTGGTTAAAAACGAGTGTTTACTTGGCCAGTGGTTTACTTTGAGCAGAGATCCTAGTTTTATTTGGGGTTTTTTTTTTTTACCATCTCTTTGGGTCACTGAGGGAATGTGTTGAATTTTTGGTCGTGATCATTATCTTCTGAGTATTTTTCTCTCAGAGTTAACATACTGTAGTTACCAAAATTTTCAACATTAATTTTATTTTCTATACTACGTATATATATATATGTGTGTGTGTGTGTGTGTGTGTGTGTGTGTGTGTGTATATGTATATATATATATATGTATGTGTATGTGTATATGTATATGTATATGTATACACACGCACATGCACACAGAGCAAGAAGTATGTTCCACAGTTCTCAAGGGACAACCACACAGAAAAGTGCAGAATGTGGTATAGATTCCTGTTTGATTGAAAGAAAACTAAATACAGTATGGGATATGAGGGAAGGTCAAACTTATTCTTACACCTGTAGAACAAGAGTACTGCCATTCAGAATTTGAAGCTGGGGAACTACCATTTTCTTCTAGTTTAAGTTACAAAATACCAGTGTTTCTAATCTGTTCCAAACAGGCCCATATGATGCCATTCCAGGCATCATTCTCTGCAGCAGGAAGCTGGTAACTGAATTGTTTTGACCAGTGTTGCAGAAGTTCTAGGAAGGGACATAAAGTGTCTGTTAGTCTCCTATGGTAATATACGTTGTACATCTTAATAAAGTGAGCTTGAGTGCCAGCAGGGCGGTTCATAAAGAACAGGCTGTTCACTTGTGCTTGGGGAACGTTTTTGAAGTAGTGTTTAAATTGATATTGTACACAGCTGCATTCATAATAAATGTAAAAGCTCTTCCTAGACCTTACCTAGTTTGTCATAAAACGCTGCTCATTTGTACTTTGCCATGGGCAGTGAACTTATTTAGCTTGATTCATGGTCTAGTTAGAGAAAATAGCTGAATATTTTGTATGGAATCCTGCCTCCCTCCACTACAGATCTTATTTTACTGGTTGGTAATAGTGCTTTTAAAACCTCCCATTTTATTTGTTCTCTCTTTTCTCTCAATCTCTGCTTGCCCTCTTTTGCTGGTTTTTTTTAAAAAACCATCATACTTAAAATAAAAATAAATTATAATAATAAATAATAATTGTGTGCCGTCAAAATCCTTCTCAGGGTTTTCTAGGTAGCGGTTATTCAGAAATGGTCCATTATTATATTCATTTCTATTATAGGACTTTAGTGAGTATGATAAATTATTCTGCATCCCTTTTGTTTTATTCTGAGGTTGCTCAAAATATTTTCTTTTGCATACAGTTCACAGCAAACCCTGAGCATATTACTTTTTTTTTTTACTTCAAATCCTAGAATAGGGGATTAGCAGTCTGCTCATTACCCCCAGGATTTTCACTTTTACCCAGTTTGGGGTAATTTAGCCCTGTTCCCTGACCTATATCCTAGATCTTCCAGCTGCATGCTCCTGGGGCTTGTAGTTCCCCAAAGTAACTTTTCTAAGCTCTGGTTTTTAGCTTGTGCCTTTTCGAAATGTACTATCTTACCTCCAGGGAAGTTGGCAAGTCTTGGGGACCTGAGTCCCAAGTCCTAGTTTGAGTCTTCAGGCTGAAGTCTCAAGTCCCAAGCCTCAAATCTGAATCTCAAGTCATTTGCCCTGCCCCAAAGCTTGGGACATTGACTCAGATCCAAATGGCATGCACAGAGACAGCAGGCCTGCCACCACCCGCAGCCTGGCCAGGGAAGGGAAGTGGCCCACTGTCTCTGCACATGCAGTGTAGGCAGGGCCATTGGAACTTGACAATGTGACTCGGACACTCTTCAGTCATGGTAACTCAGTAGGGGTAAGCCATGCCTTGAACATCTTGCATTCGCGATAAGTCAAAAACTACCTGTTGCAAATAGAACTCCATGTGCTACTTGGAAGGTCTGAAAGGAACATTTATATATACACAGCTACATACCCTTTCAAACCTTCAAATTAATATATTAATATTTGGGAACAGACAAATGTTAATGGATGGTGATGTGGCTCCCCCTTCACCAGAACTTAGAAAGATAGATTTGGGGGGTGGGAAGCGTCTTTTCTTATTACTGCAATGCTCCCAACCCTCTTAGGGATTTCAGGGCACTCAGCCAGAGAGTTCTCCGGCTCTTATGTACCCACCTTTATGGTGGATCGAGTCCCTAGATCTCAGGAGTGCATATCATAAGCCCTTTGAAACAAGTCTAACCTAAAAAGAACATTTTGCACTTGCTCAGAAACTTAGCCAGTACAAACACCTGGGCTTTCTGATTCCTCAGAACTCAATAGCTCAGTGAGTTAGGACTCTGAAATGTAGCAAACTTGTGGCACTCTTCTCTACTGGAATTAACTAGACCTTGCTGTTCAAGAGACCAGTCCTCAATAAGGATTAAATATTTTATTAGAAAAATAAAGTTTCATAGAAAATCAGTTTATGTTGCAAAAGCATAGCATCCAAGAACATATTTCAAAGATTATTGCAGTTAAATAAAATAACTATTTCCCAGCCAAAATAATAAACTTCTAAAAGCTAATCCAGGGTAGGCTGTAGAGGGCTAGTGCCCCTTCTTTCTTTCTCCTTCACTCACATCTTCTCTCTCTCTCGAGCTACATACTCATACCATTATCAGAACAGAAATCTATCATCAGTCTCAATCCATCATCAGTAAGAGAATAATCAAAAAAGGAAATTATTTCACATAACACATTCTTCATTTTCTACTTTCCCAAACTCCTCCCTTCTTCAAATACTATCTGGCAGTTAACCAATTAAATTTAAGAGGTTGTTCCACCTCTCCCCGCCTATTATTCCCATGAGAGTGCAGGTGTTGTTTGTCTTCTGTAGCAAGCTTGGGCCTGTCGACATGGCCTTCAAGGTAACAGTCACAGGAAAATAGTCTCATGATGCTTAATAAAAACACATTCAAAAGTCCTTCAAATCATCTCTACACAGACCCATTCCGACTCCATTTTATATTTCTCTTGACTGCATAACCCATCATCTTGACACGCTTCTAACTGCATATCCCATGAACATGAAAATTACAATGTTTTGAGAAGTGATTTGTTGATGCTGTTCATTGGTATGTTGGGAAAAAATATGTTCGATTGCTTGTGCTGCTCATTACTTTTGTTTTGTCAGCACATTATTTTTTTGGGGAGTGGGCAAGTTCAAGCAGATTTGGTCACAATGAGTCATATCTGAATTAGCTCTCAGTTAGACCACTCTAACATGCTTTCTGTGGGACTGCCCTTGAAACATGCTCAGAACCTACAGGTAATGCAAGATGTAGCAAACAGACTAGTGTGTGATGTGCTTTTTAGCGACTGTATATCAGTACTCCAGTAACTGTGTTGGGTTCCAGTGGCCTCCAAGGCTCAATTCAAAGTCTGCTTTTCAGCGTGGAAGCCCCTTTGGGTCAGACTCTTCTCATATGAGCCTGCCTGGAATTGCAGATCTTCAGCAGAAGCCCTGTTGTATGTCCCACCACCCCAAGAAACAAGACTGCTAAGTACATAAAACAGGGTTTCCTTTGTAGCTGCATCTTGACTGTGGAATTCCTTCTGAAGGGAAATCAGGCTGACTTCACTGTGGATAAGTGTCCGGCAGAGACCTATCCATGTTTGGTGAGTGAAATTATTTCTTAGGGCTTCTGGTGAATGAAACTGTTTTTTTGAGTTGTTGACTTTTTTTAAAAAAAGTTTACTTTTAAGATTGTTTTTAAATGTTGTTTTTATTTCTGTTTAAAGGATGTTTTTATCATCTTGCGTGTTTCTCTGAGATTCCTCACAAGCCAAAAAGTGATAAACACATACTTTTAATTAAATAATTAATAAAACTCCAAAAAAACATTCCTTGTCAACATGGCTCTAAATACCTTAAATAATCTTTAGAACTAACCTGTGAAAATAATTAGAAAATATTGCTCATTACACCATTAGAGCAACTTTGTTCCTTCTCATTACATTACTTTTGAAATATAACTTCATTAACACCTTTGAGTTAGCTTCATCTTCTTTATTTCCCATGTTTTGTGCATTAGTATAGAGACATCTAAAGCCCACCTTGAGATGGGTGCTTTTATTTTTCCTCACCTATTAAAAGATTCCTATACCAAAGGTAGTCTCCAATGCATCACTGATGAACTTCTCCCCTGTCTTATGGAATATCGTCTCCTTTCCTGGCAGGATTCAGTTTAAAGTCCCATGATGTCACATAGCTGTGTTTACTCTAGCCTAATTGGAAACTGGATATTTTGTTGTTCATTCATCGTATATTAACGGTACCTCATTGCATTCTCATATTCTTTGTTTACAGGGAAATGTGTGCATTAAAGGTTTAATAAAAAGTCATTCTATAATATATGGGGAGAGCCTATTTGATTTCTTAAACATACAGTAGTAAGTGCACAAGCAGCTTCCCCATTTGTGGAGTGTCTGTGGAATGTTTGATTGAGCAACTGATCATGTGATTGGTCAAATGATAGGTCATCCAGTCAACGCCACAGGAGATTTAGAAAACCAGTTGTACAGTTGCTGTTTGTTTGTTTGTTTATTGCATTTATATCCCACCTATCTAGTCAACGACCACTCTGCAGTATGCCAAACAGTCTCCTGTCCTGAATGGTCAAAAGAATGTCCATTCTGATAAATATGTTTCTTTTAATCACAACTAACAACCCTCCCAGTTAAAAATGGAGTGGAGCAAGGGGAAGATGCTGAATCAAGGAATGCCCAGATAACTCAGTTTGTACATCTAGTATATCTAGTAAACATTCAGCCAAGTGTTCCACATTAGAAGGTTAGGTTAAGCTCTTAAAGGGGGGGGGGGAGATCATTTAATTATTTCTGGTGGCAAAGGTCCCCCTAGCTGCTTTTAAATTTATTTATAGGATCATCCACTTCATGCTGGTAATTATTTTTCCTGCTTTATAGATGAGAACTTGGCTCTAAAGAACAATGCCAACCATCTCTAGGCTCACTGTGATGGCAGGTTCAATCAGCTACAGTGGCATAGCCTTTTAAATACAGTATTCTTACCTTTTCTTAAGGATGAAATAGTTTGAATTCTGTGTGTAGTGGAAGGTTAGTTTTTGTAAGATTAGGACAGAACAAAAGATGTAGTCTAATTGCCTTTCTAACATATATGTTATACATAGCACAATGCATTTGAGATTTCTGGGATCACGGTGGTAATACTTGCAGAGGAGATGGAGGAGCATAAATCGTGAAACTGAGAAAAAATATATAAAATATATAACTTTTCTTCCCCATTTCTCTCAGTTTTGGGTATACAGAGCTGAGCCCAAAAATGGGAGAAACCAGAAAAGATGTTCCCTGGTCTAATTAACCTAATGAATTTAACTTATCCGTAGATAGCCAAATGTGACTGAAATCAGGATGTGGCTTTTATTAATTATTTATGTATTTATTTATTTTACATATTTTAGTTGCCTTAAAAAAAGACTCAAGATGGCTTATATCATTAAAAAGCATAATATTAAAAGCTAAAAACATTCAGTTTGAAGCCCCATGATGTCATACGTCATGATGTCATGGTAGCTTCACTGCCTGCTAATCCATTTTGGGCACAATTCAAAGTGCTGGTCCTAACCTACAAAGCCTTAAATGACTTAAGTCCAAGATATCTCAAGGACCATGTCTCCCCTTATGAGCCTATCTGAGTGTTAAGATGATCACGAGAGGCTTTTCTTTTGATCCCACCACTTGCACAGGTCCATCTGATGGGGAGAGAGGGCCATCTCTGTCACTGCTCCCAGACTCTGGAACTCCCTCCCACAAGAGGCCAGGCTAGCTCCATCTTTGCTGTTCTTCCACAAGCAAGCAAAGACTTTCTCTTTGCTTAATCACTGGCTGCCTGAGTGGAGTTCTTAAATAGACCCTTGTGCCTAACTGCTTTGAATGTGTTTTTGTGTTGCTTCTGTTTACCATCTTTGACTATGGCATTTGTTTGATCCTTTTTACTATTTGTTTACTTTTTTTAGCTTTAAATTTTGTCTTTGAATCATATAAGCCACCGTGGGCCCTTCTAAAGGAGAAAGTCAGGGTAGAAGTGTGTTAAATGAATAAATAAACTAAATATAGCTCTCATAACCAGGCCTTTAGCTACCGACTTACTCCATTTTACCTTTGGGATAAAAGGGTTGCTTTGCATAACAAGTGGCTGTCACCAATACATAAGGGCCTCCTGTGGGGCTGAAGGGAACTGCCCCTTGATTCCCAAATATTTGCACCAACTTTCTACCCTCCACCTCAATTTGGCTGAGTGGGTGAAAGGAAACAACAGAACAAAAACGTCTATAAAACGGGGTGGGGGGACGTGAAATGTGGAAATGGCTAAACAGCAAACAGTGGGACCACAGAACAGCAGCACACACTTAAAGCACGGGAGTAAGTGGTGGGCCAGAGACGTTCGGGTGACAGATACCTTGGGGAAGGCAAAAACTATCCTGATGTCTTAGCAGCAATAGGGTCAGCATGAAAAACTTCCTCCCCAGCTTCCCAAAAAAGGTTAGTGTATAACTAAGACACCAAAGGAACAACAAGGATTATGCCTGGAAAGGGTCTGTGATAAAACAGCAGGCCCTTTTAAAGGGCTCACTCTTGGGGAAAGCTGCATTTAAGAAAGCAGAAGGCAGTGTTTTGAAAAGACAATATATGAAAAAACCTTAGGGCTATAAGCCTGGCCCATGCTATGGTGAGAAATATTTAAGCTTCTACCTCAAAAGCCACCTCACTGATTGTGCCAACAAGGGCCCTTCTGTCTATAACTGCCAGGGAGAATCTTTGGCCACTTACTTTGTAGACCTCAAGTCAGCAGTTGGGAGAAATAGTAAAATTGCATGGATCTTTGTCTGAATATGACATGTACATCTTTCACAATGTATCAGAGGGATGTCAAAGGACTGATGTCACTGCAGGTTCACATTGTGAGTAATATTTCAAGATGCCTGAAATGGAGCGTAAGAACAACAGCCGACATTTGGGAACAGACGTCCTAAGAGGTTTTCTGAGTTCATAAACTGTCAGGAAGGAAGGGATAAAAGGCAGAACTTGGCAGCAGTTCATAACAAAAAAAGAAAAAGAAAAAGAAAAAGAAAAAAAAGAATTGCATGTGATTAATTCATTTTTGCAATATCTAAGACATAACTAAATTACACTAATAATTGCAGTATAACAAGAGGAAACTTAA
Source organism: Pogona vitticeps (assembly GCF_051106095.1). Classification (NCBI taxonomy): domain Eukaryota; kingdom Metazoa; phylum Chordata; class Lepidosauria; order Squamata; family Agamidae; genus Pogona; species Pogona vitticeps. The sequence continues at coordinate 226,833,209 of NC_135783.1, read as the reverse complement.
TAAATTAAGTAAATATAACACTAACAATATACGTATTGTTAGTGATATATTTACTTAATTTATTAATTAATTAAATCTCTATACCACCCAACTGGTGGCATGCCACTACTCTGGATAGCTTCCAACATAGAACATAAGTGTAAAAACAAAAACAAAACCCCACACACCCCACCTGATCCACGATAATGTAAAAACAACCTTACAAAGAACCCAAGATGGCAGCCGTGGCCCAACAAATGGAATCAGCATATAAGCATAAAAAGATGACAATTATAAGTGGAGGATGTCTTGAAATGACTCTCTGAAAAGCAATGTTTTATATGCTTTATATGTTTTATTGTGAGGGAAGATGACTGATTTACCTTGATAGATAATGCATTCCATAAGGAGGTGGCTACCACTGAGAAGGCCCCGTTCCTAGTTGTGGACTTCCTAGAGCTGTTCAGGGTGGCCACCCACAGAATCAAAGCCTGAGAGGTTTGAGTGGCACAAGGTGGTTGGTCTCAGGGAGAAGTGCTGTGACAGATAACAAGGTATCAAACCATTCAGGGTTTTGAATGTCAGCACTAAATTTGGGCAAGGAAGCATACAGGCAACCAGTGCAGATGAGCCAGGACCAGGGAGATGTGGCTGTATCTCAAAATCCCCAAGACTGGACGGGTGGCTGCATTTTAAACCTGCTGCAGCTTCCATGCCACTTTCAAGTGTAGCCCCACATAAACAGCATTGCAGTAGTCAATCTTCAAGATCATCAATTCATGAACTAGTGTTGTCAGAGACTTCGTGTCAAAGTAGGGCTGAGGTGAGACACTTTAAGTGTTTACATATCCTCACTGCTTGAGGTATTTTGTACCAGAAACCAGTGGTTCATAGCATTATGATTTTTTAAAAAACAAACATAAAAATGCCTAGATGACTCACTTCTGAAAAATGTAATTTTATGGGGGAAGGAAAATATTACTTTTGAAAAATAGAAAATTAATGCTTTACTATTTTTATGAAAAAAGGAAGTATAAGAGTACCTACTTATTTTTGGACCCTAGAGCTGGACATAATTACTTTTCAACAAAACTACAAGAAATTTGTTAAAGACTAACAGGTTTATTTGACTAAAACTTTCATGAGCTATATTCCTCTTTAGTGAGGTAGTGGGCTACAGTTCATGAAAAGCTCAGGTCAAATAAAATGTGCTAGTTCTTAAGATGCAGTTGGACTCTTTCCTCTTTTATTTTGCAAGAACTGGCTAATGTAACTACCTCTACAATTTTGTAAACACAACTTTCTGAGCTCTGGTGGCATTTGTTCAGTGCTTTGTTCATAATAAGCTATTTCAGAGATAATTTGGTGTGCTCCATATAGCAGTCCAGTGGTTCTGTATTCAGCATCTATAATGCTTCAGCACACTTTTCTAATATCAATCAAATCTTTCCTGGAAGATGAGAATGGAGAACTACAACACTGATAGGTATGTACAGCCCCACTAGATATGAACAAAAAAGTGTTGTTGAGACTCTGTGCAATTTCTAGAACAGCATTTATTCTTCTTCTTCCTCCTCCTCCTCCTCCTTCCTCCTCCTTTAATTTAATTTAATTTAATTTACAAATGCATGATATTGAAAGATATTTCCATTTACTCAGGACTGATATGGGTTTACAAGTCCCAGAAAGATCACTCTGTATACAGTATGGTCAGATCAATGCTATAACTACAAGTGTTAACGCAGTTGGAACAATATTTCAATATTAAAAGAATAATGGATTTGTCTGCTCTACTAATATGCCAACAAAATCTAACATTACATATATAGCAGTCTAATTTTGTGGCAGTTCTGACATTGTACATGGGCAGAATGAAGACAACATGACAGACCAAAAAAACTCTTTCCCCCCAAAAAAATCTGTATTCTAATATACTTACACAATTATTTCTTGTAAGTGGTAGAGAAAGCTCAGTAGATTATGAAAGCATTATCTTGCTTTCAGTTTATTGGAATGGTGACAGTGATGGCATTCATGACATGGTGATATAGCACAATAATAAAATGGTAGCAAAGTGCTCATGATGTATTGCAGTTGATCAGAGAAGAATGGTTGGGATGGACTTAGATAGCACAGTATTATCTCTGGGTAGCAAGTCTCTGATGGTGATTGCGCTATTACCATCTGTTAGTAACAGGACAATTAGCTAAAAGCTGCCTAACGAAAAGTGTGAATGACGTGTAAGAGCTCATGAACAAGGCAACGAGGTTTTAGATGTATGGAACCACTCTAGCACCTAGAGCAACACTTAGCCATTTCCAACAAAAGGCAAACTTAGATAGCCATTTAATGTCAAAATGTGATTTCAGGGCCCTAAAATCTATAAAATGAGATGGGTTATATAATGGTGACCTCTTTGTAAGAACAACCCTGTCTAATTAGAGTTAGAAAGAAAAGTTTTCAAGCACCTCACTAGCAAAAAGCTCTCTACACTTTCCATTCTTTTCCATGAACTCAAGCAGAGCAAATCCAAGGATGATGCTGATGAAAAATATATATTAAAAGACATGGAACAGCATGTTTTGCGTTTCGCCCTGTTTCTTCCCTCATTTAGGGATGACGTGACACACATGACATCATGACAAAAGGAAAGGGCTCAGGCTGGAAAAGGATACGATCCGAGGTTACATAGTTATATGTCATTCAAAGGCATGGTTGAAAGGAAATGTAGGTTTCTGACTCATCATTATATTGGAAGGAGCAAGATGTTGTGGGATTTTTTTTTTTTTAAATGGAATTCGATGATAGTATAAGTGTTGTGTTCCATCGGATATATTATCTGCCTGTACTTTCATCCGCCCATGTTCATAGAAGTACTTCTCTGCACCGTTTGTGTGACACAGAATTGGCTGGAATGTGTCACCTGTAGGAGCAAACCAAAAGATTTAAGATGGGAAAGGACATTGAAGGCATAACAGGATTTTGACATACATGGAGTGTAAAACAGAGAGTTAAACAAGAACTCTGCTCCTGGCTGGCTCAGATTTCAAAGGAAAACATTTCAAAACACTGGGGGAGATTGTGCTGTTAAGCTGGTGATGCAATTACAAGGCTTGTAAGCTGGAGAAACGTTTTTCAATGTGGCACATATTAAACCTTTCTGAGGTAGTGCTTTGATTTTTAATTTTACGCTCTTGGCAGGCAGGCAGGGTCTTTAATAGCATGAAGGCCACAGGGAAAATGTTTCAAAACAGTGAGGATCTTATCATAGTGTGCAATTAATGAATAATTATTTAAAAAACCCAGAAATAACAGGGAAGAGCAAGCAGGAGCTTGTAGTACAGTGCTTTGGTTTCTAGTCTATAATGAAACCTCAGGAGAAGAGAATTATGATATGTTCTTTCATTCAATTATTTTTTTCTGTCTCTCTCTCTCTTGCTGCATTTAAAAGATTAGTGATCTTCGTAAAATATACGTCTGTCATTTCAGTTTGGTTTTCAGTGATTTTACTGTCGTGTGGGAAATATTTTATATACTTTACTAGTAAAGAGAAGATCTACCATATTTCTTCATTAAGTAGCATTGAGGGGCAGTTAGCTCATGAAGGTGGAAGAGCGTAGTCTAAATTGAAAAGCCATCCGTGCTAGCAGGCTTATTTGTATGATTTACTTTTAAACTTTTGATCACGTTCCAAGCTGTAACAAATTAAACCAATTAGCAAGTAGTGCTCTTATTCAGAAGTTGTCTTTCTGCACTCTAATATATCTCCTGATAAGTCCTAAGGTCCTAGACTGAAGCCTTGGCATCCCCAGTTAAAACAATCTTGGCTGGCAAAATTGGCAACAGAGCTTCACAATGAACAAAGACTCAATGCCAAATCAATCCTTCACAACCCAGCAACGCTAAAGAAACTGTTGGTCTGATTCAGCATATAGTGCTCTGATGTTAACGGTGCCATTAAATAGACTCTCTGCAATAGATGGCACGCCCATCATGATATCAAACATGTGGGGTGGATTATTCAGTGAGATGGGTACCTGACCGAAGAGCTAGAGGCTGGGAGTTTTATTCCGCACTATGCCACCCAGGAGGAAATCCAGCCTGGATAGCTTTGGTCAAGCTGCAGAGTCCCAGAGCACGCCAGAGGAAGAGAGTGGCAAAACATTTCTGAGTACTCTGTACCTAAAAAATTCCTGAAAAGAGTCACCATAAGTCAGAATTGATTTAAGGGCATGTTGTTGTTATATCAAATAATAATTACCATGTGCCATCAAGTCAATTCTGATTTCATGATGACCCTTTTCAGGGTTTTACATGTGTGGTTTCCCCCATGGAATAGATAGAGATATAGATTATAAACAGAGATAGAGACAGAGTTTATATTGATAGTCTCCGTAGAGATGTGCCTCATAGTATCATTTCAAGCAAGTGGCCCCAGTACTATATAAAACAGCTGCTTATGCCAGCCAGTAAACTCAGTAGGCTTGACTGCTAGGTAAAATAAATAATTCCTGGAATGCTATTAGACAATCTCTTCTCTTCTAAACTAAAAACATCTTAAAAGCCTTTGAATTATAGCATACCCATTCACATTTCTTTTTCAGAATGTACTTCCACATTTGACTTTAAGTGAGTGGATGGAGTAGCCAATTTCTGGAAACCCCTTTAAGATGGCATGTTGTTGTTGCTGTTTTAATATAAGTGTTTGCTTCTTTAGAGACTTTCTGAAAGCCATCACAAGCTGGGAAGCCTTTACAGAAAAGATTTACTTCTCCCAGTTGCATTACACTCTCTCTCTCTCTCTCTCTCTGTGTGTGTGTGTGTGTGTGTGCGTGCGTGCGTGCGTGCGTGCGTGCGTGCGTGCGTGCGTGCGCGTGCGCACAGACAATGCCATACCATCAAAACACTTGGCAAGATGGAATGCCAAAGGACAGCCAGCAGAACCTGCTTAAACTATATGTGGCATTTCCTTTTAATTGTTACTGGGAGACAGTGTTCAGCTTTCTCTTGTCAATTTTCTCCTGCTGCTTTCCCTTTGTAGATATGCACTCACACACATTTTTAATGGCCTAATGCCACATTGACTTGCCCAGGGTCACTTTTGATACAGAGTGAAAGAGGGAGCAGGATAGTGGCCATGTCAGTAGATTTATTCAGGTGACTTCTACAGAATGTTTTCTGAGTCAACACCATATTTGGCAGTTGTTTTGTTCTCATGAATGAAGGTGGGCTTTGGAATTTGAGCTTTTACGTGGCATCTTTCATTTGAGAAAGGTTATCAATTTAGAAGGACCAAGTTTGGGGCCTTGCCTGGATCATAGAGACAGTAGAAATGTAAAAAAATAAGTATAGGTTTTAATATGGTTCTTAATCACTCTCAACACATTGGGTTTTGAGCCAGAATCATGTGCCTTAAGAGCTACATATGCTTGCATGTGGCTCTTCTCTTGGCTAACAAGAACACCTTTGACAATCATAGGACACCTGTGACATAGAGGTTCTACATTTATCATGTTGATGTTCCAGCTCATAGTAACTGTGTCGATGGGAACAATGTTGGCACAACAATCTGTATATTACCCATTTGAGAAGTTTTGAGGGTCATTAATAATGTAAGGGTTATGAGACAGGTTAGGCATGTCAGTGTTTTGAGTGTTTATGTAGCCAGTTCATTGGTGAAAAAAACTAGAGGAGTTCACCATACTATGTAATGTAACCAGTGAATTTCTTTTTGTTTGTATTCTGACATGAAGATTTTGTAAGTAAAAGAGAAATGTTTTTTTTTATTCTTTCTAAACAGAAGAGACTATTTATATTAAGACTGTATAGCAGTTGAGGTAAAGTAAGGTGAATCTGACTAAAATTAACTATACTATAAGGAGGGGTGAATCTGAGGAAGACTTGTAAATTAAGATACTAATCTTCTCTGTGGGTCTCTGTCTGAACCACTATGTAGATGGAAGTTTGTTTTTCATTTTAAACCAGCAATTTTCAAGACACTCTGCCCAATAAATAATGCTAGTTCAGGCTAAAGCTTCACAACCCGAATGTCTTGTGTAGATTAACTGTGTAATATGGAACACATCTCTAATCTGTGAAATAACTGCCACTTGGCACAAGCTTCTATGGAGATCAGATCTGTGGTGGGTGGGGGGTGGTAGCTATGTTAGTCTGTTAAAAGAAAAACAACCAAGACTCTTCTGTCACCTTCAGAATTAACAAGCTTATTTGCATATATGGTCATATCCATCCTTGTCCCCACCACCACCACCACCCAAATCAGAAATGACTCAAGGATCACTTCTGGAGCCATGTTTCACACACACACACACACACACACACACACACACACACACACACAGAGAGAGAGAGAGAGAGAGAGAGAGAGAGAGAGAGAGCTTGTTTCTGCTGTCTCCAAAGTCTTTTTCCACTCCCACTGAAATTACAATCATACCCCTGAAATGTCAGTGACACAGAGACAGCAAAAATAAAATAGCACCCTGAAGCTCTCCAAATTTCCTACACAAATCGTACACCTTTTAAAATCTTTGTTTTAATGCTTCTGGATCAAAACAAGATCTATGTTCTTTGGGCTCCTTGTTTTTTAAAGGAAACAGTGATTGATTGATTGATTGATTGATTGATTTAGCCACAAATGTGCCACTAAAATTCCATAGGACACCAGTGGGCTGTGTCTGTGGTCGAGGGCCCTCTCATTCCTGCTATATCAGGCAACAGGAATTAGAGCACCTCCTCAAGCAAGAAGCACTGACCAACAAAGGGATTTTGTGTAGTTTGATCCACACTGACCCTGCGGATCGACACTTACCCTACAATTCAGATGAGTAGCATTTAGTATAGCAGTCTGTATATGTTGTAGGAACATTTGAGAAGGTGATTCAGTACATCTGGCACTTGCAAATCTCTTCTACAGAGCGACTGTCCTAACGATATCTCTACTTATGATTTACATGTATATTCATGAAATCAAGGAAATGTATTTCTTCCAAATAATTTGAGTCTAGCTGTCTTCTAGGGATTATAATTAAATAATGGATGTTCCCCACATGGCACATTCTATTTAACCGAATTTGCTTTCTTGAAAACGCCTTGGGAAGTAAAAACAACAACAATATTCTGCACATTCTAGGGTTCCCTTTTCTTTAAAAAAACAGGCTGGTTTATTTGTTTCACTCTTTTCAGCAAAGTTCTACCAAGGCAGCTCCCATAAATAAATGGAAACATAAAAACATTCCAAACGTCTCATTAGAGTAACAAACTAAAGCAGACGTTTGACAACACTGTGTAGCGCACCACTCATATAAAATGAATTTAGAACAATTAAAATGAAATCTGAAGCAGTTTAGGTAATGATATAGATTAAAAATGCAGCCCAACCTCTCAGCTGAAAAGCACAGTGAAACAAATGGGTTTTCAAGGCCCGTTTAAATACATCACCTCTCAAATGGAGTCAAGTGCATTCTGTGAAAGGCGCTCCCTCCCTCCCCCAAATCTGGGCTTCCGTCACAGAAACACTGCCTTTGCTGCCAGACAGTCTCGTGTACAGTGGGGTCTTGACTTGAGAACTTAATCCGTATTGGAAGGCGGTTCTCAAGTCAAAAAGGCTGTAAGTCAAGTCTCCATTGACCTACAGTGCATTGAAAACCGATTAATCCTGTAACAGGCCGTTTTTGTTCCATTTTGGTTTTTTTCTGGTCTGTAAGTCAAATCTCAGTCTGCAAGTCAAACCTAAATTTTGCGGCCAGAGAAGTCTGTAACTCAAAAAGTCTGTAAGTCAAGCCGTCTGTAAGTCAAGGGTCCACTGTACTTAAGTAGTGGGCCTGGAAGTGCCAATTGACAAGGGATACCATAGGTGGCCTGAAAACCATGCATGCAAATAGTATGTGGGCTGAGAGCAGGGCTGTACTAGGCTGGGCACAACTCCTCTTGCATCTTAAGGGGCACTGGAGCGCAATCCTCCTTTGGAAGTTGTTCTCCCTTTCAAGGCCCATCCAGTCCAGCCCTGGTTTAAGGATAAGGAACTGGATCAGGGACCTTGAATGTGCACGGCCACAGTGAACACCTGGATAGTGGACTCAACAGGCACACAAGTCACTTGGTCACTGTCTTCCACGTGCAAGTGGAAGTGCTTTGTAACTCTTCTTCAGCTATACAAATAATTCCCAATTTTGCATCTACACACAAGGATACGTTAGCCAATGTAATTATGCTTTACATCTGTCACAGATCTCTTTTGCTCTCCTTTTTGCTGATGCTTGTTGATGATTGAAGTGGCAGCCTTGACTATACTCCCTTCCCGTCCCTTCGCCTGACCTCCATGCAACTATTTTTAATTCATGATGACAATATCTTTGTGTGTCCATCGTATATGCATAGGCATTTGCTTTGTTTCAAAAAGAAAACCAATGTGTGCAGTATAGGATGGCAGCAATAGGTTTGACTGCACTTCTCCTTTCCATATTGTTCAAGATAAGTGCTTCCAAACGATGTGGGAGAAGGCTGACACTCTGTGTCAAGCATACTTTTCTATAGCGAACAACTACTGAAGCATATGACAGTCCCAACTGGTAAGTGTCCATGCCTCCCCTTTCAAAAGTATATGACCTCTTCTTCTTTTGTCAGTGAGAGTTACTTAGCCATCTTGCTTGGCCTTTCTCTGCTGTTGTTAATTCATAATCTTGCCAGATATGTTTTAATTTAGCGCCAACTCAGCAAGTAACTCATGGTAAAAGTGCTTTATGTGTCAAGTCCACTTATGGCAGTTCATCACTTGATTTATCTCTTATTTCCGTGTGGAGTTAAATGTAAACGACCACCGTAAATCATTCATGTAAATGGTGCACTATTTGCCTGTTTGTGTATCACTCTGGATATGTGTCTGTAGGTTTTTTTCTCTCTTAACATTGCTGATATTTCCCTCTTTTCAGACTGAGCTGTCTACACTTCTAATTTTACTTCAAAATCTAAATAGGGAGAATTCATTTTTAATTTGAACTGACATGTTAATCACAAAGTTGTTTTGTATCATGTACGTTGCTGCCTACAAGGGCCAACAGAAAACATATATGCCTCCACATCATGTTCCCCACATTTGTCTGTGGTAATAACCTACATATGTTCTGCTTGTTCGTATTCAGCAGGGATAACCATGATTTTCTAGTACCTGTCTATCATAAATTACTGTAACTTACATTCTTGTTCTCTGGAGAGTTTGGTAGAACAGAATATATTGGACTTAGTGCAAAACTTACACTGTTCCTTGAATGAAGAATTGACTTCTTGAAACTCAAGCAATGAGTCTAACATCTAAAGCATTCATGAGGAACTGCGTGTATGCACACAAATAAGTTTTAACATTTTCAAACTCCGCAAAGAATAACATATATATATGTTATTATGGCAGTAGTTGTACCATATATTTTGCTTGTAGAAAGTAAACAGGATTCCACAAACAAAAATCAAAAGATGGGGTGCCCCAAACAAAAACATATAACTATTAAACTGGACCTCAGATAAGCACCAAATTTGGCATGGATGTAGCACAATGTCTGTTTGTGCTATGTGCGAAAATTAGGGATGTTTGGGCAAAGGGTTATTGTGTTGTGACTTTTTAAAAAGTGACACTGTTTTACCCCTGTAAAGATACAAGCTACCATTTCCACAGCTGATAGAAAAGAGATGAAAAAATAGATAAGACAAAATTTGCATACCTGGGGAGAAAAACCTCAGTTTTAACCTCTTTTTCTTCATCCACAGTTATTGAACCATTCCTGGCTACAATTCAGACCCTTTAATTACAACTTTTTAATGCTTAAAACTTAAAAAAATCACTCCTTTTTAAACAACTTCTGAGAATTCTGAAAGAACTATTTGCATAGCATAGCATTCTGGCCAATCAGAATGTGTCTCCAGTCAGCCCACAGGGCAGATGTCTATCACTTTTAACTCTGCCATGGCCTTCAGTATGAAAGAAAGCATTTAACTCATTTCTGGACACACATCCTTAGCTTCTGCCTGGGAAATATTTTAAAAGCTATTTTTAAAAAATAGATAATAATACACAACAGCTGTGAAATTACTGTTTCTCCCTGCTTTGAGGCTTTGAATGATCTCAAAGCATGTTTTACCAGTTTACCCATGAGTAAATTTACCCAGTTTACTCATAGGTTTATGGATCCACATGATTTCATATGATTCTTAGAGGTTATCCTCCTAAAAGGTTATCATAGATCCTATTTGCACCCACAGACTACAACACAGAAACCATGGGTCCTTCAGCACACAGCTTTGTAGAGGTGCAAAAACATGGAGACGATGCACAGGTCCCCATGGATCCACTTGATTTTGATGTAGGATCATCCCCAACCCACTGTCCGCTCATAGTCCCTAGTTGTGCCCATAGGTTATACCATTGAAATCGTGGGTCCCCCAGCACATGGCTTTGCAGTGGTGCAAAAACAACAATCGAAGGCACAAGCAATCGCAATAGCAATAACAACCTTTGAACTGCAAAGCTGGAAGGGGACCTACAGATCATGAAGTCCAGTCCCTGACAAGGAGGCACCATGGGGAATTGAACTCCCAACCTCTTGCTTCATAGCCAGAGACCCAAACCACTGAGCTCCAGCAGTTCTTGGCTCCACATGATTTTTACATAGGATCATCTCTAAACCATTATCCAGTCATAGGGACCATCTGTGCCCACAGACTACACCACAGAAATCATGGATCCCTCAGCGCATGTTTTTGCAGTGGTGCAAAACATGGATCTGATGCAAAGATCCTCATGGATTCACATGATTTTTAACTAGGATGATCCACAAACCATTGTCCAGTCATAGGCCTCATTTGTGCTCATAGATTAAAACATGACTCCAGACACATTCTGATTAGTCAGAATGCCATGCTATACAAATAGTTCAGTCATTTAGAATGTTTACATTTTTGTTATATGTACATGGTATGATAGACTCAGGTTACTCATTTTTGCTTGAGTGAGAGTTCAGGCTTGACTTGTTTATGCACCCACCTTTTTGCTTTTCTGGTTGTCTTTAGTATCTCTACCAATACCACATTTCAAATGACTTGATTTTTGTCCCTGTCTTTCTTCACTATCTTCCTTGCACATAGTATGCATTGTTTTCACCTTACTTTCCACTGACATTCTTTACTAACTCCAACCTATACCTTTTTTATTATTTCAAAAAAGGGAAATATTTTGGAAACCATGCAAACATCCGTAAAGATATTGGTCCGGTACAGCTTTTCTTCCTCAACATGCATAATTCAAAGAAAGGGATATGAAACCTTCCAGTCTGGATTTGGCGGAGCAGGCATGGCAACATTAGTTTAACTGAGAGGTTAAAGAGTGTGTATTAGAGATGGGCAGGAACCTCATTTTGGAGGTTTGTTCCACTTCATCAACATGGCATCACAGGGGCAGCATATTTGGTCCTCTCTGCCAGCTCCCCCACAAATCAGCTGGCACACTGCTTTTCTCCTGCTCTTCGCACCATCATTCAATCACAGCAGGAACACAGACTTCCCTCCTCCACCTCCTCCAGCAGCCGCCCACTCAAAGGCAGCACTGCAGGAATCCTTGCCTGCCTCCTCATCTGACTGGGTGGCTGCTGGAGGAGGCAGAAAAGCACAGAAGTCTTTTGGATGATTGCACAAAGAGCAGGAGAAAAGCAATGTATGCCAGCTGGTGAGTGGGGAAGCCAGCAGGGGTGGGGGAAGTGAACACATGGCATCTGTGGTGCTGTGCCGATGAAATGGCACAAACCTCCAAACTGAGGTTCATGCTCATCTGTATTGTCTATGTTTCTCCACTGTATGTGTTGTACCTACTCACACCTTTGCTTCATTATTTCATTAAGTCCAAAACAACCCTTCAAAATATTTTGGAACAGAGGGACTATAGTCACCTCCAAACAGTTCTCATTTCTGCTTTCTCCCAGTCACCATGTTACAGATCATATGCTCATCTTCCGGAATCTTCTGCCACAAAGTAATTCTAGATGAGGGAAATCTCTGATTGGATTTGTGGGTAGCATATGTATATTTAAATTCCTATTTTTAAAAAAGCCAATTTTAAACAACAATTCAATTTTTTAAAAAAAACTCCGGTTTAGGAATGTGAGATATTTTGCTTCTGTGTCCATGATTCAAAAAACCAGAAAATGGCCCAATATTGCTGCAAAATATCATCTCCACATTGCCAGCAGTTAAAAGGATGCCAAGCTTTACATAGCAAAGAGCAGCCTGAATGTTGACAATACCAATGGCAGTAGTCAAGATGGTCCAAAGGATACTCTCCTCTGCTCCATTTACACTTGTTGAAAAATGGCCCTGACAATTGTTTCGTGTTTGGGTGAGAAGTGGTGAACTGATGGAAAAAGGAGTCAGCTTCTCGGATTTTCCCTTGCATGGTTTCATCAATTTAAAAATTCAGTGTGGAAAAACAGCAGTATTATTCTATGAATAACAAATCAATTGAATCAAATATTTTGACTCCAGCTCCAAGAATCCCCAAGCAGCGTAGCCAGCGGTAGAGATAATACCTATAATTCTCTACCGCTGGCTACGCTGGGTGGGGATTCTTGGAGCTGGAGTCAAAATATTTGATTATAATACCTATAACTCCAATACGTATGGAGAGCCTAACACTTCTGGACTAACTAATAAATATAACATTAATCTTTGTGCCAATGACATTGTCATGAATTATCTTATAACTTCTTGACATAGAGCACTTCTGAGGATGTTTCAAGTCACATGATCCCTGAGAAGTAGTTGATAGTTAAGTCAAAGAAAGATGAATGGTATCTGCTTATGTGTACCATTGAGAAACACAGAATTTCTAATTCTTTTAATGTGTTTTATAACAGAACGGGCAATCTCTGAGGAGCTGGGAACCCTTTCCCCCTCCCAATCCCAGTATTTGGTGGGCTGCCCCACGGCTTCTCCATTTTTCACATCTCCCAGAAATCTCGGGAGAATCATTTTCTATTTAAATATAACATACGCACTCTCGCTAGTCAGAAACTAGCTAACTTCTAAAACAGGCTAACTTTGGATTAAATGAGGACTGAATGAGGACTGAATGTAAATGACACATTTTATCCCTTGTAGATCTTAAAAGCAATGACGGTGTTATTTTCAGTTTCTTCTCTAATTATATTCAATATGGAATTTTGTCCCAGTTCATCGTGATTTCTTTACTGGTCCAACAGGCATTCTGTAGTTTGGCACCATGCCCCTCCAGCAGGTGCCCGCTCAAAGGGAGAAGATGGGGCAGGGAAGTGAGGCAAGGCCTCTGAGGGGATGCCTGCTGGAGGGGGCAGGATTTGATATCTCTCTCTCTCTCTCTCTCTCTCATTTTTCAAATGAGTTTTAAGTGAGTCTTTTAGTAAGATGAGCTATTGAAACTATAATTTGAGAATGTTTTCATGTCTTGCAACTGTTGCCAGTTTTCAGCATATTCACTATAGCTAGGCAATCAGAATGGTAAATTCTGGCCCCATTGTTTCAGTGATCACTCATGGAATAAAGCACCTTAGGATGAGAAATGTAGAGATGAAAGAAAACTTAGCAATAATGGACAAATATTTTGTACCACCCAGCTGCTTTCACCAGAATATTTTCTCCTTCTAATGAGTCGTGAAAGACTGACCTGCTGGCCTATTTGAAGCCAAAGACAGCAAAAAAGACTGTACTGTAAGAAGTCTGGCATGGTAAATAAAGACATATTTATGTTTTCAGCAAATACTTGTGGAGTATCTCCATAATGTCCCATACTACTTCACATATACATGGCTGGTCTCGAAATGTCCTCTGAGGATGCCTTTTAAAGATGGTCATGAACTTCCAGTTCAGTCACTCAGCCCAGTTCGTTTACCAGCCCCAACGATGTTCCATGGTTTTGTGCCCTGCCTCCTCCAGCAGGTGGCCCCTCGGAGGCAGCGCCCTGCTTTCCTGCCCCACCTCCTTCCTTTGAGCGAGCACCTACTGAAGGGGCAGGGTGCCAAACCACAGAACACCCGTAGGGCCAGCAAACAAATCAGGAAGAACCAGGACAAAATTCCATATGGGGCATAATTAGAGAAGAAGACAAGGTTGCTGTATTTGGGATGATTGACCTTTTAAAAGGAGATACATGATTTTTAAAAATGTAAAATAATATGCACCATTTGCAAAAATGGATAAGAAAAATATTTTCTCTTTCTCTCTCAAATGTTAAACATATAGGGTCATCCCTAAGAGCCTGGACAACACTTTGTAACTTAGTTGGTTACCAGAAAGTGTAGTGATGGCCTCTAACTTGGATAGCTTTATAATCTGGACAATGGTCCTGCTAGTGGTTGTTAGTCATCATGGGGAATGAGAGAGGGAGGGAGGGAGAGAAGGAGAGAGGGAGATCTCTTCCAGCATCAGAGGCAGTAAGTACCTGTGTATCAATTGTTCAGGAACACAAGGAGGGCTGGATTTTTTGTTACACTCATATCCAACTGCTGGCTTCCCATGGGCAACTGGTTAGCCATGGTATGAACACAAGGCTAAGTGAGAGCAGTCTTTGGTCTGATTCAGCACAGCTCTTCTTTCATCCTTAATATGACAGGATGAAATCCAGTGAAAAAAAATTGAACATCTGGAGACTCAAGGTTGGGAACCACTATTCTATATTATTAAGCTCTTGACTTGTAGAAAACAATCCTGTGGTTACTAACAGTTAGCAGGAGATTTTTTAGAACAAGTCATGACTTCTACATCAATGGTTAGTCAGAAATGTTTTTTCAATGGTTACAAGCCTGCTGTGGATATAGTATCTATTAACTTAAGGAGGGTTTTTATCAAGGTCTCTCATGGTTGATGCTACTGTTGGGTGAAATTCTAGCTGTTGCTTTTCTAGCTGTTGCTGGGTGATGCTTTTCTCATCATCCGGGAGAACAGCAAAAAGTTTCTGTCCTGTGTTCAACATTTTGTGAATTACTTACATGAAGGAAAAAATTCTTAAAATTTTCCATGAAGGGCAACAGATACTTCAGAGACAAAATCATGAAACTGGGTGAGGTGGCTGATACTTCAGAAGACAGATGACTTCTGGCTTGACGCTGCTGTGACAAGACAGCAGGAGGAGGATGGAGCTCTGGCCCCTGGCCTGAATTCTGACCACCCCAAAGAGGTGGTAAAATGGGGGAGAAGCCTGTTGATCATGGGGGGAATGACGGTTACCCACATTTGATCCAGGAAACTCTCCAATCAACCAGCAAGCGGAAACAAGCAGCTTAACTTGCTTGCTTGCAAGTCATTGGCAGCTGCCTATGGAGAAGCGATAAATCAGCCTAATTAACATTGTGTTACCACTGGGTGAGAAATATTTATTTTAACTGTATTGCTTTATGACTATCCCTGGATGAGACAATCTCTATGGCAGAAATAACGTCTCTATCCTCCACCACTGATTGAGCAGCAGTGAATCTGGAGAGAGGAGGAGATGCAGGGAGATACAAGGAAAATAAATTGGATATTAATTAGATATTTAATTATACTTCAAGGAAGGAAGTTTGGTATTACTTTGTCTTTA
This sequence comes from Pogona vitticeps, assembly GCF_051106095.1. NCBI lineage: Eukaryota > Metazoa > Chordata > Lepidosauria > Squamata > Agamidae > Pogona > Pogona vitticeps. The sequence goes on along the minus strand of NC_135783.1, from coordinate 226,817,623 downwards.
TAAACTTAAGAATCTTTCTCTTGAAAACATCATTGGCAGCAACTCTGGGAAACTAAATTTGTTTATGTTATATGTAACAGCTATCTAAGGTGCTGGCAAAAAGCCTAGAATCAATGACCTTGAACACTTTATGGCTGTTTAGAATTCCCTTTCTTTTTGAGGATGGAACTGAACTACAGATAAATTAACCCTAGAAAGCCTAAACCAGCCAAAGTGGAACTTCTAAACTGTATCCTGGGTTCTGAACTTGACTGGACCTTAAGCCTTTAGATGGGGAAAACTCTCTACGTCTGAGACTGGATTGAAGTTTAACTCTAAAGATGATCAATTTATTAAAGTGGACCTAAGGAAGCAAGTATTGATAGAATTAGACTGATTACTTTAATCATCTGGACAACTTTCGCTTGGAATACAATTATTTGACATCTGGGACATAATGCCACAACAAGGACAATTTTGGGATGAAACAAAATCTGCCCTTCAAGCAATTTTAGGAATAGTGGGATCCCACAACGAAGAGGCAAAATTATTCAAGGAGCAGTTGAAGAAGAACTACAGTCAACAGGAGATGGAATAATGAACAAGGAAATGAGAGTGTGGTGGATGATGTATGCCAATCAAAAGAGGGGCTGGAGGAAATTAGAGGAGAAAACTCAGGAGATCTAATTCTAACTCTGGAGCCGAGGAGAGTTTTAGGTGTGCTAAGGGAAGATAAGGGGAGAGAACCAGCAGATCTAATTAAAAAGAGCCTGGAAGATCTGTTGGAGATAGATCAAGTGTATAAAATGTTTTCAGGTGGCACAAGGCATAGCAGAATTTTTAGAGAGATAGAAACAGGAATTGGGAAAAGACAAATAAGAGAAGGAGTCACTTAGAAAGATGAAAAAGGTAAAAAATGTTAAGGTGGCCTTCAACTTTGAAAGCATGTATATACCTAACTTCTGGAATTGTAAGGGGGGCATATTCTATATATTTGAAAAGGGAATTCAAATGAAATAAGGGGTCACTAATCAGGGTAAACACATAACATGGTGGTTCTTAAGGTAAACTGAAGCTAGATATAAGGATGAGGTAAAACAAACAGTACTTAATGAACATTCATTAGATATGATATTGATATAGACATGATAGAAAATGTAGAGCTAGAAATGGCCAAACAATTATATAAAGAAAATATGTATAAAATGCTTTACATAACATATGTTATGTGTTAGGAACCTGTTATTACTGATATAAAATACAAACATCACCTCAAAATTATATAAATTTGGAACCGGAATTACTTTTTATTAGGTATGTTATTAGAGGATTTTGAGAACATTGTATACTATGGGAGCAATATTATGATAGTAGCCAATATTGTATACTAAAATGCACACATGAATGGTTTAAATGTTTAAAAAATGTATAGATTTTGAAGGGACAACTAAGAAGACACCAAGACGCAAAAAAATAATAATTATAAGCAACCCATGTAACATGATGTTTAACAAGCACAAATTGAATGTAGATAGATTGAAAAACTAATAAAATGTTTAAAAGAGGAAGAAGACAGATGACCTCAACAGAGTGGTGAATTAGGCCAAAACAAGCCAAAGGAGTTTTAGCAGGGGAAATGTAAAGTTCTACATTTGACAAGAAAAAAAAATCACAAATACCGTATACCAGGCATAGGAAAGGTGACTCCTGACCTGGCAGCACCATTTACAAAAAGAATCTAGGGCTGAAATCCTCTTGCACAGTAATGCATGCGGGGCAACCTTTAGACATAAATTGCTGTTAAGAAATCTCCATAGACACTATTTGTTGCATACAGAATCACATGATTCAGTATGCAACAAATAATGTCTACAGAGATTTCTTATAGTAATTCACATCTAAAAGTTATGCCATTGGTATAACTGGGCAACAGGATTTCAGCCTTGGTTTCTTAGTAGGCTACAAGCTAAATATGAATTTGTGGTGTGACATAATGGGGGGAAAGGGCCAATGTGGTTTTAGGCTGCATTGGCACATTATGGTGTCCTGGTCAATGAATAGTTAGACACTTCATTCTGCTCTTGTCTTACCTAAAGTTTTAGGTCTTGGGTACCCCAGTTTAAGAAATGCATCTAAAAGCAGAAAAATACCTGAAGGAAGCAAAACAATGATGAAAAATCTGGAAATCAGGTCCTGTGAAGAATAGTTGAAGAAGCTGGGTTGTGGGAAAAACAGAGAGGTGGTATGCTAGCCATTTTCACATAAAAGAGTGGGGTAAACCTATTTTCTGCTGCTTCATAGGGCATGGCCCAAACCAAAGTGTTTAAATTCTAAGAACTGAATTTTTAAATAACTGTTGGTGGAACTTCCCAGAAATTTTCCACATTGGTACAGGATGTCACACAAGGTGGTGGCCTTCCCCTCATTTGACGCTATTAAGTGGAGGCTGAATGTCTATCATCAGAATGGTATGGATTTTCTGTATCAGCAGGAAAGATTGGACAAGTTGATGCCTGATGTTCTTTCCAACTATAAAATGCTAATTTTCTTTGGCAGTGTAAAGGTATTTCATTGCTCTTGGAAAGTATTGACCACACTGGTGCTTCCCCCACCCCAACAGCTCCCTTTTACAATAGTGACTAGTGCTGAATCCCAGGCTAAATATTTGAAAGTGACCAGGAAGCTGAATGAAATCTGTTTCTAACAATCCTCTTTGTCAGAATCTGGACCAAATATATATATATAGGCATTTGCTTTCATGGTTTTCAACATAAATATAGTATTGTGCCTTTTGACAATAATACATAAATTGTGCCATTTGATTTGTTACCAGTAATGCTTTGGTGGCTAGCTGTGTATAATAACTTTCCTCTTTATGGCTAGCACATTGCGGTGTTGTCCCTAATATTTTCATGTTTGGATCAATTTACTAGATTCTCATTTCATGTTGAGGTAGTTCAATCTATGTCTGACGGCCCATTTTGTTCAGACTCATAACTCATGCGGCATCCTGTAGCTATAAGAGATTGCTTTTGAATTGTTATGTTGTTTAATCATAAAGTGTTGCTTTGGTGTGTAAAGAAGTGAGAGTCTTCTGCAGAGGATGAAGCGTTCATTTTGAGTGCAGTCTAACTGCTACCTTGACTAAATGCACACACAAACCAGTGAAAAAAAATTAAGTGTTTAGCTTTTGCAGCTTAATCCGAGGCTTCTACCTTGTGGAATGTGTAGAAGATTGCACTTTTGGGAAGCAAACCTCCCATAGCGCTTGGTAATAGGATTTACTGTGGGCAGAATGATTCAGTGCACTGTTAAAGTCTGAACTGTTAGATGTAGATAAAATAAGACTTCACACCATCTGCTTCTATATCCAGAAATGCTGCTCTCGTTGACCATCACTCTGTTAATTAATCTGCTCTTTGCTTAATTGGATATGGAAGTTGACCCTAACATGCTGATCTAAATTAATATGAGGAGCTTAATTTATTAACAACATGGATCAAATCAAAACCCACAAGTTTTGAGGATAAGTATATTTTTATACCGCAGAAGTCAACAGTGTACTTCCAGTTTGCTCCTGTTTACTGGTCACTGTAGATGATGTTTTTCCACTCCATTCTTCACCCTCGATTACGCTCCTAAATTTGAAGGAATATGAATTACATGTTTCCAAATTAAAGACTGGGGCTAAACGTGTCTTGACACTTCAGTATCTGTGAAATTGGGGGATTTAATGCAGAAGAATGAAAACTGGAGAACAGTCTGAGAATCTTTTGGTATATACTGTAATAGAATAAATAAGATCTGTGAGTCTGTTAATGTAATATAGAGGTGGATTTGAAACACCTAAAAAAGCTATTTATTTGTTGATTTTCCTTGCCAGCCATTGCCAAAGTAAAAGAATTGGCAGCTGGGAACTGTTAGACAGCTATCACAACACACATTTAAAGTAGCATTTCTTTAAATCTAGGGTGAAGCAGGCCTCTGTGTCAACAAGGTAGCAGTTTCAATCACACTGCCCTCTTTTGTTTTGTTTTGTTTTTGGCTTTGGCCTACGATTGGTTGCATTGCAACAAAGATGGTTTAGGAGTGGGATCATTTTATTAAAACAACCAAGCAAACAACTGTAGATACCCAAGAGGGTCGCCGCTCAGAGACCACTGGTAATGGCATGGCTAAAACATCTTGTAAACAAACAAACAAATAAAATATATGTCAGAATAAAACCTTTTGAGTGCCAAATAGGTGATGATATATACACATTGTTCAGTAAAACTGACATGTGATTTTTTTTAACTCCCTCCGTTACCTGAGATGGCAGCATCGGATAACAATCCATGTGTTCCAAGGGCAAATGACATGGGTCATGATTTTCTTGAGAACTCTCTATCTTCTGCATTGGACATGTGGAGAGAGAGAGAGAGATAGTACCAAATCTATAGTACCAAAATGACGAGACTCATCAAATTAATAGGACTTAAGCAGTGTTGACTTAACAATCTGTTGGAGCAAATGTGCAGCGTTTAGCAGAGTTTTGTGCCGGTTCAGGCAGTCCAGTTGAATAACACACACAGAGGCAACTTCCTCCTAACACCACATGTATTTATAATATACACAGACATTCTAGCAGTACAAACTGGCAGCATGACAGCATGACATTCATCAGAAGAGAGCCTACATCTTCTCCACATGTCCACACATTTATATGCATGCACATTTACATATAGCCAAACAGTTAAGGTCATTGCATCACCCCAGACACTATTTCATTTTAATACACATCCTGCGTGGCTCAGCATTTTTCCCAACCTGTCCAATGTGGCTGCTGATTATTTTTATTTATTTATTTATTTTCCAACTTTTACCCCGCCCATCTAAGTTCAATGAATCTGCTCTGGGTGGCTTACAAACAAAATTTAAAACAAACAATATCAAGCAACATAGAAAGGTCCAAGATGATAAGACATAGGGAATTAAGATATGGAAAGGGAGAAGACTTGCCTGAAGAACCAAGTCTTGAGCATGTTCTTAAAAACTCCCAGCAAGAGAGCCAGGTGAATCTCAAGGAGCAAGATGGTCTAGAGGTGAGGGGCCACCACCAAGAAGGCCCGGTTTCTAGTTTTCTCCCTCCGGGCCTCTCTCGGGGTCAAGCCCCTCAGCTGCCCAGCCTAGCTAGATCGAGTGACATGAGTAGAACTAGGCTGGAGCAGGAGCTGCATCAGGTATCGAGGTTCTAAACCATTTAGGGCTTTATATGTAAGCATTAGCACCTTGAAGTCAATGCAGAAATGAATGGGCAACCAGTGTAAGGCTGCCAGAGTGGGCGAAACATTATGGTATTTTTTTCACCCCAGTTCATAATCTGGCGGCAGTATTCTGGACCATTTGTAGTTTCCACATCAATCTCAAGGGTAGCCCCATGTAGAGCACACTACAGTAGTCTAATCTCAAGATTATGAGCACATGGAACAGAATGGTGAGCACCCCAACATCAAGGTAGGAGAGCAGCTGGGCAATCCACCAAAAAGATGTAGATGGGCGGTCCAGATGACAGAAGCTACCTGGGACTATGTGACAAGCGCTGGGTCAAGGTGGGCCCCCAAATTGTGGACCCCACTCTTTGTGGTGAGAGTCATCCCCCCAAAAGAGAGGGAGCTTCCCAAACCACTGATAGGAGGGGTGCCCACCCTCAAAACCTCTGTCTTGTCCAGCTTCAGCCTCAGTCCATTCTCCTGCATCCGTTGCAGTATAGCCCCCAGGCAGCATCAAGGGATGCAACGGCATCCACTGCTGTTGGAAAAAAGGAGATGTAGAGCTGCATGTCATCAGCATACTGATGACATGAAGCCCCGCACATCTGGATGACCCGTCCCAGCGGCCTCATATAGATATTAAACAGCATTGAGGAGATGACCGAGCCCTGCAGCACCCTGCAATTGAGGAGCCACAAGGCCGATACACTCTCTCCATGCTGAACTCTCTGGGAAACATCCTCCAAGAAGGACCAGAGCCAGGCAAGAGCCAGGCCACCGATCCCCAACTCAGAAAGCCATCCCAGGAGGATACCGTGGTCGAGGGCATCAAAGGCAGTTTAGATATCAAGGAGAGACATTTTGCCACTATCAGCTGCCCTCAATAGATCATCAAGCAGGGCGACCAATGCCGTTTCCTTACTGTAATGTGGCCTGAAGCCCAACTGAAACTGATCCAGGGCATTGGTTTCATCCAAGAGAACCTGAAGCTGATCGGCCACCACCTGCTCTACAACCTTGCTAAGGAAAGAAATATTAGTGGCAGGCCTATAATTGCCAACATTGTCCACCACCATTCTTCCTAATGGGCCTAATGACTGTCTCCTTGAGGGCAAGAGGAACCCTGCTCTCCTGGAGAGACCCATTAATTATTGCAGTGACCCATTCAGTTTGATTAGCCAAGCCGGGCAAGGGTCAAGGGAGGAGGTGCTGGCACCACAGCGATCAAGTGCCTTGTCAACCTCAAGTGACGTCACCGGCTGAAAGTGAGTAATTCTCACCGGGCAAAACTGGATGTCTCGGCTTGATCTACTGGTTTCAAATAGGGGGTTAGATCCCGGCAGATGGCCTCCACTTTAGAATTTTAAAATGCTGCAAATTGGTCAGGTGAGATACTAGGGGGAGGCCAATCACTATGAGCAATTCCAGATAGATTGCATACTATGCGGAATAATTCTGCTGCTGGTTGGAAGCTTCACTTATCCGGACCGTGAAGTAAGCTTTCTTTGCAGCCTTTATCTTAGAAAGGTGAAGGTTAGATGTGATCCTAACAGATTTTATTTTCCGCCAGGTTCCGCCTCCAAATGCTCTCTAGTCTTCTCCTGTTCTGCTTCATAGCTCTCAGTTGCTGGTTGAACCAGGGCGCTGGTTGAGCTCTGCAACCAAGAGGACGCTTAGGAGTGATCATGTCTATAGTCCTGGTGGTGGCAGCAGACCAGCCATCAACCTGAGCCTTGACAGGAGCACCAGCCAGATCAATCAGTATCCCTTGCATGGAATCCTGGAATCCTACAGGATCCAGTCACCTGCCAGGGCAAACCATTAAAATAGGTCCCAGCTCCTCGTAGGCCTGGTTCTGCTTCAGCGTGGAAATTATCCTGGGCACAATCCCCATTCATTCACTGGATTTAGATTAGCTGGGACTAAAAACTGGCATGAGTTCTCTGTCTTTAAGAACAACAAGTAGGAATACCGAAAAAAAGCCCTGGAAGCATCTGGTCCATCACCAAAGACTGTGCTGCCTAAGGCTGATGGGAAATGTAGGTAAGAATGATTTGTAGGATCACAGTTGGCAACCCTTCCTTGAGCAAAAATAAGGGGGGAAGACATTTTTTTTTAAATAGGTTTTCAGTGAGCTGGTCAGACACTAGTTGGATGTGATCTTGGCAAACAATATTCTGTTTTATGGCCAGATTAATCTAGGAATGGATGATTTAATTCCCTTCTGACTTTGAATCAGTGAAAAGATTTCATGGAAAAACTATATGATCTCATTTAGAAACCAGAGTTGCCTAGTTATAGCAACAACCAAGTTCAGGTACTGCAATTTGCAAACTGTCATAGACTGATATAATTAAAGCCACGGCCACTACTGTAATGGCTTCTCCTCCTTGAAATCAACTGTTAGAATTTCTCTAGAATGTTACTGCATTGGATTTCAGATCTATTTTTTCTATGTGGAGACTTGTGTGTTGTATATGCAAAGGCAGAGGCTAATGACAGCTATATAGTTTCAACAGGTCTTCATTAATGCCACCCTGTATCGGGAAAATGTAGTGAATTCTGTGAAGAGAGCTTAGAGATGAATGCCTGGGTCTGTCACAGGTGTAAGCAGAATAGAGGCAGAAAATGTTACCAAAAAAGCTTGAACTTGGTATGACTAATCACAATAGCTATTGTGCAGCTTCAGAGATAACCATCTTACCCTGTTCTTCCAATGTAAGAAAGAGTTGATGAGGAAACATAATTGCCAGGTATAGCTGCAGCACATGGTTTCATTGTGTTGTAACCAAGATGGATTCAGGAGATGCTTGTAGCCTTCACCTTTTGATGAATGCTGCTGTAATGAGAAAGGGCCTAGGAGCAAAATCTCTTCAACACAACTGTAGCCTCAGCTGTGTCTCCTCCTCTTTCTGCTCTGATTTCATGTGACTGTCAAAAATGCCAGGCACTAGCCTGCTGAAGAAACAGTCCAGTATGTGCCACACTTCTGTAGCTTAATCCTGAATAGGCCTATTAAAAATAAACTGGGATACAAAACTATGTATTAACAAATTGACTCTTGCTTTAAATACTACCAGCCACTGACTTCAACTTTCAAGAAACTCTGAAGGTTCAAATATATTAGTTGAAAGCCCAGGTTCCACATATATATTTGGCTGTACTTAACATGATAGAATGTTAAGTGCTGGAAAGATCTTTAGAGGTTATCTAATCTAACCCTGTTTCTGTTTGGGATGAAAGGTTTGCCAGGAAAGCCCTCTGTTATCAGTGCAGTCCAAGCATGAGTTTGAGGCTTTCATAGCAGTTTTTAGCAGTCCTCTTAGTTAGGTGTCATCTCAAATGAGGCCTTGATTAGAGCCTAAAAACCAAGTGTTTAGAATAGAAGAGCCCCTATCTGTTGAACTAGGAATGCATGAAGGAGTAATCTAGAATTTCTTTGGTGTTCCTTGACAAATGCTGCTCTGTTGGGTATTCACTGAAGGAAAGCCCATAGAAGGGTATACAAATAATAACAGTTGCTTGTTTTTAAAAAACAATGTTGTTGTTATTAATCTCTCATAAACCTTGTGCTAGCTTTGCGAGACACTTAGAAGAAAGTGGGGCATCTTGGTATCTGAAATAAACCCAAGCTTGGAGAGAGTGTCAATAATAATCTAGACAGCAGTAAAGGGCAGGGCTTTCTTGTCCTTCCCTGGAATGGTTTTCCAGGACTGTCAGTGTTGTCATGATTTGGCTTTGGAGGAAAGGACTGGCGATACTCCAGTAAACAAGAGGAGACTGTCTTATTTGGTTCCCTGTTCCCTTTCCCAAAGCACGCTTGGCTGTAAAGATAAGACCTCAGCCCCAGAGTCCCAGGCTGAAAGCTCAGCATGAGGTTATGAATACATTTTCTCTGTTCCCAACTAGAGAAGAAGAGTTGCTTCCTGAGCCAAAAGACTCCATGGCAAGTATCCAGATCTTGTGCTTCCTCAATGGATCTGCTTCCAAGAATATGCACTAAAGACTACAGCTGCCACATTTATACTTGTAAAGTCAAGTCCAGCTTGGAATAATATTTTAAGGCACTTAACTATGGTGACTGAGTTGGGAAGAATAAATCAAATTAAAGCAGAGGAAGAAGGATACTGAGATTTGCAAGAAATTAACAGATTTGCCTATTTACTCCTGTGTTCAGAAGAAATTGGCAAAAGGGGGAAAACGGCTATAAATTATAGGGTATTGTTTATAAAACTGGCTTAGCTGCTGGGTGATTATGCTGTCGCTTCAGTAGATCAAAAGGAAAAAGAAGAAAACTGAGAAGATTGCATTTGATTCTCCCATACACATCACAAGTGCACAGACACAAGGAAAAGGTCAAAACATGAAAATGAAGAAAAACATGACAGCCTGTAGGACACTCCTGGCTACCAAACTTTGGTAACTGGAAAGGGAAATAGATCAGACCCCATACATATCCCACTTGAATGCTTTGCTCAGGACATGGACTGTTGTCCAGTTAAGACATCCTGGAGGGATATTGCAATCCCCCTCCCACCTGCCATATTTCAGGACCCTTCAGAGCAGAGCTTGGAGGTGCCCAAAGGGAAAGAAAGGTTCCCTTTGTACTTCCACATGGAGTCTACCTCTTCTTCCTCCAGATTCACTGCTGTACCAACATATACTGTGGGCTCTGTGGCTTCTGGAAAGGAGCTGGGAACATTTGGGACAAGCAACAAGGTTGTCCATTGTTTTGGAAGAATATGGAGTTTGCCTCTGATAGAAATGCTGGCTCAGGAGGGGAAGGAGTTTCTTGGCTTTATAGTGGCATGACAAGTGTACATATTCTTAAAGTATGAGATACTAAGGGCAGAACCTTATTCCACTAAGGACAATCACAGAAGTGATTCTACCTGGTTGGCTGGCCATCTGTCAAGCTCCCCTACATCCACCAGTTGAGCAAACGATGCTGTGCTTAGCTGGGCAGTGCATGGTGAACTAAAAGGGGAAAATCACTCATGTGTTTGTTATTGCACACAGTTATTCCAATGGGATTTTGGCCTGTGGGACAGAGAGAGATGGATAATAGTGGTCAAATAGTTATGCAGCCAAATGAATTTAGATGTCAGTGGGTTGTGTGAGCAGGCGTCAGTTCGTCCAAGCCCTTTCTTTTCTTTCCCTCCTTCCCCTTGTAGCCTCCTTTACCCCCAAGCAGAGCAGAGAGGGTTGTGTGCGTTTTTGAAAGGGTTTCGTTGATTCCTACTGTGCTGACTGGTTTGGTATTAAAAAGAAATATTTCAAGCCTATCTTTCTGGCAAGGTTTTTTATGACATCTCATATCATGTTGTGTCTCATTGGGTATTTGTATTGAGCAATTGATTATTCATTGAATTCTGCAGCCAGCTTTCAGCAGACAACATCTGCCTTATTTGGCTTATGCAGTGCTGGCAAAATTTTGCCTTTCTTGGGGGAGAAAACCCTGTAATGTTTGCACACTCAATTGCATGTTTGCACCTCGGAATTTAAATGTGGATTTATTTAGGAAATGCATTTGAACACTGAAGACCACATCTCTTGTCAAAATAAGAAGCGTATGTTCCAAGAAAACATTCTGCCTGGATTGGTACTCTGTTCTGTATCTGTATTCTTTATTCTCTTTCCCTTTTCATGCGCTCAAGGAAATATATGTTTCCGCATTGTCAGACTTTATTGCAAGAGTTTTGATTGGGCTTGGAGTGTTTTGCTTTCAAAATCTGTTCACATTCACACACACACACACACACACACACACACACACACACACACACACACACACACACACACACACACACACACACACACACACACACACACACAATTTAAAGCTTATTATTTGTCACCGATTTAAAAACATAGATTTAAAATCTGGTATTAATTGTAAAATCTTGGACACACCCGGGACTGAGTACATACACAAAGGATTGCACTGTAAATGACACAAGTAAATGTTAAGTTCTGAAATGAGTTGCTGTTATTTAATTGTTTACATGACATTCAATGAAAACTGAATTGGGCTATGAAGATAACCATGAAAATATTATGACCTAAATGTTTCCTCTTTTTCATTCAGCTTAACATATACTGATTGTTGAGTATCCTATTGATCGTCCTATTGAACATCCCACTAGCATAAGCCAATACTGCATGTGCAATATTTGCTGTTCCACAAGCAGGGATCTCCATGAAGAGAAACTGCTCTCTCCTTGCCCAACTGGAATGCTTCCTCAAGTAGCATTATGTAGCTTTCCTATGCTGGCAGAACTTTCTCCCAATGAAGGCTCAGTAGGATGTTGGCCATTGCCATCAACAAGTTTAAAGACTCCCTAGCTCCAAATAGTACAAATTCTGATGTCAAAACAGACTGTGGATTGCCAAGAATGGTAACTATAAACCTTCAGAACCTCCTTCCAGTCAAGCAATAACTGTTAATGTTTGCTGCTCCAAACTTCATAAAAAATCCATAAGAAACTGAAGAATGAAACAAGCCAACTTAATAATGGGTAACTCTGGAAACCAAATGACAGCTGGCCCCTTCTTCAACTCTATGAGTTCAAATGGTTTCCTCAGTCTATCTCCTTGGGGAAGATCTTTGTTTCCATACATGTCACAACATACATGCTTGTTTGTTCTTTCATCGCAGCTTGAACAATAGGTATGGGTAGGTCTTGTTCTATGCCAGTTTTCCAGTGTCCTGACCAAGCTTTTGGATCTCCAGGCCCCCAGGAAAAAGGTTTGTGCATAGTTACAAGAGAAAAATAAACAACTAAAGGAATACACACACAAGGCATCAAACTCATCATCAAAAAGCAGCTCCATGCTATGCTACATATACACTGGATAGCAACAACAATCATCATGGATTTTCCTTCATAGATGAAAATTGGCACATGGCTGGTCTGGGTGGGCAAGCACTTAGAAAAAAATTATCTGTGTATATTTTTAAAATATATTTAAGGGCTAAGCAATGTTTTTACTTTTATATTTGTATTTTTACCAAAAAAAAATCCCATGCTTTTTAAGTAAGGTAAAAGATTACTTGAAATTGTACTGCTTTTTACTTTTAATAATTTAAATATTTTAAGAGATGGATTTTCTGTCTTTTGCTTTTTCAGTGTGCCTGTTTAGACTATAATATTTACTTATATTTATTTATTTATTTCAAAATATTTTTAGCTTGCCTTTCTCCTTAAAAGGACATAAGGCAGTTTACATATTTGAAAGACAATATTAAGGCTAACAGCAGTTACGAATACTAAAAAGGATCAAACAATTACTCTGTTAAAAATCTAAGCAACACCAAAACATTGAAAGCAATAACGTACAACAATCCATTTAAAAACCCCACTTTGGCAGCCAGCATCCAATTGAAAACTTGCCTGAAGAGAAAGGTCTTCACCTGCTTGTAGAAGGGCAGCAAAGATGGGGCCAGCCTGGCCTCCTGTGGGAGGGAGTTGCAAACTGGGGAGGCTCACTCCTATGTCCCCATAAGATGCACCTGTGGAGGTGGCAGGACTGAACCAAAGGCCTTTCCTCAAGCAGGCTCATAAAGGGTGATACAGCCCTTGAGACAGCTTGGGCCCAAACCATTTAAGACTTTATAGGTTAGAACCAGCACTTTGAATTCTTCCAGGAAAATAATAATAATAATAATAATAATAATAATAATAATAATAATAATAATAATAATAATAATAATAATAATAATAATAATAATAATAATAATAATAATAATAATTATTATTATTATTATTATTATTATTATTATTATTATTATTATTATTATTATTATTATTATTATTATTATTATTATTATTAATTGTCATTGTAAGTATATACACAGTATACCCATACAACGAAATTCACAGACACCCAGAGACCAGACTCATGCACACACATAAAATAAAATGGAGCGCCAGCCAGCTACTGGCTGTAGTGTTCTCCTTTTATTAGATCTATGGTTCTTGTATTATGTAATGGTTTATGAATATTCATGTTGCTGAGAAGCGGAGTCAAGAGAGATGCTATAAGAGGCGGGATCAGAGAGAGGGAAGATTAAGTAGTCAGAGTTAGTGAGAGAAATGTAAGAATCAGGCAGGAGAGAAAAGCCGGACAGAGTAATAGAGTGTGTAGTTTGGGGAAATTTAGATGTGATTAGCTACTGAAGATATTTATGAATCTCTGTAATCAATAAACCAAAGTTTTATTTAAAATAACTTGAAGTATGGACCTGAGCCTTTCTGAAGTAAATGGTGATTTAGAGATCACCTGATGGCAGCAGGTGTAAAAGAAGAGAGTGTTTGTTTTCGTGTGCTCTGGGGCTTGAAGGTCAAGCAAGGGGCACGAGGGTGGACGTCACAATGGCATAGGGAGATTATGTGGTCCCTGTGGCCAGCCCCAGTTAGTAATCTGGCTACTGCATTTCGGACCTGCTGAAGTTTCCATAGGCAGCTATACAAATAGGGGCTGTTTCAGAAACAGTGGGGGTGTTTACCTGCATCATCCCCTCCCCCGTTGAGGCAAGGAAAGGCATGGGAAAAGTTACCCAAACTGAATGCTTGTATTCCTGCAGCAGTTCCGTCAATCTTATAGCCACCTTTACCTGCACTGCATCTTTTTCAATGGGGAAAGAATGGCACGGGGATATTTGTCAAACCTATGCATCAGGTAGGTGGGGCTCGTCAGCCTTGGAAGGCAGCCCATCTAGGAGAAGGAAAACTCTGAATTCAAACCTCCACTGCCTTGTGGCTATATCCACTGATGGAAAAGTCTTCAGGAGTTAACCTTGAAACAAAATCCGGAGCCAGAGTCCCGGAGGCAGTTTGTGTCGTTCTGGCAACTCCTGCGACGTCTTTGGAACCAGTTGTATTGGCTATTGCCTTTCCATTGGACTATTTCAGCAACATGGAGAGGGGGGATTTGCTGCTTGGGTAACAGCCTATCCTCCATATTATTTTACCCAGGCATCGTGATCTGGAGAGGACACTCCAGCTTCGCATACAGCATCGAAACAACACAGGAAGTAGCAGTTACCAGTTATAAGTCTTTGTTCAATTGGCATAGAGCATGACGCCAGTGGCTACTTCTGACAGTGGGAGACATCATTGCACCTCACTAGGTAGATACCGCCTGCTTTAACAGATGGGGAAGCCTGACATCTGAGCGTTCAGCCTGGAGGCAGGCATTGCATCACGGCCTCTCCCAATTTGAAGAGACCCTTGTCCAGCAGGCCAAGGCAAAGAGGCAGTCACGAAAGCAACAAAAGCAGGGAGCTGGACAGGGGGCAGACTGCATTTGTCTTCACTGTGGAAGGGGTTGTCACTCTCAAATTGGCCTTCTCAGCCACACTAGATGCTGTTCCAAGTCCTCTATTCAGAGGGCATTACCATAGTCTTTCGAGACTGAAGGATGCCTAACTAAGATGCATCAGTTGCAAGGGTAGTGCTGGGCTGGGTTGGCTTTGTGGCTTGCTCTCCCCCTTCCCCGTGTGTACTCAGGGCAGAATAAAGCCACCCCTCTCCCCTTCCCCACCCCCTATTTTAGCATTATTCAGGAAGCCCTAGCTGATGCTGCAGCTATGAAACCTATGATGTCAGGAAATGCGCTGCATAAGTAATGTTACCAAACCTTCCAACCTATGATGGGTCAGGTGGCACGGATCTGGCCTAGGCCCCCGAAATGCTTCCCCAACTGAGCATACTTGATACTGTCGGTGTTGGAGGTGGCTGTTTACACTGCTCATGGGGGAATGGTCTGCATAGTTTATCCTCTCTCAGAGTGGTTTTCTGGATAATAGGAATGTTTTCACAACAGAAGGACGGAGACAGATGTGTACGTATATTTACTGAGACGATAAGGTAAATACCAGCCCTTCTGGCACTTGTTTTCCAAACAGAGAATGATGGAAACCAAATAACATATTCAAGGTTCAGTTGTCATTTCTTTACCTTTCAAAGCTGCTACTTATACTCTTTCAGCAAGTACAGACATATTCATAATAAAAGGGAGGGAAATCAAGGCATGTGTATATTTTTAAGTATCTGGGCACGACGGGCAACCATGTAAGTGAGTGAATTGGGCCAAAATCAGGCATCGAGAAGAACCATGCTCAAAATTAATAAGCATGCAGTACAGACCTGAAATGAATATTAAAATGAAACATTTTAAATTTGACAGATTTTATGCAATGACATAGAGTGACATCAAATTCAACAGTGGTGTTCATTAAAGTAAGCAAATGTTTGAGTATTTGATTTGGAAATCATTGGCTTGTGCTAGCACTGTTGCGACGCTCTGTTTGAAACAAAGGATCACAGGTTTCTCTAAATATGTTTTTCTCTAAGAAATCAGTGTAGGTGGCTACAGATTCATACAGTGCTTACTGTAAATGCTGTAAAAGATAGGTTTACTAAAATGACCAGATGCATTTTGCTGTCTGAGGGGAAGAAGCAAATGGTTCCCCACATAGTCAAGGCTTGGCTTCCAAATTATTAGGAACCCCACATTACTCATGTGCTCACTCACTTTTTTCTCAATTCCATTTTCTGTCTTTTTCATTTGCTTGCTGTTATTGTCATCCCATCTTCCAACTCTCTCTGTGTGTCTCTGTCTCTTTCTTTCTGCCTCTGGCCAAAATGGAATATACATGTACTGTACATGACACTGAATAGACTATCTGCAGAGTAAACTTGCACAGAAATAACACAGCATAAATCTTGTTGGCCTCTACCCAACTGATCCCCAATTTATATCCCCAAAGTGAGGGATTTAATTTATGTGTATGTAAATGAAACTGTATAAGAGTTCAAGCAAATTGGCAAAAAGTGCAGAAAACATTACAGGTTTGGGGCAGGGTGTTTTGCATTTTTTCCCATTGATCATATGATACAAAGGGAAATGTGAATCAATTCACAGTCCCATGCACCTATTTGTAGTTTTTCCCTCTGCTATTGGGGCTTCTGCTTGTTTTAAAAAACAGATCCAGTTCAGGCAGTATGATTGCTTGAACTGATGCAAGAAAAGAAGGGCTGGATCTCTGCTAATAATACCATTTGTTATTTTAAAAACAGCTTTGTGCCTGTGCTGATGTGCTAGAGTATCTAGAGAGAAAGAGAAAAGAAAGAAATGAAGAGTGAAAAAAGGAAATGAAGAGGAAATTGGCATTTTGTCCTTGTTTACAGCTTATTACAGTTTATCAAGTAGCTCTTTGGAAGCTGTGCCAGCTTCTGGGTTACAAGAGAGCTACTTTAACAAGCTGCAAGCATGGCTTTCCTGCATGACTAGTTAATTCAGGATGACTAGGGGAAATCTGAATTCCCTGGTTCAACTTCACAGAAAATAAACACAACTGATTTTCCATTTCCTTCACTTTGTAGTGGCACCCTAAGTCACAGAGGCAAGTTCTCATTCATAGCTGTGGTACTAGTCGAATTCCTGATTATGTCTAGATGGGCGGCATATAAATAAATAAATAAATAAATAAATAAATAAATAAATAAATAAATAAATAAATAAATAAATATTATTCGCATGATGCACGTTCAACCAGAAACATGACCTGCATCTCATTAATTAGCAGTAATTTGCTACTCTGACCTACATGGTTTCACTTACACAAGTGTAAATCACCAATAGGAGTCTGGCCAGCATGTGATCTTTATCCTATACCACTGGTTACATAGGTCATTTTTACGACCAAGCTACAGCCCTTGATTGTTCCAGAAATATCTAATTGTCACAGCAGGAAATTTTCATATGCTTTGCACATTATCTTAATTGTTTCATGCATGGTTTCTAAGAGGTAGCTTAGTTTCATTTGCAAATATGATTGTTAACTTGTGAAGGTCTCCCAGAGTCATGTCTTTGGAAACTAAAATATTTCAGCTTCTAATGAGGAGATATCTCACCAGTAACGTATACAGGCTGTTCTCTTCCACTCACCTTCCCATTTTACTATTTGTTTCTTCACCATCATCAGGATAATAGATCTTGCCAGGCCCCACATATTGTTTGCTTTTTACAATTTGAGAAAGTGACTGACAATGAGCAACAAAGACAGTGGATCACAATATCCATCAGGTAGCAGAGAAATGAAATCAGGCCAAGACAACTTAGGGAATCAATGGAAATGGCCACATTGCTATGTGCACTGCTTCTTCCTCCTTCTGCTCCTTGGTACAGCTGTGACAGCAGCTGGCAGCCATTGGTCAAGTGCTTCCCAGCTATTCTAGGCTACTGCTAAAGCCCTACAGCTGGCTCAGGACTACCAATCTTCAGTCAAAAAAAAAAGAAGAAGCCATCACTAGTAAGACACTGCAGCCAGCACTTTCCAAACTCTCTTATTCTTTGAGGACAGATGGTGGGCTCCAACGGTCATTGTTTCTGCTGCTGCACTCCCACAGTTGTGCTCTATATGGGAAGCTCGGCTTGCATCATAATCAGCCTGGCCACTGTGCTCCTGTGTCATTCAGGTGCACCTTATTTGGTGGCAGTGTTGCTCTTTCAAGGCTACCCACTATAGTGGCAGTTCACCAGCTCCTTGTGAGTGGGAGTGATATGAAGGATGTGGTGAACTCAGTGCTGTGATGCCCATGGCATTGCTTTTACAGTTTTCTTCAATGCTTTTTCCCTCTGCCATCCTTCAGCTGCATGGGTATTTGACAAGAGCCATGACATGAGATAGAACTCCAGCCAGTCAATCTTCCTTCCTCTTAGCACCACTTCCACCAGTGACTCACTGCTGTGTTGGCCTTTATTCCTTATTTCCTTTATTTCTTATGAAAACACTAGGGAAAAACTATATCTAAAATTTATAAGCTCTTGACAAGTGAAAACTGGCAAGATCTAAATGCATATAAAACAATGGAAAACAATTAAGGATTAAGTAAAGTGACCTGGAGTTTTATTTGTACCGGAGTTTTTAGACAGTGTGGAACATTATGTGCTGGAAATTAGACTTCATGCAGAGGCCACTATTACATCTCTGTTATGAACTTTCCTAAACAGACAATTGCTTGGTGAAAACATCTGTCCATTATGTGCATTAAGTGAACCACAGTTATGGTACTGATTCCATAATTTTGATGGTTTTACGCACATGGAACATCTAGCCCCAGAGAGCAGTAGTTGCATTCTGTTCTATCATCTGCAGAGCAGTTAGTTATGCTGCAGTGGCTTTGTTCTTGAGATACATCTGTGCAGACCTGAGCGCCGGCAACAGATTTTTTCCTTAGGCTCTGATGTAAAGGCAGTTGAGCTGCAGAGGTAGGACCGATCATGGACTGATCATGAAGGGAGCTCTTGCTTTAAGTTTCAAATTCCTTGGTGGAATCTAAAGAACCGGCAGGGAGAAGTGAAAATAAATTTGATAGGGAGTGAGGATGCACAGGAAATCCTAGCAGGGAAAACATTTATGTTAAATGCACTTGTCACAGATTTTTCTCAACCATGTGATACAGAATTCCATGCTAATGTGATGACAGTGGTATAGACACCACTGCAATCTCACTGAAGTAGGAGTTTCAGCAGTATATATTTGTTTTATTTCCTAAACACTGTACAGAAGTTTTTTAAAAATAAAATTACCCTGGATGGTAGACCCATGTAATGACCAAAATGCTGTTGCTTAGCATAGTAAATGGCAGTAGAGTAGGCCAATTTAATCAGTAGGAATCTATCTATCTATCTATCTATCTATCTATCTATCTATCTATCTATCTATCTATCTATCTATCTATCTATCTATCTATCTATCTATCTATCTATCTATCTATCTATCTATCTATCTATCTATCTATGTCTGTCCATCCGTCCGTCCGTCCGTCCGTCCGTCCGTCCGTCCGACCGACCGTCCGTCCGACCGTCCGTCTCGCCTTTCTCCTTAAAAAGAACCCAAGGCAAAGTTAGCTCCTCTGTGAGTTTCATTGATTCATATGTTAAAGTAAATCACAGTTACTGTAGGCCATACTCTACTGCAGTTTGTTATGCTAAACAACAAGGACTTTGGCCAATGTCTGATAGTTATAGTCAAAAGGAAGAAGGAATGGCGAGGGAAGAGGAAAGCAATTATATTTAGAAATCAGTCCTTAAAATGTCATTGACATATACTTCAGAATACAGCAGTCCTTAGGTCTCTGGTGAGTAAGTGTCAGAATATTTGAATATTCTTGAACTGACTTTCTCTGAGGTGGAAAGTAGGAAGCAAGCTCATTGTTCACAACTGGTCTTTCTCTGGTTGATAAGTTGGGCAAAGCAGGTCTTCTCATTATCACAGTATTTTATTTATTTATTTATTTATTGTGCTAAAAGAGATATTCCTGAGGCGAGCCCTCAATGACCAACTGTAAATGGAGCAAAAACATTAGATAGATGTCCTACTCCCTGTAACTAACTGACTGATAGAGTAATTAGGTCTGAGATGAATTTGGTTATAATCTCCACTTAACACTAAGCCTGCAAGAGAACTTTAGGTAAGACATTATTCTTTTTTCTAGTCTAAATATAAAATGTACCATTGTTACCAAATGTGGAATATCTGGCTCACCCATCTCTTGTCATAAAACATTTTATAGATATACGTTAGTTCTTTCTTACTTCAGTCTAATGCTTGTGCTATTTTTCCAAATTACTTATTTCAATGTCTCTTTACACCTTAAGATATTTAGACAAATATTGGATGTTACAAGCAGTTGTTTCGTTATTCTAGTTTATATCCATATACAAACCCAGTTGCCAACTACCCTTCTGCTGTCCCAACCCTAGTTAGCTCAGACAGCATGGTATGAAATTCACTCATTGGAAGCCTAAAGATGTGAATGAAGTTTGTCAAATACCTGCCTTAACGGATTCTCTGGCCAGGACCGAATTGAGTCCATTGGCTTGTAGAAAATGCCCACCATCAGATTTGAGAGCAAGTCCCTTCTAGCCTCAGTATCTGCTTCAGAGGGCTAGGGAAGCCCTCAGTGCAGAGTTTTGAGAGGCATGAAGGCCTTGAGGGAGGAAGGAAAGAAGTGAGCCTCATGTTACAAGTGCTCAGGGCCTATGTGTGGAAGGAAATAGCTTCCTTCTGGGATGTGTTTCTTCCATCTGTAGATGTTCACAACTGTAGCATTCTGAGACAGGAGTTATTAATCAGCAGCTCTAACCCAGTTTCCTTCTTGTGAGGGATTCAGTGAGGATAACACAAAGAAGTAATTACTCATTTGCCACTCCACAACTTTCTTGTTTCTTGATGTGTATCATTTTCCACAGCTGCTCTGACTGGAAGCTTTCCTGGACAATCATCTCTGCAGTTTTCTTCCCTATCGTTTTTCTTCACAATAGTTTGTGCCTCCAGTAACTTCAAGCATATCTATTTTATTTTAGCCTCCCGCTTAAGCCCTGCTTCCGACATTTACTTCCTTGGACTTTTCTCTGCTTGAGCTCATTGACCTCCAGACTTGACATAGACAACATTGTACTTGCCCTTTCATACTCTTTCAGTCAGAAGCCTCTGACCAATTACCTTTTTACCACGTAATGAGCTGATAGTTGATTTGGCCTGTGTTTATAAGTGAGTGTTCATTAAGTGGCCTCTCACAAGTTGATCTTTTTCATTTTTCTGTTCAGTATATTAATTGGCTAGGAAGCTCAGTGAGTTAGGCGTGGGAGTTCCATTTCTCACTGTACATTCCAGGAGAGCCAGCCTGTGCAGTCTTGGGCAAGCTGCACAGTCCCAGGATGCCCCCAGAAGAAATGGGTAAACCACTTCTGAGTATTGTCTACCTAGAAAAACTTGAAAAGGGTAACCGTAAGTCAGAACTGACTTGATGGCACATGATCATTATAATTATATACTAGAATTTGCTAACCTGCTAAGGTTCATACTTGCATTCTTCATAACAACAGTGCCAGCTTTAGTGGCTTGTTTGCAGCATGCCATTGATCAGCCTCCATCATAAAGTAATGATTAAACCTCGACTAGAGGCAAGCTTCTTAATCATAACAGAGCTGCATTACATACTACATTTATTCATGATGTTACACACAATTTAATGAGGCTTACCTCTGAATTTATAGAAACTCAACATTGTCTCACAGGGTTGTGAAGTGGATAAATAAATAGAAACAAACCAGGTATGTTACCCTGATGTCTTTGGAGGATCAAAACATAAGCAAAATTGAACGCTTTATTTGCAGCCATTTACTGTATGTTTTTTGTGAAAAGGGCCAGTGGAATGATGTATAAGCCTATATGCCCTAGAATATGACTTTTCAAAGGAAGCTGTAGCATTTGAATAACAAAGGTGATAGCAGCTGAATAGAAGTAAGAGGTTTTCACAGATAAACATGGGCATTGGCTTGTGTGCGTGGTTTGCTCGTTTCTGTTAATGTCCTAATTTATTTTCCTTTGCAAATATTGACAAAAATAAACAAAGTCAATAGTTACGTCTTTGGATAATAAATTGTGATATTCACCTCCAACATTATCAATATCATTTCTTTCTAATTAGCTGTTACAAATGTTTGTCCTTGAGCAAGCAAATAATAAACCATAGAAATAAAAGAGGCTTCATCATATAGTGTACATACAAAGTTTAGCATGATGTTCAACACTGCATTCCAACCCTCTGGATCTGATTTGGGACAAGGGGCGCAGGAGGCTTTAGAAGAAAGCCTATCTGCCTTTTGAGAGTGTCCCACGGGCAAGAGTATTACTCACATCCAGGAAACTCTGGATTCAGACAATGGAAGAAGTCCAGCCTGGGTCTGTATCATGGCTTTTAATGTTTCCAGCTGTCTTGTGGTTGCTAATTGTCGTGAATGGGACATCTTTACAGGACAAACACCTTAGCAATTTCACACATAATTGTGAATTTCTATTGGGAAGAAGTTCCCCCCCCCGGCCCCCCACATGCTGCAACAAAGCTGGTGAGATCCATCATAGGGCTTTTTTTGCAGATCTCCCCATTCAGCTCATCAATGCTACGGTTGTCAACTTTAGGTATTTTCATTGTAAACAGTGGGCATGGGTTGAGATTTACAGGCAGAACAACTGCCAAAGTACTTAGTACTTTGTGATTTTTGTCTCCAACGTCCAACCAGTTCTGGAAGCCAACTGTCTCAGTGGCATTTCTGATCTTTTGATCAGCAAACTACCTCAGTTGCTGTCTTGCTAGGGCACCTGAATGGGTAGCTATGTCCTTGTCACGGCTGTGAAATTGGTGAGATCCTGTCATTTTAACAGGTAGTCTGGGTAGAATCCCCCCACCACCACTCCTGTCCCTTCATCTTTTATTTCGAAGTTGTCACATCCCTACAAATGAAGTGGGGTGGGGAAGCTGGAGGGAGAAGAAATGGAGTATTTCAAGAGGTCACTGAGTTCCTACTGCTGATACTGCCCACGGTGGGGGTTGATTTTCATAGTTCGATTGATGGTGACCACAGTGTGGAAGTTTCAGTGACAAAACAGGAACGCACTAGAGCTAGGACAAATGGTAATCAAATCTGGAAACCTATTTCATTTTGAAGCAGCCAGGGAGCACAACGATTGGAAAGTACTCTACAGCACTATATATTGGAATACACCATCATGGTCTGGGTTGCTTCACTGTGTTGCACGGGGATTGTTTTCACAGATGTCCATTAAGACTGCACATCTCGGTGAACTTTTGCATAGACTTGCAGTCATAGGCTATAGAAATGATAGGTCCCTAATGTGGCCTAACATGCACCACAAATCTGTAAACACATCATTCATGTTATAAATTATACTAGCAAATAGATAATAGTGCCCATGTGATCCATCTATAGAAGCAAAGTTCTGGTTTGGGTAATTACTAAATTACAAAAATGTTATGAATAAGATGAAATTTCACGTCAAGAACTCTTTGCCAGGCAAAGG
The DNA here is from genome assembly GCF_051106095.1 of Pogona vitticeps. Lineage (NCBI taxonomy): Eukaryota > Metazoa > Chordata > Lepidosauria > Squamata > Agamidae > Pogona > Pogona vitticeps. The sequence continues at coordinate 226,794,496 of NC_135783.1, read as the reverse complement.
TTAATACAATTTGGGGTTAAGATTAATAATCCAAAAATTGGATCAGTGACGATGCCCATGGCTCTTGAAATTAGATTGCCAGGAAGGTTAGATGGAGTTTTATAGATTCCATGTGAGATCAAGGTGTCAAATAGATCAGTTCTACAGTTTCCCCTCTCTCTGCAGATAAAAGCCTGGCTTGGACCCCTGTGGTTCTCTCCACTGCCTTACAGTGAGGTTCACAGATGTCTTTGTAGGCTTTGAGCAGAAAAAAGTAGAGGAAGATAACAAAACAGGAGATCATGTTTAGATCAGACTTGGTTAGCAGTCTGATGTCAAGAACCATGGACATCATATCTGCCTTTGTTTTAGACTATATTCTTTAAACTATATTCCTTAACCCCTCATTTTATACCATTTTTACCAGATGGAGAGTTCTGGAGAACTCAAAAGCTTGCCTTATCCAGTTTAACATATTATCGAATGTGAAACTTTTTACCTTGCATAGTATCTTGCTCAGTACTTCTACTTTAATTTGCACCTGCTTCCCATGGTTCTAGACAGAGGTGTTTCCTGGGAGTGCTACCCTTTTTAACTGATTGAATTTCGGCATTGAATTGTGAATGTTCTACATCCAAACCACATATTCTATTACTACTTTTGACCTCCTCTACTGACAATAGGACTATTGCAATGCAACCTAATACAATGTGAAATCTAGTAGGAAGTCAGAATTAGAGTAGGCATGGAGGAACTGGCTCACCAAATTCCTATTGATGCAATGGGCTTACACCAGTTGTGACTTCTACGTAGCTGTATTTCAGTCTTTGGTTTAGCTGTAAATGAAGCCTACATTTATTAGGCAACATCATGTTCTACCCTGTTCAGTTTAATTACTCAACAACAACAAAATAAAACAAGCCAACAAACAATGCCTCATTAGTCCTAACCAGCATAGTTGATGATGATGGGCACAACCCAACATGAAGAGGCAGGCCACGGATTTCCCAGGCCTGTTTTGCAGGGCAGATCCTAAGTAGCGAAGATGGCTGAAGGCTGGCTGGGTTGACACCAGACTAAACAAACCGGTGCTAAATGCAGTCCTTTCTCAGCCTTGGGGGTTCTGGATATAATTTAGGACTATCTGGCCTATATGTGTGTTGATACAATGCCAACACATCCAATTGTGCTGACAGATCAGAGGTCAGGCACCACAAGGGCAGTTGCGCCCACATAAGAGGCCACCTTGAGTCCCATTACTGGGAGAAAGGAGGCACAGAAGTGCATTAGATAAATTAATAATAAAAGGCTCCTGCCCATTCCAGCTGTTTGGATTGCACCCTTGAACAGTAATGATACAGTAGCCTTTTCTGATTGTTATCCTTTACTCGCATTTCCTTTTTAATTGCTTCACTATTTGTCATTAGTGTGTCCTCTTGCTTAAGAACATTTACTAGCTTCACGTGAAGTGGGCACATCAGAAGGGATCCTTACATACTTTTAACACAAGTTTCTCCCTGGGATTTTATTGTGCTGGTTTTGTTACTAACTAGACATCAATGTGGATAGGGGACTGACACTGAAACATAGCGTGAATTTCAGTGTATAAAGACAGATCCTGCGAAACAACATTGGCAAGCTAAATTTTTAGAGCTGAACCATGTACGTTTTTGTCTTGGAACTAAACTAGACATATGCTTGTACTCCAGTGACAATTACTCCTTAAATGTCAGTGTACAAGCAGATGCTGAGAAATCTCATTCGTGCCATTAAATTAATGACCAAAAATGCTATCTTTTCCGTACTTAACTTCATCAATGCCAGTGCTGTTTTAGTAAAGGATCTGTAAGGGATGAATCACCTACATCCTGTGAATCATCAGAATAATTGGTCTATCTGGGAAGCAGTCTTGAGCACCAAGTGAGTACGGAACTGGTTAATCAAGGACCATATTAGAACAAGGGGGGGGGAGTAGGTATTTGAGTGCTCCTATGACAGTATTCCTAATTTCATCAGATGAGTCAGTTTCTACAAAATAATTGGTCTCCAGAGAGGCTGCTGTGGAAAAAAAAAAGTCTTGCTTAGACCTTAAAACTTAGAGGAAACAATTAAAAGCTTTGTAAGATGCTGGGCGTATCAATTTTGGAATAATCAAATGCTGCAGCAGCTCCGGTGTTCTCTGTCGTTCTTTGGATGTTTGACTGCCAGACTGGGGTTTAAAATGCTCAATAAAGATGCAGATAGTCCTGAATTGCGTTTGGGATCCTGTTGCCTGGAGGAATGCTTTTGAATCATAAAAAAGGAGGAATTGTTAAGGGAGAACTGCCTGCCAGGTTTCTTCTGTTCTGTGCCAGGGAGGCAGAGTTACTTTGCTGGCACTTCATTCCGTAGGCTTACTTTACCGTGATACCAAGTCACTTAAGAAAAGGTGAGGGTTTGAAAGATGCTTTTCAGATACAGTGACTGCCATTCTTTAACACCAACAGCTCCATGATTTCCCCCATCGACTTGCACAAGCTATATGCATATAGCTTGTCATGTATTTTATTGCTATATGGGCAAGGAAAGCATTAGGATTCTCAAGATTTTGAGTAACTGGATGTTATATTGGTTTGCACTTATATTTTAAATATATAATCATAGATTCAGAATAATTATTTAGTTTCTGTATGGTTGGGGTTTTTTTTAACAATAACTGAATTTTGGGGGAAGGGGAGAGTGCATGCAATAGCTATTTTTTTTAATCCATTGGCTGTGGTTTCCATAAAGCAGCAATGGGCAATCTATTGCCCACCTAATGTAACTGGCCTCCTACAGTTAGGACTGGATAGCATTGCCAGTGGTCAGAGAGAAGGTGCTTTGGGATCGAGTAACATATGGAGGGCAACATGTTTCCCACCCCTGCTTTAAAGAAATGTAACTACTCTCCTCAGAGCACTTGCTACTATCTTAATTGTCACGGCTGCATCCTCTGGGACTCCTACTTTGGTGAGAAACTTTTAATTCTCTGCTAGAAAGCTCTGTTGCTCACCACTGAACTATATCAGAGGGTTTCCAGTATCTCCCCAAACTACCAATTCCAGGATTCTGTAGGATGGAGCTATTAATTTTGATTTTGTGAGGCACTTTGGGTCCCTTGTTGGTAGAAATGCGGCATATAAATACAATTAATAATAATTATTAATAATGTTAAAGTGGAATCAAACTGCTATTAAGGTGTATTGTAGAAACACTAGAAGAATCTGGAAGGCTTCTCCAAACACTTCAGTTTTTTTAAACAGCCAATTATTTCTGAGATGATGTGGGGACAGTCCATCCAAACAAATATGTTTTACAGGCTTTACTTTTATATGTGTGGATATTCCATGTGGTGTAGTGGATAGAATGATACACCAATACTCAAGAGACCTGGATTCCGTTCCCTGGCCCTGGTAAGAACTGGTAAAATCACTCCTGAAATACCTCATTTACCCTGAATAGCCCACCAGGGTCACTATAAGTCAGTTCTGACTTGAGGGCACATAACAACAATAACAATTTTGCATATGCTTTGCCTCACTGAACTCGGAGTTAATTCTGAGTAGATATGAATAGAATTGTACTTCATATTGTTGGTTTATGTGGAAGGAGTTCTGTAGACCCTTTTGCTGAGCTCAGTGGGAACTGTGATTGGCTGGATCCAAGACTCTCCTGTTCATGACAATTTGATATTTTATGATTTGTTAATTATGAAAGTCCCCATTACATTTCCCCTTCAAATATGCATCAAAATTTTGTGGCACAAAACAATACCTTAGTAACGTGAATGGGTGGGATTGTTTGGAAGATTATTTTACAAAGTTTGTTTTTTAGTGGGCCATACACCCCCCACAATGACTTCTCCACCCTCCTCAGGTACAGTGTAGAACAAGACTGCCAAGCATGGATATTTGGCATAGGTATAGAGAGGATTTCACAGTTTTGCAAAGGCTGGGGTTTATCTGTGAACCCTCATGTTAGCCCTCAGTATCTGCTTCTGTGTAGTGGTATAAAAGCACTTCCTGTGCAGTGGAAATAGAAACGAAATAGCACAAAATCAATACAAAATTTACATAGGAGAGGAGGAGATATGGGACTGAGGGGTTCCCAATTAACAATCCTGCAAATTTGGAATCTATTTTTGCCTAAAGTTTCAGTCTTTAATTCCTAAATAAAAAGATTTTAGAAGTAAGCAAGTAAGTAAGCAAGTAAATAAGTAGTATACTCCTGAAAAGAGAAGGGCCCCATTAAAGTTGAGGGCCTTCTCAGTGGCTGCTCCCAAGGCTTTGAAATGAACTGGTCCGAGAAGCCAGATTGGCCCCATCCCTCATGTCCTTCCATCATCAGGCAAAGACCGTCCTTTTCCATCAGGCTTTTAGGCAATTGGTGAGGGTTTTACGAATGCTGTATCTATTGAAATCAGAGATACTTTAAATGTTTTAAAATTTTCTAAAAATTATGTTTGTGGTGGTTTTACAGTATGTGTTGTTTTAGTGCTGTTTCTAATGGTGTTTTTAATGATGATTATTGCATGGCTTTGATTGATGGTGAGCTGTCTTGAGAACCCCAGAGAGACAGGAATCATGATAGATAGATAGATAGATAGATAGATAGATAGATAGATAGATAGATAGATAGATAGATAGATAGATAGATAGATAGATAGATAGATAGATAGATAGATAGATAGATAGATAGATAGATAGATAGATAGATAGACAGACAGACAGACAGACAGACAGACAGACAGACAGACGATAGATAGATGGATAGACAGACAGACAGACAGACAGGCAGGCAGGCAGGCAGGCAGATGGACGGACGGACGGACGGACAGATGGGACCATGCCTCTGAGTCTTGAACAGAGTATGAAAGAGTAGACATTTCTTTTTAATCACATCTGAAGTTCATCCTATCAATGGATGGCTGCTTAACTGACATAATGCATGAGTCCAGTGTTGTCACTGTGTTTGTATGTGGTCCATTGCCCTAGCAAAAATGGATTTCATGGAAGGGTGTTTGAAGTGTATGGAGGCAGCTTCCATCACAACATGCCCTCCAATGCACCTTTGCAAGTCACAAGGAAACTCACAACTCTCATAGTGCGGCCAACCACTTTTTTTTTGCTGATTGAAGAAAATGTGCCAGTATGGAACAGTATGGAGGTATGAATGTGCCTTTGGTTCAGGGGCTTTCATTCCCATAATTTGGCATTGGAGGCTACTGGACAAATTATGGGAGTGAAAGTCCTTTAATTCTGAAAGTCCCATCCCTAGCAATTTTCCTTACACAACTAATGGCACACAGCAGTCTCTTTTACTACCACAGGCACTGCAGTTAAATCTATCACAAGTATGCTCTGCTAGTGCCATATTAGATCTAATTCTTGGGTTGCTGCAGTATGTTTCGCTGAACAGCATGAAATCTGTGTAATCTAATGATTCTTGTCATTCTAGTTCAGTAATGGAGAGAGAGAAATGAAACTACTGGTTTCTCTGCCTTCTGATTAAATGTGTAACATTATAAAGCACAGTACATACCTGGCCATTGAATATGTTCCTGAGACAGAACAGGTGCCCATTCCAACAGGAAATATAATCTCTTGTTTTATAAGAGTGTTTGCTTTACTGGTTTACATAAAAATCTGCACTGCATTACTTAAGCCCATTCTGCCCATTTATAGTGTAGCGGTAGCTGCTATACATAGTCTATTAGGTCCCACATGGTTTGCCATACTCCTGGTTGTTATCAGCTGTACCAGCACATTAAATAGAGTGAAAGTATTTTATGCCCTGTGTTATTATGGCTTGAGTGAGAATATAAGGGTTTTCCCTGGAGGCATGTGGTAACTCCTGAACCATGCAAGCAAAAAATGTTTGTTCACATTTCTGCAAAAATAATGTTGTTTTCTTCCTGGGGAAAGGAGTTGAGCAATTATTTGTCCTTATAAAAGTGACAAAAGTTTACACACACAGTCTCCTTTCTGCGCATGAAAGACTAACCTCTACAGTACTGTATAAGGTTACTACCAGATCATTTTTCACTTGCTCTGTGTACAGCCAGCTCCTTCACAAGAATCTTAGGCAGAACTGTGTACATGTGCAATGGTTTATGCTTTCAGTGAAGGTCAATTCCTAGAATATGGATTAAAAAGTAGAAAACCTTACATAAAAGTATTATTTCCGCTTATTTTTTTGCCATCAAGAATGCCAGATAGAACTCTGAGAGGTAAAGTCTGGTGTGATATTCGGGGTGATTGAAAAGCCTGTTGCAGGCTTCCCAGCCAATTGTTACCTGGCAAGGAAGTGACCGATCAGGAATCAGTGGAGAAAGCTGAAAGGCCAGGAAGGGCAATTTAACTGTGAGATTGGGTTTTACTGTGACAAGCATTGAACAGAATTAGATAGATAGGGCTAATCTCAGGATTTCCTCATCAAGAGGAAAAAGGAACTGGAAGGAAGCTAAAAATGCTCTTAGAATGAAAGGGAAAGTAAACTGTTGGCTTTAGAAAGAAATGGTTTTAGTGAACAGTTCATTGGCAGAAAGCTGGGTTTGGAGACGAGACGTTCTGGAACTGCCTGGAGGCTGCTACACTGAAGCCTTGTATCTGTTCTAGAACCACCAAGGGCCATAACTAAGGCTTTGAACCAGAGTGCCAAGTTAAGAGGATGCAGTCTTGACCCAGATACCCTTGGTAATGGTATCCCTAACCAAGTTTCCAAGATTGGCTCTGGTCTACCACCATGAAAAAAGAAGGCCACCCCGGGGGGAAACAGAAGATAGACAGTCAATATTCTAGGCTTCACTAAGGGAATGGAAGGCAGAACTGTCTGGGGCTCAGCAGACCAGACTTCTGGAGCAGACTTGGAGGAATCAGAGATGACATCTAGAAGGATGGCTGGTCTACCTAGGTTGTGGATAGACCAGATCTCTGGACTAGACAGGGCACAAAGTCAGCTTACATATGGTATGTACTTTCTCTTTTTTTTGTACATGTACATATATGTTCATGTCCATGTTCAGTGCACTTCTGATTTTTGTTCTTGTAGGAGTGACAGTGCTGCCAGGGGAGATGCTGGCAAATTATTGGGTGTTGTAATTTCTTGCATTACTTTCACATCATGAATTACAATGTTGAATTGAGGCTGCATTTGTGCTGCTTGCTCTGGATATAAAAATGGGTAGTTATGGCTCTGTAAACCGCTGAGATTTTGTCATTTAGTGTGTTCAAATGCAACTCCTTTTCTCATCTGAGCTGTTGCCTCAATATATATTTTTTCCTATGGCGTAAGATCTAAAGGGCCAGCATTATATTGAGTATTACACTACCATCAGTATTAATAAATAGCCACATAAAATACAGAAGATGTACTAATTTTAACCACCACTGTCTTAGTCATGTTACGATATTCTGATCCCCAGTGCAAGAGAGTCATAATTGGAATTGTTTCAAATAAATGCTTCCATTAATTACAATGTATTATCCACACAACTGTGAAGACTCAAGATGGCAGCAATAGTTCCCAATAGAGTGAACCCATTTAATCAATAAATTTAATCAACCAGTATAGCGAAACTTTTTAATCAATGGGAAATGTTGACTTAACATTCGGTTGTGGATTCAATGGGCTTATTCTAGTTGGAACTAGCAAATGGATTTAGGCCATAAAACTTAGGAGAGACCATGTTTAATTTAAAAGCCAATAAAATAGCCTATTGTAGCAGAAGGCATATCTAAATTAACACACATTAAATATCCTAACCTTCTGCTGTCCTAAGCCCACTGCCGGAAGACATTTTAAACAAATGCATCTGTCAATGCTTCTCAAAGATGCTTCAGAGTTCTCCACCAAGGAACACTAGCCTGGCCCTTGTGCCATTTTCCTTCCACAGAAAGATGAAAACTTATTTTTTAATTCAGACAGGCTTTTGTAAACTGACTGCCTGCACTTTACCAACTACAGGTTGTATTTTTCTTGCAGAAATCTCCTGACATTGTGCTTTAAACTAGTAGTAGAGGGGCTCTACTACTTAAACTGGACTTTTAATGTAATTCTGTGTTGCTTTGTATTGTGTTTTAATTGTATTTTTATTTTACATAATATTATTTTGAGCATCCTCTATCTTGCTGGGCACCACAGAGCTGGGTATGTTGCAGAAGAAACACAGAAGTCCCACCCCAGCCCTCAAAAAACCATGGCCATATGGGGGCTGGGCTTCTTGGCTTAAAGCAAATTTCAAAATGGGAGCTGCAGACTCAAGGTGTAGGTGTTACGTTTCCCCTCTGGCGATGTGCACTGGAAGTTCTCTCCTAATTTTCTTAGAGAAAGGATGGCTGTTATTGTTTCACAGCGGCTCTGGTCCTTCCTTGAGGGGAGAACTGAGGGTTGTGCTGGGGGACTCTTGTTTGACACCCTGGCTGTTGGACTGTGGTGTCCCTCGGTTTTGTCCCCTATGCTATTTGACATCTACATGAAATTGCTGGGAGAGGTTCTCTAGAGTTTTGGGATTTGGTGTCACCAGTATGTGGATGAAACCCAACTCTGTTACACTTTCCCATCTAATCCAAGGAAGCTGTTTCAGCTGAGGGCAAATAAACTGAAACTTAATCCAACAGAGATGCTCCTGGTCAGTGAAAAACCAGATCAAGGAATAAGATTGCAGCCTGTGCTGGATGGGGTTACACTCCCCCTGAAAACACAGATGCACAGCTTAGGGTGTTCCTGTATTCATCTCTGAGCCTGGATGCCGAGGTTTCGGCAGTGGTCAGGAGTGCCTTTGCACGGTCAAACCTAGGTGCCTACCGTACCTGTTTCTTAAGAGGGCTGATCTGGCCATGACGACACATGCCTAGTTACATTTCACTTGGATTACTATAACATACTCTATGCAGGGCTGCTTTTGGAAAGCATTTGGTAACGCCAAAGGGTCCAAAATGCTGAAGCCAGATTGTTAAATGGAGCTGGTTACAGGGATCAAGAGACCAGTCCTGTTACAGCTACTCCACTGGCTGCCAATCCATTTCTGGGCAGAATTCAAAGAGCTGGTTTTAACCTATAAAGTCCTAAACGACTTGGGTCCAAGCTTTCTAAAAGACTGCATCTCCTTCTATGAACCTGCCCTGACATTAGAGTCATCAGCAGAGGCCTTTCTCTTGGTCCCACCATCCTCACAAGTGCTCTTGGTGGGTACAGGAGAGGGGGCCATCTCTGTTGCTGTCCCAAAACTCTGGAACTCCCTCCCACAGGAAGCTAGGCTGGTCCTACCTTTGGTGTAAACCTGCAGGCAGGCACAGACCTTTCTCTTCAGGCAGGCTTTTCCTCAATGAATAGTAGTCTGAGAGGTGTTTTTAAATAGATTGTTGTGCTCTGTTGTTTTAAATGTATTTTAATAGTGATCTCAGCTACCATTTTAATATTTTTTTCTATTATTTGTATACTTACCGTTTTTAGCTTTTAATGATGTAAATCGCCTTGGGTCCTTTTAAGGAGAGAGAGAGAGAGAAAGAAAGAAAGAAAGAAAGAAAGAAAGAAAGAAAGAAAGAAAGAAAGAAAGAAAGAAAGAAAGAAAGAAAGAAAGAAAGAAAGAAAGAAAAAGGAAGGAAGGAAGGAAGGAAGGAAGGAAGGAAGAAAGGAAGAAAGAAGCAAGCAAGCAAGCAAGCAAGCAAGCAAGCAAGCAAACACAGTTTTAAAGCACTCTATGAGTGGTTTACAATTATGCAAACAACACTTTGCCCCCCTCCCCAATCAAGCTGGGTACGCATTAAATGACCTCAGAAAGATGGAAGGCTGAATCAATCTTGAGCCAGCTACCTGAATGTGTCAGGATCGAACTCAGGTCATGAGCAAAGACTTAACTGCAGTACTGTCATTCCACTACAACAAAGGGCTATGTGGATTGGGAGAGACTTTCCAGTCTGTAAAACATCTGGCAGCTATTTTATGTTTGTTTATTATTTAGGTATCGCTAAGTCTGGGATTTTGTAATTCCAGTCCTAGAGGTCACCTAGAATCCTTCAGGCAAATTTATGGGACTGGGATTATAGAAGGATGAAGGCAATCCTACTGCCATTGCCTGCTTTGCTACACGTGCTTTGGGTGTGAAGCAGAAGGGAATGCCCTCTCAGTTGCACTGGCTCCTGGGAGTTGCCTCTCCTGGGAAGGATAGTTCAGTGTGAGGGTAGACTAGATTGGGTAGCAAGACTATGCTTTCCATGGAACAGTAAGGTGACTTTCTGACTACTAGTCTGAAAGGAGACCCTCTAAAGGTGGAGTGTTCAAAAATCAATTCAATGGATCCACCACAATCTAAAAAAAATGATTCAGTAACTTTGTAAGGTCTGTGTGTCTTCATTGACTCTTCTATGGCACGCCTCATTGATCTTAAGTTCTATTAATGATTATGACAGCACAGAGAAACAAGAGTGAGGACTTGACTCCACTATTCTTTTACATGAGGTATGATCAAACAGCAAGTACTAATGGGATGTCTGTGTTTGAAGAGCAGAACTATAACGATCAGGAGCAGAAATCAAAACCCGAGAGATGTAGGTGGTGAGCAACAGAGACTGACTGACAAAACATACGGCATGCAATGGCCTTTTATATCCAGGCAGAATCTGAATGGTCATCTGGCTTAACAACATGTAGGAGGAAAAATTGGAAAAGAGTGTGAAGGGACCATTTGTCTGAATGTGTGCGTGTATGGAGTCAGTGTGAGACAGAGAGACACGTGTTGACTCAGAGGCAAACTGAATGTTTAAAAAAAAACACAGGTTGTTCTCTAGTGCTGGTTTGTATACTCAAAATTGGGCATAGAGATTAACCCAATGCTGAATCCCCTGCCCTTTGCCCTGTGGGAGAGGCAGGTGTCCAGTTTTTTGCTTGCTTGTTTTTGCATAGGACTAAGAATTCCTGAGAAATTTCTTGGATTGCAACAATGAAGGGTTTCACCTTAGTTTAAAATGGTGGCCAGGCAGTGTGTGTTCTTTATTTTTCAAGTTATGAACTCTTCTCCTGCCCTTTACATAAGGTAGACTCACCCCAAAATTTCAGGAAGGGCTTCCCACTGACCCCCAGACAACAGCCACTCGGTGCCTCCAGAAAACTGCTAGGCACATGTTCTTTCCTGGAAGGCTCCCTAGAGAATAACTTTCTGGCTTCTTCCCTTGGGAGTTTTCCATTGCTGCTGCCTAACTGAGGAACAAGGTTTGATGGTGTTGTCAAAACATTCTGCTGTTGTTACAATTTCAACAGAAACTGAACGGTAAAAGTTCACTCAGTTTTCAGGCATCCAACAGGCAGCAGCACTGAAAAGGGAAAACAGAAGCCCACAAGATGTAACTCTTCTAGGGAACTTCTCAGGCACCCAATCAAACCTGCCAATGCACAGGGAAGTAGCACAGAGGCCCCAAATCCAAAAACAAAAACTGCTACCACCAGAACTAATGGTCGTGACAGCTGTCAAGCGAATGACACAGAATATATACAAAGAAAAGAATTTAGTACAGTAGTACCTTGGTTTATGAAATTAATCTGTCATCCGGGATGTTACATAAACCGAAAATTACGTAAACCGAGGTACACCTGTATTAAACAGTGGCTCCAGTGGCCCTATTGTTATGGATTGGCCGGAGATTTTCTGTTATCTCCCACACCATATGGGGTATAGATTTATGAGTAATATTTCATATTGCAAACCAACCCAAACCATCTTCACTCAAAAGATGGGGACCAAAACACATGCTCCTTTCACCTGATCTTCTACTTTAAGCACTATAACACATATCTGCTTAACTATCCCAATCCTTGGTGCATCATTAGTACTGTAGTATAAAGAACTGAAAGGAAACACAAACATTGATTGCATCAAAATCTACAAACAGAATTTGCCATACATTTGCATCTGGTCACGTGCCCAGTTCAACTGATCCAAACTGGGAGAACAAGTCTCATTGTGTTTAATGAGCTTCAGACCAAGTAAGTGGAAATCTTTTCTTTTAAAGAATCAAAGACGAGCGCTCACCTCTTGCATTTATTTGAGGTGGAAGTTAAAAGTACAAGAGTGAGGATGTTAGTCCTTGCTTCTTAGGGTACAGCTTTAATCATAACGTTTTGCTTAGAAACAAAGAGGCCCCCCTCCCCTGTTTTGGGAATTTAATGTAGTTTGAGTATTCTTGAGTAGTCAGAAGTTTTTTTTTAACACAAAGACAATGGATGCAAGGTGACCCCTGACCTGGCCCATGCTCAAATAAAGGCACACCAATAGGTGTCTGACCCTGTTTGTGTCCTTTTGGTGACACTCCACCCTGATATTTGTTTGGGGTCATGATGGTATTGATATCTCTGTGAAAACCCCCATTTCCACAAATAGGTAAAACACAAATTGGCTATGACCTGGGATGAGGGCTACAGGGACTTGGCAAACAGGAGGATTTTACTTCTGACCAAAGCCACGCTTTGGGAAATAGTACAAGGATATACACCAACTTGAAAAAGAAGCAAAGGTGAGGGTATCTCTGATCCAGAGAGATATTTTTCACCCCCATTGCCCCACCCTGGGAATCACACAAATAGCCTGGATTTTTTTGCACATTTGCAGAATGACAATGCATACCTTTAGTTTTAATATACAGAAAACATTTCATTATTATGAAAATTAATCTCTTTTATTAATTAAAATTAAACATTCAAATCAAAAAGTCCACAAAACGACACAGTTTATGTTCAGTCCTGGCTCTTCCAAGGTGCTGCTGAAATTCTTTTCTTTTTGTTTACATCCGTATTTATTTTTTTATCAGCATTATATAATTTCCTCACGTTCCTGAAAACAGTATGTTCCTTTTCCTCGTATGGAATTCTGGATCTCTTGATTTATTATACTTTCCCCATCTATATTTTAGCATTTCCACATAACTGCGATAAGATGTGAGTCCAGATTAATTTTGACAAAAGCAAAAAATAAGCAGAAATGCTTGCATTTTTTAAAAAGCTTTTTTTTTTGCCAAGGAAGCAGGCTGAATTGTCAATCTAGCTTCAAAACAAAGAATATTTAGTAAACATTGTGGTGCAAAATGCACAAATCAAGGTAAACACTGCAATGATTGGGGAATACCCTCTGTTATAGAAAGTTTTTTCTGACACATAAGGCACATTTGCTTCAAAAACAAGGGACATCACTGTAAGGTGAATATTTTGAAAAACTTTGGAATTGCATTTATACAGCAGTTTCATAATTAAATGGACACATTGAAAACCCTTTCCCCATACCTTCAATTAAAGTATATCTTTGATTTAAAAAACAAACTGACCAAATACATTCTTCTTTATACCATCTAGCCTTGGGAGTGGAAATTCTTTTTAAACTACATGAATAATGTTCGTCTAATGTACCTTAGCTACAAGGCACAGCATTATCTCCATCCCACTATCATTGACGAGAGATGGTCTAGCTACTGTTTAACATGTAAATCAAAGTTCAAATAATTTCCCTGTTATGGACTTCTCAAAGCTTGGATACATCTAGTTACATCTAACATGTAACTTGAATGTAATTCCCTTTTCCAGTAATTAAGTCATAACAAAGTTACAACTGTCATGTAATAATGGAGTGTCTGGAACTATATTTTAAGTTACTTTAAGGGGCTATACAGAATCAAAAGTTAGGTATATTTTGTACTACAGGCCACTTGGTTTGTAGCATCCTGATTTTTAAAGATGTATCTAGTATTTTTGCCTAATATGGAAATAAATACTGTGTTTCCACAAAAAATAAGGCAGGATCTTATATTAATTTTTGCTCCAAAAAAAACAACAACAAAAAATGCATTAGGGCTTATTTTCAGGGGATGTTTTATTTTTTTCATGTACAACCATCTATGTTTATTCAAATACAGCTATGTCCTCCTTCTTCTGGCTGCTGCACAATAGTGGAGGGTGGGGTTTCACTTAACTGGGGCTTATTTTGGGGGTAGGGCTTATATTACGAGCATCCTGAAAAATCCTACTGGGGCTTATTTTCAGGTTAGGTCTTATTTTTGGGAAAACAGGCTAGTAACTTTTTTAAAGGACCTTGGAGAACAGAAATTAATTACTTTTTTAAAAGTAGATTTCCAAGTTCTGGAATTTGTAGGTAACCTACTCTTCTTTTCAGCCACAATAGTAATGCTAAGTTGTCATACAGAGTAGCTGCAATAATTAAAGGAGGACAATGTATGTGAAGCACACAGAACAGCTCTCACAGCTCCCCATTCCCCTCTTGACTCTTTTGCTTGCCATGGCTATCTCTCTAAGTAAACCACAGTTTAAAGCCTGCTGCTTTCCATGGGTCAAGAACAAACATTTCAATGTTCACTGTCTTAAAAATAAAAATTGACCTGGACCCAGTGAAGTAAAGACACATCCATAAATAAATACAAAATGTCTGGATATCAAAGCCTTGAACTCACCTGAAACAATTTCCACAATATATTTAAAGAACACTCCCACATGCCATTTTGCTTTACATTTTAATTCAACTGGAATTTCTTTTCCAAATTCCCATTATATTCTCTTTCTCATAAAAAGAGCCGCTCATATTGTAAGTAAAAATATTTTCTGTAAGAGCAAAGTTACCAAAAATAATGCCAAATATACAATTGTATGCATATTTGTTTTGTAAAATATAAACAGAATCTGATCATCTTTTGGGTATTGCCTGCTCTAATATGGCTGCATTTTTAATAATGGAAAAGGGAGGGAATAGAAAAAGGAGGAATAACAATAGATAATATTTTGAAGAATGCAGTATCACTAAAATAATGTCTTCAAACTAAACCAATGTCAGGCAGTAAAAAGAAAAGTTATCTTAACTATTACCTAATACTTATCAGAACACAAGACTACATGACCTTGAAACTGTGTCTTGCTTCCCCTTTCTTCTTCTTCTTCTTCTTAGAACAAATTTTGCTACTGGCAGAAGGAGCTGTCAAGCAAAACACTGAAAAATTGGTATCATTTCCTAGCCAGTAAGTGCAGAACTCATACTAAATATTTTATGATTTGTTTTCACATGCTTTCACTTTTTCTCTCCTCCTTGCTTGCAGGATTGATCGTTGCAACTCTGGCGATATGCTGGCTGCCCAATCAAGTTCGAAGGATCATGGCTGCTGCAAAACCTAAGCAGGACTGGACGGTCTCCTACTTCAGAGCATACATCATCCTTTTCCCTATAGCTGACATTTTCTTCTATCTCAGCTCTGTGGTGAACCCACTGCTATACAATATCTCCTCCCAGCAGTTCCGAAATGTCTTTCTTCAGGTCCTCCGCTGTCACCTGACGCTAGAACATATCAACAAACAGAAGTTTTTAAGAGCCAATTTGAATTCTGCAACCAGTAGTGGCCGTTCCCGGCACCCATTGATCTTCAAGTCATCCAGGCGCAAGTCTTCCACCAAGACTACTAACAAGGTTTTCTTAAGTACTTTTCAGAGCGAGATCAAGCCTGACTGCAGTTTGCAGAAATTGAGTCTTGAATCACTGGAGCTGAATGTGAAAACAATGCCACTAGAGACCAATGCAGACCTCAGTTCATCTAATCAGAATGGCCTTTGTGAGCACGAACTGTGAATCCTCATAAAATGTAAACCAGATGATACACAACGTGCTAAAAATGGATTTTAAAAAAACACACAAGCAAACAAAAGGGGGGGGGAGGTTACAGCCTGCAGGTTGTAGCCTCTATGTTTAAATACTTGTTTCAACAGACTCATTTGCAGTAACATGAATGGCTGCGGGTTCTACATGGGTGACCGTTGATTTTTTTTCCTTGTTGTTTTTAAAGTGCATACAAGAATGTCAGACAACTAGATCTATTTCTGTTGCAAACAAAGTTGCTGAGATTTTTCAAAATTAAACTCTTCTTTTTAGCATTTGGATGCAAACAGCAATAATACAATGGAAACCAGCTGTGTCTTTGAAGGAAACGGCACAGGACAAATGACGGCAACAAAGAAACCTTCCATCTGAGTTTAGCAATGAACTGGTGAGAGAAGTGCCAAGCCAGGGAGCAGCATGGTGGTTAATACGCCAGCTCTGGGCATGGTGCCAACGTTTCTCCGCTTCTTTGGCCGGGGCCCATTGCAGAGTGGAGTATTGCAGCAGCTGATACAAACAGAGTTTATTTTCCCTGGAGTACAGAAAGTCTGGTATCCGGCAGAGGTTGTGAGGCAGGCGGCAGAGGATGCACAGGACTTGCGATACAGGATCCCTGTGACAGACAACGAAAGGTTACTTAGCATGGTATGAACAAACATGCTTTTCCGCTGTTACGTCAGATTCCCTTCTTAATGTTTGAACAGACCGTCAAGTTTAGAAACAGTGCTCCAATTCTCAGTGCATTCCAGGAGATTTAGCCCCTCATCACCTGTTGCATTTTAAATAGGAAATGCAGGGCTCAAATCAAGAGGCCTGTGAAAAGCTCCCCTTCCTTGCTCTTTATGCTTGTTTGCCATAAGCCCTTGAAACTGCAAAATCAATATATTTTGGCCGCGAGTGTTTTAAAGTTTAAAAACCTCTTTATCAATATAGTAGTACACTTCTTCTAAGACCATTTTATGTGGTCATATTAAAGAGGTTATTATTATATGCACTTCTGCAGAATAAGCATAGTTCGTATAATTTACATTGTTCAGTCTTTTATGGAAGATCTCCTTGTACAATTTCTGTGGAAAAGAAGGGGTAAAACAAAGAAAAGCTCGTGGGGAATTGAAGCATCTACAGAGCACTGCTAAGTGCGCACCAAGAAAGAGGATATAAAATCTCTGCCTTTTATTTTCAGTAACTGGAGTACTGTATCAAGTTGGGTAAACAGCATTTGGAAAAAGATATTTGCCTTGTAGGAATCCCTTTAGAGGCTGTTCTGTGATTTCTTTTATTTAATTGAGTGAAACAGTACAGTGGCTCTATGACATCAAGGATGTATTTTAAATGTTTTATAATGATCATAAAATAAATAGCCATGTTTTACTAAAAAGTGAACAGCTCCTGGGTAGCTCTGTAGCCAGATTATCAATAATTTCAGAGTTTCTTCCTTCATGTGTTCTCATAGAAATCTGGCTTTGGGCTTGAGGCATAAATAATACAGTTATCAAACTCTAAACTTCCCTACTCCTCTTTCTTATTCTATCAGCTTTAGGGCCAAACTGGAAGTAAGAGGGTAAGCTTCATGGTTAATTTAAAGTAGACCAATTTCCTTATTTTTCAAAGATCCGTCTGAACCGACCTTTAACCTCCCTGTTTTTTCTGTGCTGGGAACAAAACTGAACATATGCAGAACAATGGTTCTCACAGAACTGCCCATTTGCTTGTACTTGTTTTTGTTTTTCCCTGTGTAAAGGAATTCAAGGTATCTGAAAAATGGTGTCCGTCCGACCAAAATGTGAGAACTGAAGCTTAAGGGTGGATACAGTCATTTGTCTCTGAAACAGCATGCCTGTGGTGATGCACAGTAATTTCATTGTCTCCTCCCTAATCCGTAGAACATGTCTGTATCAGTAGATAAGCGGTGTTTTATAGAAAGAAAATAGAAGCGTAACAGAGGAATTTTTACCAAGCTGGCAGCACCTGTGATGAGAAGCTGCGCTGGGCGCAACAATAAAGAGACTTGCTGTGGGGAGAGTATTCCTTCACATCATAATGACCCAAGCAGGGTATCCTAATAAACACACTTTTTAGAAATAGTTTTACTACAGAATAATTAACTTCCATACAGTATTTCATGAAGAATTCAGCAGGTGGGGAGCTTGCGACTTAATGCAAATTTAGTGACTGTTCTCCCCATACATGGTGTTAAGAGCTATCCATTAGAAATTGTATTTTTCTGTTTCTTTTTAAAATTGGGTTAGTGAACTGGTCTAACTGTTTAGTCTCTGGAATTATGTCCAGGAATCATACAAATGATATGATCCCATTTATGAACTGCATATGACTACTGGGCGAATTTAAGTTTCAGTTATTGTCTTTGGTTTATGCTTTTCTTGCATTAGTCTAGCTGTCAGTTTTCTTCATCTAGAATTATGAATTGCAGCTTTCGTGTGTTTTTGCGCTCCTAATCTTTCCACTACCTTTTCCACTACAATCAGTGTATAAAACCCGAGTCCCCTTTCAGATATTCTTCTAACCCCAGCAGTTGCTTCTGTACCACTCAGTAACAACTCCAAAAAATGTCTGCCTTCTTGGATTGTTCAGCAAGGCGATCGGCAAACATGCATGGATTTCACAAGAGGATAGGTGTTAGCCTGCCTAGTAGCTGCAAATGGACAAAGGGCAGGGCTCTGTAAACCAAGCTTTGACTAGGGGAATAGCAGCTGTGAGAACTGTTGGCAATCACAGTGCAAGATAACGACTTGGCTCCAGACTTGGCTCCTGCTAGTGAAAGTGGACTGATTACTCTTTTGACATTTTGCCCTCTTTACCTGTAGACCCTTGTGTCACCTGAAAATCTGCTACAGAGAGGTGGAAGAACTTCCAAAAAAAAGATTTCAGTAAGTTCTAATGAGCTACAGACAGAGGGAGAACTGGCAGAAATTCTCCCGCTTCCCTTCTGTCCTTCTTTTAGATAAAAGACTTCTGTAGATCCAACCTAATGTCCTAATTCTATTGGAGACCAACTCTATAAGAAATAAGAAAGCAAGTATCGCCAAGATATGAGACACCAGTGAGTCTGTGCCAAACTCTTGCTAATTGCTGACAGCATTGGAATGAAGCTCTTGATCCTTAATCTCCACTCTGAGCATTTGGCTTGTTCTACAATGGGAAAATTTGCTAGTAGTGGTGTTCCTGATAAAAGCCTGCTATTAAAGCTGTTTTTTTTTATACTGCTGTTAAGCTTTCAAAAGTTCAAACAGTAATGAGCCACTGAAACATGTTATACATATCACCTTCTCAGAGCTACACCCGAACAAACAGAATTCTCTTAAATATATGGTAAAGTCAGCTACAAATGAGAATGGGGGAAAATGCTGCCACATTTTTTGAATGCAACAAATAATGAGGAACCCTGCATTTCGCACACATTTGAAACACGACTGTCAGATGAAAAGAAAACTCCTCTGTTTGGAAGCCACATTCTAATGGTGAAAAACCACAGGCGAAAGGTTTTGTACCTATTTTTCATTCATAGCAGGAATAACAATCCCGAAGTTTCTGAAACATCCAAATCACCAAAGGAGAATATGAGGTGAAGTACTGTACTCATAAAATATATCTCAATGCTAACCTTTCATTTATGCTACTAGGATGAGAGGTGTTTAATCTGTGCATTCAAAGGACCTATGCTGTAACAGTTAAGTGTCCACATCCATCCAATTAAATCTACCAGAACTGATCTTTTCAATGGCAGGCAATTTCTAACTACCAGTTCCATGGTGATAATCTTTAAAAAAAACATTGAAGTAGCACATTAGTAATCACTTATCTAATTTTACCTTTATAATTAGAGATGGGGACAAATTTAAAAATGGCCATTTGTTTTGATCCATTATTCATCAACATTAACAGATCAACGAATACGAATATTCTTTGGCGAATCAACGGATTGATCCATTGATTCATCTGCACTTTTAATAGCTATAACATTGGCCCCCAACAACCTAGAGACACAAAGCAGGGAAGCTCCCTCAGACACTTTTCTACAACTCCTGAAAGTTTTGGTGAACACTGGATCATAGACCCCCGAGTTACATAGTCACAAATGCCCCCCAGGAAAGCTCCCTCCAGGTACTTAGAGAATCCAGAATCACAATGGAGCTTCCTGTGTCTTTCTCCAACTTTGGTGAAGATTGGATATCAGACATCCGAGTTATTCACCCACAAATTGGGTCCCCCCAGGAGACTTTACCACATGGCATAGAAGCCCATTCTGCCTACCAGCTGCTGATCAGGAAATAATTAAAAAGATATTGGACTGCGCCGAAATGGACAGACTAACACTGAAAATCAAAGGAAAAGAAGATACAAAATATTATCAAACATGGGACTTATTCTATCAATGGTTAGAAGGATGTTGTATAGATTAGGAGTGTAATGTGTGTAGTAGTTGTTTTACAAATGATTATAAGCTGTACCCTGGTGACACGATGTTAAATCAATATGGATGGATTTATATAATAAAAAAAGTAAAAAAAGAAGCCGATAGGCAGCCACCCACCCACCCACAGCCAACCATCCTAACAGCATACACCCACACCCCCTTCCTTTCCCTACCTTAGCCCCCACCCCACTCCCACCAATACCCCCTTACCTTAATAGCTGCTACCAAGGTTTCCATCAGGCCTCCGCAGCCACAGTGTGGAAAAAGGGAGACTGGCTGCCTTTTGCAAAGATGGCGGCTGCAGTTTCCCTACCCTAAATGAAGCTGCAGCTGCCATCATTGCAAAGGGCAGCCAGTCTCCCTTTTTCTCAATTTTTACCTGCATGGCTGCAAGGCCAGAAGACCTTGGCAGCAGCGATTAAGGTAAGAGGGTGTTGGTGGGGGTGGGGTGGCATGGCATGGGGTCTAAGGTAAGGAAAGGAAGGGGGTAGGGGTAGGCTGTGGTATTGGGTGGTTGTGTGGGGTGGTGGCTGCCTTTTTGCCGCTGATCAGTTGATCGGCGGCCGGTAGGCAGAATGGTTTTGTTTGTTTGTTTTTTAATACGAAGGACGAATAAAAACAAGTAAATATTCGTCTCTTTGTATTCATCGGGGTCTCTGGAACCCACAAATACAGATCAATGAATATTTAATGAATCAGCTACATTCATCGGAAAAACCAAATTTTTATATTCGTCCCCATCTCTATTTATAATCCATCATCTGAAATCTAATGGTTGATTTTGCAAAGTCCAGCCATAACACTGAGATATGCTGTACCTAGGCTGTGATTCAGCATACGGAAGACCCACTGAACCTAATGACTTGCTTCTGAGTAAACATCCTACTGTATAGGACTGTGTTTTTCTAGTGGCCCACTAGGATAATCCACTATTGGAAAATGCAGCATAATCCACTATGGTACAGATATCTGATGTGAACTGGAATCAATTATAATGAAGATAAGCCTGAAATGTTATCTATTACATTTCTTGTTGCTTTAGATAATTATCTTTATTCTACTGGAAACAGCTGAATGGTCGTACACCACCTTACTGTATGAACCAGAGAAATTATGCTGCAGAAGATCCTGTGTTGCAATTATTGTGTAAATGTGAAGCTCTTCCACAATGCTTGAACAGTTTAATTTCATAATTTGCAGAAATATATTGCTGTGTGTATCTCACCTATAGCTTACTTCCTTCCATATTAAGTTTGCTTACTACAAGTTGGATATCATTTTTTTTAATATACTGAAACACAAACAAATGTCTGGGCTTTCTGAATAGCAGGAGTAAGGTAAGGTAATCCAAGATGATAAAGGCCACCATGAAGAAGGTCCACATCCAACTTACTTCCAGACAGCAATCTATAAGTCATGGAACAACTACCAAGGTTTTCTCAACTATGCTCAGTAAGTAAACAGGGCTGTGTAAAGGAATGTGATATGCCAGACAATCAGGTCCCACATGTTGTTCAGAACTTTTTATATCACCGGCTCACTGGCTTGCAGATGAATAGCACACTTCGATACTGGTGTAATATGAACACTCTCTGGTGCCCTAACCAACACCCTTGGCACCAACTGTAGCTTTTGTGCTGAAAACAACAGTAGTTGCACAGGAAGCATATTATGTAAGGCTACTGATGCATGGACTACAACAGTGAGGTTATCCTTGTCCAGGGAGCAACAGAGCTGGCATATCATCTGAAATGATTACTATGTACTTCTCACTACAGAGGTCATTTGGGCCTCTTCAGACACAACCCGAAGATCAAAAATAAACTATGTACCTGTTCCTTCTCAGAGAGTGCAGCCCATATACGAAAAAGCACACTCTCCTATATCCCAATAGCCCACCCCACCGCACCCCATGGTGCTTTGTCAGCATTCAGTCCCAGTGTGCTGGCCCTCATCTAGCCCATCACTACATCCGCAGTCAAAATTTGTACAGTATTTCCTGATTCTGATATTATAGAGAAACAGAGTTGGATGTCAGTATGTTCCCCAACAGCATTGAAAGAAAAAGAGTATCCTACGGTACTCCACAGCATAACTGAATACGATACAGTCACCCAAATGTCTGGGAAGATGGGGGAACCATCAGCGCATAGTAGCGTTAGAACTACAGTGGTGCCCTGCTTGACGACGATAATGTGTTCCAGGCAAATCGCTGTTAAGCAAAATCGTCGTCAAGCAGGAAAAAAACCCATTGAAATGCATTGAAAACCGTTCAATGTGTTCCAATGGGGAAAATACCTGCTCGTCCAGCAAAGATCCTCCATAGGGGAAGCCATTTTGCATCGCTGTCTTCCGGAAATAGGTCCAGAAAACAGCGGGGAGCCATTTTGAAAACCCAATGATCAGCTGTTTTTAATCATTGTAATGCAAAAAAACGGTTCCTGAAGCAGGGAACTGATCATTGTAAAACAAAAAAAAACCCATTTAATCATTGTTTTGCAATTGCTATAGCGATCGCAAAAACCTCATCGTCAAGCGATTTCATCATCAAATGGGGTAATCGTCAAGTGGGGCACCACTGTACTATGTATTGTGCCTCTACTTCCTGAGGTTCAGAACAAATCTAGAATAGTCCTGTAATCAATTATATCAAAAGTCTCTAAGAGCTCCAACAGGATCAACAGTCATACTCTGTCCAGCCCTTTTCTTCCATCAGGGTGACCAAGGTATTAAAAAAAAAAATTAATGAGATTCAGTCACCCTGTACCCTTTCTAAAAGGTTAGAAATACAGGTAATGCATGTCTTCTAAGAATGTTTGAAATTAACACAAACATGACCTCACTCTTTAACAGCAGTCCCCAGAAGAGGTATTAATGACTACACAGTATTCAGTAGAGCATCCCAACTGCCCTCACCAGCCGCAGCTTCTTTCATTGCAATGGGCACCGTCCCATCTTTTGCCATTTCCTGTTTCAAGACAATCAATCTCCTTTGGTTAGCTTATATTGCGGGATGATCAGCAGTCAAAAGAACATGGTGCAGGTTGCCCAGCTACAAACATCTGGTCCATATCCTCAGGCTATGAAAATGGAAACTGGTCCCAACAAGTGGAGAAAATCACACCTGTTTGGAGATGGAGGAGCCAGATGACAATATCCCATAAGACTCCAATTCCCTCCCCCCCCCCAATATTGCATGCCTGCACCAATGTGATGCAGGAAAACCTAGTGCCATTATTTCTCCACAGTGCACAGAAGAGGACTGGAGTTTTAAGTGATTAAATCTCAATGAGAATACCTCATCTTTCACTACTGAAAAAGGTGTGTACATTCTGTTACCAGAAGCATGCATTGCTGTTAGTAGAAGAATCCATTTCTTGTGGTTAATGCCTCTGCTCATAGCACACCTTCTTGGACACTGGCCCCAGTGTTACTCCCCTGGTCTGTCTCTTTCCCAAAATTACTATACCTAAACAGCCAGCATTTACAGCTCCTGGTAGGCTAGAAATGATGATGTTCTCCTTCCCTGCTCCTTTTTATAGTGTATCCTCAGGTTGCAACATCTCATTCAGGTTGCAAAGACCAAACCAAACAAAAAGAAAAAAGTAAAGTTTTGTCTACATAGTTTCATCAGACTGGTGCAATGGGTTGAATTCACACCACCATAACTACATTTGGGTCCCACTGAAATTGATGTTAACAGTTAAATGTGACTTAAGTTAGTTCCCCCAGAATTCAAAGAAGTCTAAGTGCTGCTAAATTAGATCCAATCCATTGGAATTACAGAAGCAACATAATTTAAGAAAGTTCTCTGAGCTCTTGTCTGAAATACAAAAACTATAGTTTTTTTAAAAAAATACATGGCATGTATATTATGTGCACATTCTTTACCAGATTTCACAGCATTCCCAAAATCCTCCTGGAAGTACTAACAGCTTTGTAAACAAGGCTTGCACATACTTGGTTGTTACATACAGCACTGATGGTACCTGTCTGTCATGGGTTTGGAGGGAAAGTTCCATCCTATGGGGAGTGGAAGGCGGGACATCAGGGGGAGGAGCTGTACTGTATATATATTTAGAGCTGGTGTGTAGAGAAGAGTGGAAGTCTGTGTGTCAGACTGAGTACAACTGTGTGTCAGTTAGTACATACCTGATAGGTTCAGGTTTCTTTCTAGGTAGCCAGAACTGATAGGTTCAGGGTCTGTGCTTTACTTTAAAGTGTTCTGTGTGAACCAATTTGTTATATGTATATGGTTGGGACTATGCCACGTTACATTATCCTATTTACCTGATCTTTTTATTTACCCTGTTTGTTATTTCAATAAACCTTATTCCTTTGTTTATTCAAATCCATTCCTGGTCTGTGTGACTCCTTATAGGGAATGGTTGGTGGCAGCATAATTAGAGTGTGGCATACTCCAGTAGGTCTGGGGTTGTCACATTGATTGGTGTCCAGCGTGTGGGATACGACTGGTCCAGTTGTCCAGTGGTCCAGCAAAGCCTTGGCAAGTGTGCCCAGAGCAAGGGGGGTCTAGTTAGGGAAAATCTGAGGGTGCGTAGGTAATCTTCTAGGCTTACCTCACGGGGAGGTACGCTAGTGGAAGAACGTGCACACTCAGATTGGGGACTAGATTAGGGAGCTCTGAGGCAACCCGTTTTGGCGGGAAAGAGCTGAGGCAAAGCTGTGGGAAGTAACAGTGATCTAGCCTGTCTGCTGAGAGGCCTAGCAGAGGGGGTGGATTCTGCCTGGCAACAGTTGCAAGTTAGTGCTGAAGGAACAGCAGCAATCTATAGAAGGCTGTTCCTGAGGCAAAAGGAAAAAAGTCGTCGCTTTATTTTGAGGCTTGACTTTTGAAGGCAGCCTGTTCTGGGGGGGGGATTATGCCCTTGACTCGAAGCCAACTGGCAGAAATGGGGGAAGTAAGAGACCCACAGGTAGACCAAGGTTCTGAGGAGGAATTTGGCTCAGTGCAGGATGAGAGCACGGGAGAACAGAACCCAGAACTCAGAAAAATGCTCCTAGCCCAACAACATGAACTGAGGGTGAGGGAGATGGAGCAAAGGGAAAGGGAGAAACAAAGACGATTTGAAATGGAATTGGAGAGAGAGAAAATGGCGTTTGAGTTAAGAAAATTGGAAATGATGAATCAGAACAATAATAACAATAGAGATTCTGAGGTGGGCCAATTGTCTAAAACTGACTTGAAGAAATTCCCTGTGTACCACAAGGGAGATTGCCCTGAGGTGTTCTTTTCCCTCGTGGAAAGAGCGTTTGTGGACTTCTCAGTAAGGGAAACTGAGAAGATGACTATTATGCGATCTTTGATCAGTGGCAGCCTGGCAGAAGTCTATGCAGAGATGCCAGTGGAACTGATGAAAGACTTCGCTGAGTTTAAAAAACTGGTGTTTGCCAGACATGGGATAAATGCGGAACAGCTGAGGCAAAGATTCAGGTCACTCACAAAGAAACCAGAGCAGACTTTTACCCAAGTGGGGGCCCAACTGGTGAGGCTGCTAGAGAAATGGCTGTCTCAGGAGGGGACAGAGACCTTCCAGCAGCTCAAAGACCTGATAGCGCTGGAACAATTTTATTCAGTCCTGCATGGGGAACTAAAGTTCCATGTGAGGGAGAGGAAACCTAAATCTGTGTCAGAAGCGGCGGAGATCGCAGATTTTATTTCCCAAATAAGGAAGCCCTTAGGTGCTGAGGGGAAATCTGTGGGTAAGCCCAAAGAAACCTACAGCAGGTACTCTCAGGGACCAGGGAAAAACCAGCAAGGGGGAGGGGCCCATGTTGAAGGGAAGCCCTCAGACATGAAACCACCAAGACCTCAGATTTTGGAGGGAAAACCAAAACCAGATGAGAAAGAC
The DNA here is from genome assembly GCF_051106095.1 of Pogona vitticeps. Lineage (NCBI taxonomy): Eukaryota > Metazoa > Chordata > Lepidosauria > Squamata > Agamidae > Pogona > Pogona vitticeps. The sequence continues at coordinate 226,768,557 of NC_135783.1, read as the reverse complement.
TCCAAGTACAGCAGAAAATGTTATTTCTGTCAAGGAAAGGGCCATCTAATCTCAGAGTGTGAGAAATTAAAGCAGCTAAAGGGAAATTTGCCTCATGATTTGAGTGGAACCAAGCCAAAAGCTGTATTCTGTGTCCAGACAGAGCAAAGCTCCTTGCCACTGAGGGAGCCTGTTACCATGGCTACTCAATCTGGACCAGTTACATCTGCTGATCAGGCTGGGGAAAATGGTCCTCTTGTAGAGGTCAAGCGCTGCTTACTAGTGAGGACAGATTCGCAGTTGTTTGAGACCGCAGGGGTGGACGTAGGAATACTTGACCATCAGTATAGGGGGCTAAGGGATACTTGTTCCCAGGTGACCCTGTGCCATCCAGACATTATTCCTAGGGAGTATATAATCCCAAATGAGAGCCTGAAGGTGGCAGGGATTGAGGGACAGGTGATCTCACTGCCAGTAGCTGAGGTACCTGTGAGCTTTCAAGGCTGGAGGGGAGTTTGGCGGCTAGCGATTTCATCGACTCTGCCAGCAGCCGTGCTCGTGGGAAATGACCTGGCTGAACATGTGAAACGGGTGCTAGTGATTACACGCTCACAAGCTACCACGGAGACAGTTCAGGGGGGTACTGAAGAGCCCGAGGCGGAAGCAGATGAGGGTAGTTCCGAAGCTGTGGTGGAAACCTTAACCACAGACAGCAAATCTGGCCAAGAGCAAAAGGCAGACGCCACTCTCCGAAAGTGTTTTGAACAGGTGACAGACACCCCGCTAACACCTGAAACCACAGCGAGATTTCATGAGAAAAAGGGAAGTTTATATAGAGAGACCCTGATGAATATCTCAAAAGGGGGAGATGGGATCAGAAGTCAGCTAGTGGTACCTGAAAAGTATCGCCCCATGATCCTACAAAGGGGGCACTCTGACATGTTTGCTGCGCACTTAGGGGTTAACAAAACACAGCAGAGAATCACACAGAATTTTTACTGGCCTGAAATAGGGAAGCAGATCAAGGAGTTCTGTAAACAATGTGATGTGTGTCAGAGGCAGGGGAATAACCGTGACAGGACCAAAGCGAAGTTGTGCCCTTTGCCTGTGATTGACACACCGTTCAAATGTATAGGAGTGGATATTGTGGGACCTTTGCCCAAGGCCACAAAGAGGGGGAACCGGTTTATTCTCACCATTGTGGACCATGCCACGAGGTACCCCGAAGCCATACCCTTGACTAACATTGAAACTAACACAGTGGCAGATGCCTTGGTGGGGTATATGTCCAGGATGGGATTTGCCTCAGAAATAATCACAGATTTGGGCACATCGTTTACATCAAAGCTCATGAAACGGTTATGGCAAATCTGTGGAATTAAACACAAGGAAACCACTGCCTATCACCCCGAAAGTAATGGGTTAACGGAGAAGTTCAATGGGACTCTAATGCGCATGATTAGGGCTTACTTGGCTGAGAATCCAAACAATTGGGACCAGAAGCTGTAATCCCTTTTGTTTGCTTATCGATCAGTGCCACAAGCCAGTACCGGGTTCAGTCCGTTTGAACTTTTGTTTGGGAGAAGGGTGAAAGGTCCACTAGATTTAATCAAACAAAATTGGGAACAGATCACCCAGGATGACCCACAAGATGTTGTGACGTATATAGACACTTTAATGATTGACCTGAAGAGAAACCTAGAGCTAGCAGCAAAAAACCTGCAAGCTCAGAAGGTCAGACAGAAAACCTGGTATAACCAGAAAGCCTGGGAGAGGCACTTTAACCCAGGGGAGGAAGTGCTTTGGCCTAGGCCCTGCAAAGAGAACAAACTGCAACTGGGTAGCCCAGAAATAAAATACTTGGGTCACATAGTAGGGGGAGGAGTAATCAAACCCCTAGAGGCCAAGATAGAAGCTGTTCGTGATTGGCCCAGACCCAACACCAAGAAAAAAGTCAAATCATTTCTTGGGTTGGTGGGCTACTACAGAAAGTTCATCCCGAGGTTTAGCGAGATGGCGACTCCGCTGACCGATCTGACGCGGAAGAAGACTGATGACCGCATCCCGTGGACCAGCGACTGTGAGGAGGCGTTCCGGAGGTTGAAGGAGGCGCTCATCAATTATCCAGTGCTGCGTGCTCCAGACTTCGACCGGGAGTTCATCATCTACACCGATGCGTCTAACAGCGGGGTAGGAGCAGTTCTTTGCCAGGAGGATGAAAATGGTGACCAGCATCCAGTGTCCTACCTGAGTAGGAAACTCCAGAAAGGTGAGAGACATTTGGCAACCGTGGAAAAGGAGTGCCTGGCCATAGTATACGCGATCCAGAAGGCCAAACCTTACATCTGGGGAAGACATTTTGTTCTGTGCACTGACCACTCACCACTGCAGTGGTTAAAGACAATGAAAACCCATAATAGTAAACTTATGAGGTGGGCTTTAAACCTGCAAGATTATGACTTTGAAGTGAAGGTGGTCAGAGGGTCAATGAACTGTGTTGCTGACGCCTTGTCAAGAAGACCCGAAGAGTGAAGACGGCGAAGAAATATTAACTATGTATATTTTGGTGACCAAAAGTTAATTGTACCTGTTTATTGATCAGTCTTGGTTTGTATTAATAAAGGTAACTTAATGTATTGTAAATATGAATGTTTAAATGCCTAATTGATATCTTTAACCTAGAGTGTAAGTATGGGATTGTGTTATTGTATAATTGTTATATGTGTTGTGATCCTGGTTGTTTTTTGGAGAAAAGCACTTTAGCTTTTCCCGTGCAAAACAACTTATAAAGAGGGGAGGTGTTACATACAGCACTGATGGTACCTGTCTGTCATGGGTTTGGAGGGAAAGTTCCATCCTATGGGGAGTGGAAGGCGGGACATCAGGGGGAGGAGCTGTACTGTATATATATTTAGAGCTGGTGTGTAGAGAAGAGTGGAAGTCTGTGTGTCAGACTGAGTACAACTGTGTGTCAGTTAGTACATACCTGATAGGTTCAGGTTTCTATATAGGTAGCCAGAACTGATAGGTTCAGGGTCTGTGCTTTACTTTAAAGTGTTCTGTGTGAACCAATTTGTTATATGTATATGGTTGGGACTATGCCACGTTACATTATCCTATTTACCTGATCTTTTTATTTACCCTGTTTGTTATTTCAATAAACCTTATTCCTTTGTTTATTCAAATCCATTCCTGGTCTGTGTGACTCCTTATAGGGAATGGTTGGTGGCAGCATAATTAGAGTGTGGCATACTCCAGTGCTGCTAAATTAGATCCAATCCATTGGAATTACAGAAGCAACATAATTTAAGAAAGTTCTCTGAGCTCTTGTCTGAAATACAAAAACTATAGTTTTTTTAAAAAAATACATGGCATGTATATTATGTGCACATTCTTTACCAGATTTCACAGCATTCCCAAAATCCTCCTGGAAGTACTAACAGCTTTGTAAACAAGGCTTGCACATACTTGGTATACTTTGTTATCAATGAAAAGTACAGTACTCTTCAAGGAGTGCTGTTGTCATCAGAGAGGGAAAAAGGCACCTAGAAGATGCATGCATTGTTTCAAAGGCTAGCGATGTGGATAGGAATCATTGTAGGTACTGAGAAACATCTTGTTTTGAAGTCAAGGATGAAAGAAGAAATGTTATATTTTGTCTCAGCAGTGGCAACTTCAACAGTGAGACCAGAGAACTCTTGGTGGGTCATGGCTGATTGCAACCCCCAACAAATTGCAGTGGGGTAAGGAATTTTGTTCCCAGACTCATAAGAGTTGCCTGCCCTTGCTACAGCAATTTATTCAACTTGACTGTCAAATATACAGTGGGGTCTCGACTTACGAATGACCCTACTTGCGAACAATTCAACTTACGAACCCACCCTATAGGGGAAATAAGGACTCGACATACGAACTTCCCTCGAGTTACGAACAGGAAAAAAGTGCCCCCTCCCTCCCCTTAGAGGCTTCTGGAGGGGAAAAAAGGGTCAGAAATAAAAGTCACTTACCAAGCCTTGGTAGCCCCCAGACAGCAGGAAATAGAGCAGGAAACAGCTAAAAGCCCACATCAGAAGGGAGCCTGGTAGCCATTTTGTGCTCCCCCCCCTCCTGCACCCTTCTCTCCATGCCTATCAGCTGATCTGAAGAGGCTTGGGGAGGCTTCCTCAGCACCTAAAAAGCCTGCCTGTGTGTCTTTGTGCTGAAAAAATCAGCACAACATGCTTTAAAACATGCTATAAAATTGGCTTCGTTGAAAAAAAAGATTTCAAAAGTGCTTTGCAAACTGTTCCCTGCCTTCCCCCTCCTTTCCTGAACCTAAGGGGGGAAAAATATCCCCCTCTAGTGGCAGAAGGCGGAATAGCAGCTTCCCATTAGTTTCTATGGACGGAAAAGAGCAGATACAGATTAAATGGTTTTCAATGCATTCCTATGGGAAATGCAGATTCGACCTAAGAACTTTTCGACCTAAGAACCACCTTCCAATACGGATTAAGTTCGTAAGTCGAGACCCCACTGTACAGAATATATTTAGTATCTACAACTTCCCTCTTCAACCACAAAGAACCCAGATATTCCTCAAAAGTAACTATGCTATTTCCGCATAGTATAAAGGTTTTGTTAACAGGGTTGTTATTATTGCATTCTGGGCTGAAAACTGAAGCTAATCCCTTTCAACTTTGGGACTTCTGATGTTGCTTACACAAGAGAGGAATTCATTTTCAAAGAGGGATACCTATGTACCTAGGTTATTTTCTACACTATAATAACTCATAAATCTATTCTCTTCCCTTAAAATGGTTCATGGGACATTCTTCCAGATCAGACGTAATGAAGCAGGCCTTGTTCTTTGTGACCAGGATACAGATTAACCATATGACAAACAAATAAATTACCTATTCAATCCTGGTCTCTGTTATCATATTCTCTTCCTCCCTCTTGCTCCATAATAATTTATACTGCATTCATGAAACCAATCCCTGTAATGCCAACCCTTTCCCATTATCTATTCGTTTAGTCGTTTAGTCGTGTCCGACTCTTCGTGACCCCATGGACCAGAGCACACCAGGCCCTCCTGTCTTCCACTGCTTCCTGTAGTTGTGTCAATTTCATGTTGGTTGCTTTGCAGACACTGTCCAGCCATCTCATCCTCTGTCGTCCCCTTCTCCTTTTGCCTTCACACTTTCCTAACATCAAGGTCTTTTCCAAGGAGTCTTCTCTTCTCATGAGATGGCCAAAGTACTGGAGCCTCAGCTTCAGAATCTGTTGTTCCAGTGAGCACTCAGGGTTGATTTCCTTTAGAATGGATAGGTTTGTTCTCCTTGCAGTCCAGGGGACTATCAAGAGCCTTCTCCAGCACACAATTCAAAGGCATCAATTCTTCGACAGTCAGCTTTCTTTATGGTCCAGCTCTCACTTCCATACATCACGACAGGAAAAACCATAGCTTTGACTATTATCTATTGGGAGGTGCCAATTCAGGTATAAAAATAGTGCTAGAATCTTTCCAGGTAGTGTCCCCCCCCTTAAGATTATGGAATTAAATACACACATTTATAACCTGCACCCCATAAAACTAATTTAGAAGTAATTTCACTCCTGTTATTATTATTATTTTCTAATGCAGAATATATATCATTCCTTAACAAATCCATCAAAATTGAAAAGATCCTTGCATGTGCAGGTACAGCTGGAAAACACCTCTTCCTCCCATTCTTTGATATCTTTAGTTTCTTTAGGCCTGTAATAAGCTCATCCTATTGTTGCTTTCAAGTAGAGCATGCAACAGAGTCAGTTCTCTCAAGAGGCTTGCACTGCAAAAACTGTATGTAGGTTTTCTTGTTAACACATGCTGACTACTAAGAACTGAAATTCTTCAAAGATACAACACTACATCTTTCTGATGTACTAACCAAAAATAGCTTAGTTCTATCCAAACTTCAAGGTTCAAATGTGTGTAGAAGTCACTTTATTCACAAAATACACATCAACTTTTGATTCAACACAAAAACAAAGGGACCAAACAATTAATCTTTATGTTTTGTACAATTCTGCATGAGATGCTTTTGCCACATGGAACATTCCTGCTGACATGGACTGCTCTGTTTCTCTCCTACCATGTCCCTCATTTGTAGTCTTGGTCATACTTCAAGTCAATCTATGCTTTATTTGTTACATTTAATACATCATATAGACAAACTGGTAATTAATAATTATCCTTTTCTTAATGACACACTGAAGTGATTTATGACTGTTTTCTCTTGGTTGTTATTCTTATTTGTTTGTTCATAAAGACAAGATTGAATGCCTAGCCTGTAAACTGATAAAGACTCTTCAGCTCATTCCTGATAAGGGTCTTTGCAAATGGGCTCATTTGTCTCTTCCTTCTGCAATTTTCTCGATTTTGTTCCTGTTTTTTTACAGAAGTCTGCAGCTTCATTTCTTTTAAAACATTTGATGTGGATGGACATTCTCTTTGTGCTAACAAATTATCTACTCTTCCCACAGTAGTATATATTCCTAACTTCTTTTAAATTGCTGCAGCCATAATACTGTTAAAATATAACATAAGGACTCCCTGGGCAAAGTGACCCACATTTGCTCCTTGATGGCTGGAGTGGGACTCCCAACTATCTGTGGAAAATGCATCATTCTCATTCTCATCAACACTACCACCATCAGCTGGTTTTCTTATAATGGAGGCTGATCCATCAGGGCAAATGAGGTGCTGCATCACCTCAGGCTACCCTGAGCCACCCCAAGCCCCACCTGCTTCCCTTTCAGAGGCAATGGTTCTCTCTCCCATGTTCCTTCTCCTCCTGGACCCACAACCAAGTCAGACTCCATGTGGACATGTGGCTGTGACTGAGGTGGGGTGAGAAAACAAAAAGAGAATTGTACAAGTAAGGGGCTAACAGCCTACTTCTGAAACCAGGAGCAGAAGGAATCAGCAGAAACTCTGTTTTTCTGCTCCTCGGCTACGTTGTAGAGTGAATGAACGCAGTGACTTAGGGGCAAATATCTGCTTGCATGTATGTGTTTGAATGCTCGCCTGTCTGGCTGTGTTTATGCACACATGAACACATACACATGAATAATCACCTTTGCTCTGGCTCCCCCCACATGGTGGTGCCTTCTACCCATTAACTAAAGTGAGCGATAGCTACCACTGTCTCCTTCTACATCTGTTTCATTTCACTGTGTTTTGATTGTTACTGCTTCTAATGCCAAATAATCACTCTCATAACATGGCAAACACAGTAGATGAATCTCTAATGCAAATTAAAGCTTGTACAAACATTCAGTTTACATAGCATTCTTGAGAGTTGTGTTTTGTTTTTGTTTTTTTTAAAAATTATACTCCTGCTGATGAAAGATTCCCGTCTGTTACCTTATCCATTAGATACTTTGATCCAGCCACTTCAGTCAAATGGCAGACAAAAGAATAGCTTGGACAAATATATATTACATAGGGGACTGCAACCAGGACTAGAGAGGAGCCATTTTGTGGTTAATTTCGGGGCATTGAGAGGAAAGGCACCTGCCCAGAATGAAATGAAATGCCAAACTGTTACCAGCATTGGTGATTTGTACACTTCATGGTTAAAGAACACTTTCCTCGGAGACCTGTTTTGAGGGGACTATACCAAATCCAATCTTGGACTTCCCAAATTGAATTTTCACCAGACTTGGAGGGGGTGGGAAGGGGAGATGGCTGATGACTCTCTACGTTTGGCATCTCTAACTTGCACAGGGGCTTGTTCTGCAACTCCTGGAGGTCCCGAATCACACAAAGCACAAAACAATTTGTTTCATTAGAAACTTCAAAGAGTTTCACGGTTTGTGCATAGTGACAAATCATGAACCATCACAAACCACCATTTTCCCAGTTCATTCCCATCTCTAGCCAAGACCCAAAAGATTATTTTCTGCTTCTGAAACTTCTATTTTCATAGAAACCCAACCAAACCATGGGCTGCAATGTGTCCCCAAAACCTGTCCTGGGGCACAAGGAAATCGTGTATGCTCATTTTTTGGAAAACATGCAGAGCTGAATAAGGAAGGGGGAGGAAGTTCCACTGCACTACTGGTCGGCTGCTAGAATTATTTTTTTAGAAAATAATAATTTCTCCATTTCTGCTCTCCTTTTCTCTACCAGGTACAGTAGCTTCCTCTTGCTCCCACTCCCTTCTGCTGAAGGAAACAGTATTTCAGTCCATGGGTTTGCTTCACTAAAACAGGAGTGAAAGTGTGTCCAGTTCTGCATGATCTCCCCTCCCAATGATTTCCTCCTTGCAGTTCCTTAGCATTTCCATGATTTCTTTAACCATTGTACAGAATTATCTCTGAATCAGCAGCAACTGTGAAAAATACTAACTAGACAGCCCTTATTACTATTTTGTTTTGATTTGCAAACTTTTGCAGGGGATGGCTGCTAATGTATTAGTATTAGTTACACTACAGATTTCAACATTGGGATAAAAATCAACTACAGAGCAGGGATGAAATTCATGTGACTATGTGAACATGTGACAAATTCTTATACTTCACAATCAGGAATACAACATCTGCAGGGGGTCTGTAGAAGACTGTGAGTAGTCTTCTTGGTATCAATGTTGTATCCACAGACAACATCATAGCACTGTGTTTTGCTTGGTTTCATTAAATCTGTTTTCTATTCTATTTGACAGCATCCTTAGCAATAACAGCACTATAAAAATTTTAGCCCCTTTGGTACTTTGGGTTTAGTAGCAGAGAGTATTCAGATACTTGCTCAAAGATCTAAGCAATAAAATGTAAAGGATCACTGCCATTTAATCCACTTGTTTATTATAATATGCTTCATGAGGGAAGAGAAGATTTTTAAGATGGCAGCCTGTAGGCACCATAGCGTATCATAGCATATACCTTTAGAACAAATCCAAGAAATTTAAATACATAAAAAGCTGTTGTCCATTTCCTTGTGAGAAATTAAATTCACTCCATCAGAAATGGCAAATTCCTCTAAAATACTCTTTTTGCATTTTTATTCTTCCTTTAAAAAAGAGAAAACCTAAACTAATTTATGACAGCGTCTAGCTCCATCTCTGCTTTATGGCATCTAAAAACTCTACCTTCCCCCATTTATTATATGCTCTTTCATGGTTTTGCCTTATCTAGTGCAATAATTTAGTTCATCTCCTGCTTCCTTTGTAATGTTACAGGCAACCATAAGATTGGAAGCAATTTATTAATAAGAGAACATGCCCTACAGCTTTTGCATCTGAAAACACTTCCTGAACAGTAATATATCTCCAACTCTGAATTTATAGCTCATAGTGGAAGTTAATAACATATACCATAATTCTTTCTATTCACATGCAGTCTTGTTTATCAGCCATGGAAAGGAGCTGGGTACTTCTGATATGGGTAACTATGAAGTCATTCCAGGGAAGCCCTTGTCCTGGAAAATGGACATCAGTACTTCTAGTTTTTGCAGCAGGGCAACATGAGTGATGGTGGAGAGGTAAATGTTCATGATTCTTCTGCTGGGGACTCTCCTTCATGAACAAGACACAGAAAGAGACTGCTTCTCTCCCCAGTCCTTCCATTTAAACCTATTCAGTGACTGAGTAGCCTTCCCACCTTTATTTTTAATTACCAGTAAGGTGCTGAGTATTGTATTAAATATACTAAGTCACTTCTAACTTCTGGTGACCCTAATAGATTTTTTTGTGATATTCAAGAAGTCATTCACTATTGGCACCTACTCAGTGAGTTTCAATGGTTGAGCGAATATTTGAACCCAGGTCTCCCAAGTCCTAGTCTGTTGTTCGTCTGCTACATCGCACTGCGTCTTAAATATATCATATTAATCTTAAGAGAAGACCGTAAGGGGAAGAGTTCCCTTAACAACAAAACCCTGTAGATAATCTGTTTGCAGCCCTGGAAACCAACTCTTTCAATGTCTGCTCTACTGAATAGACATTGCTTTCATCTAAAAGCTTTTGCCTGCATTCAACAATTTCACCACACCAACATAATGCTCACTGCACTATGATTATGCTAACTCATTTTTAGAGTTAGCATAATCAACACTGTTGCAATACTTGCTTCATTTGGTAACTGCCTGTGCAATGGTTTTATCCAGCACAATTGCGCTAGTAGGATTTTTGCTCCAGAAATTTCATATTGAACTCAAGCTGGCATGAACAGGATTGCTGTCCCCCCCATCAGTGTAGTGTTTCAAAAAGAGGGATCAGTCATCAATTAAAAAAGAAAACCACACCATCACATGATACACCTTGAAAATGGTATCTAAAATAGGTGCCTGTTAACATTAATGCCTTGAAAATCCAAGACGTGTTCAAAGTTGATCACTGTTATAAAATCTTTTTGATAATAAATGTAACTAAACCTTGTGAACTGAAACCAACTATTAGTCCCAATTAGAGTAGATCCACTGAATGAAACTTGTTAACACAGGACCTGATCCCACTGCTGGAATAAACCAGCAGAGGAATCATTTCTTTTGGAGTCGGGTTAAAGTCACGTGGACTTTAGCCCAAATCCAGATGTTTCTTCTCCTGTCAGGGGAATTCACATATGTGGAACGGATTCCACATCCACGTCAAAATAAGTGTACCTCTGGTGGAGGAACACAAAAAGTTGCTCCCCTAGCACACTACATGCGGACACAGACCTCATGTGTATTCCTAAATTTGATTTGGCTTTCTTGTAGCAGAACCCAATGCAAGATAATTGTTTATTGTCAATGAGATCAAGCTCATTATGTGTAAGCCAAACAACTGGTATATTCTAGCTTGTACTAACAGTCTGATTTAGCCCAATGAATATGCAAGGTGTGCTTCTTTCATTTTGATATAGCTAGAAGCCACTATTTTTTTTTTTTTTTTTTGGAAAGGGCTTTTCTGCCTTTAAGAGCTGTGTGACAAAAATCCAGGAGTTGAAAATATTCCTCACAACTCCATCTATACTATAGTAAACATTTAAATTTCACTAGATTAATTTGGCTATATTAGGGTCCGTATACCTTAATAAAGGAAAATGGAATGCAACAGCAATAAATATATATAAATATGAAAAATTAACGAACTAACCAAGTATACTTCACTTTTAAAGACTAATTTCCCTCTGCTTCTGCTTATTATTATGAGAAGACTATATTCTGTAGACCTCTAGAAACAGCATTTATTATTCGGCACTGCAATTTATAAGATTCCAGTTTCCTACTCTACTGTTTGAAGTGCACAATTACACTAATTGCTTTAATTGCACTGCAGCATTTTACAGAAACTCGCATGCTGAGGGAAATGCCATTATAAATTAGATGATTTTAAAAAAATTATTTATGTATTAATTGAAGTAGATACAATAATAATAATAATCATGTATGATCAAGTCAACTGCAGGTAGACCAATACTCAGAAATAGCTTACTATTCCCTTCTTCTAGAGGTGTCCTGGGACTGTGCAGCTTTCCCAAGGCCACACAGGCTGGCTCTACTTGCAAGAGGCACAGTGGGAAATCAAAGTCACAACCTCTGGCTCGGCAGCCAGATCCCTAAATTACCAAGCTATCCAGGCAGCATAGTTGTAGGTGAATTCAGTTGCAAATTGGTCTACTATCTCGATCACTCAACCACTTGGCTCATTGTTTTTCAGCATCAATAACATTACAGGAAATAACTATTTACTCTCCCACTGCTATTTTTAGTTTTGTTTTGTAAATGACATTCTAAAGTGTAAACTGAATGAATGGAAGAGAAACAATAGGAAATGTATGCTTAAAGGCTACACTGTGGGCAAAAGCCTTTTGCATAGAGTTATGCCAGTGTAAACTGGATCTGGTGCCGGAAATAATTAATTTAAACTAATTGAAAGCTTCCTACCACCCCTTCCAGGTTCTGAGGCTCCCCAATGCTGCCTTTTGCGCTGGGGAAAGCCTTTGGGGGTTTCCTTTTGGGTGTGGGGGATGAGCCTTTAATAGTCAAAAATTGCTGCCGGAATGTAACCTTGTTATAGCACTCTTGCATGTAGGTGGCTAGTGTAAGATTCTGAGGACCATTGTGATGGAAGATGATTTTTATTCCATCCAGCTCACGCACTGCTACAGGAAACCCTCATTCCTACATCACTGTCCATAATTAACTTGTAAATTGATGCTTAAATTTAAGGAATGATCCTCTCCCTGCTAAATGTATAGGATCATCCATATTCCTTGAACAGGCAGGCATATACAGTGGTGCCTTGACTTATGAACATCCCAACTTACGACCATTTGAAGTTATGACCAGTTCCGGGCACAAAAATTTGCTTCAACTTGTGGCTGGAGCTTCCAGTTACGAACAGGAAAAGGCAGGGGAAAAAGGGCGGGAAATTCAAATTGCTAACCTTTGGTAGGTGAAGAGGCTGCTTCTTTGTACAGTGGTGTCTCACTAGACGATGATAATCTGTTCCACTGAAATTGCTGTTTAGCGAAATCATTGTCTAGCGAAAAGCATTTCCCTATTGGAATGCATTGAAACCTGTTTAATGCGTTCCAATGGGGAAGAATCATCGTTGTCTAGCAAAGATCAGCCATAGGAAACCCACTTTGCGAACCGCCAATCAGCTGTTTAAATAGCTGTCTTGCAAAGCTTAGGTCCCGAAAACACCCGTTTTGCAAGTGTGGAGGAAGCTGTCAAAATCGTTGTCTAGCGAAAATTGGTTTGCGAAGCAGGGACCAAACATTGTCCAACAAAATTCCCCCATAGGAATCACTGTTTTGCGAATTGCTATAGCGATCGCAAAAAGTCAATGTCTAGCGAAAAAACTGTCATGCGGGGTAACTATCTAGCAAGGCACCACTGTAGCTCTTTTGCTCCAACAGTTAGAGTGAGGATGATCAGAGGAGGCTTCGGACTTCACGGTAAGGTAATGTGCTGCTTTCTGTTTTTTAAAAACTGTTCTGGGTGGGTTTTGCAGTGTGGTTTTGGGCTGGGAGGGTTATGTAGACACTGTCTAGAGGGTCGGCGTAAAAATCAAATAAATAAATAAATAAAATGTTTATGTGCTGTGATGTGTCTTGGGGGGGTTGTTTGTTATTTCCCCCCCCCCCTTTCTAATGGGTCTTGGGGGGTTGTTTGCTTTGGTTTATTTTTCTCCATTTCTGATGGGTCTTGGGTTTTTTTCTTCCTTTGGGGATTTCCCCCCCATTTCCGATGGGTCTTGGGGGATTTGCTTGTTTTTTGCTTTGCTTATTTTTCATTCCCGATGGGTCTTGCATGCTTCACTTGCTTTCTGCTTTGCTTTTTTTGCATTTCTAATGGGTCTTGCACACTTCTGCTTTGCTTTTTTTTTTTTTTTGCATTTCTGATGATGGGTCTTGCATGCTTTGCTTGCTTTTCTCCTCCCCCCCCCCTTCAGCCAGCCTTCAGCCAGGATGGATTAATCGTGTTTCCGATGCGTCTTGCAGTGATTTTTTGATTTTTTTTCCCTTCAGCTGGAACGGATTAATTGCATTTCCATGCATTCCTATGGGAAATGGTGCTTTGACGTATGGCCATTTTGAGTAAAGACCAGAGTTCTGGAACAAATTAAGTTCGTAAGTCGAGGCACCACTGTATTGAAGTAACTTTTTCATCTATATAGCCAGTAGGATTGTGTATCTTCTTGGGCCCACATATTCAAGTGAACAAATCTCATTCATGCAATACAGCTGTACCAAACTATGTGATGAAAGGCACATTTCAGGATACAACATATAACAGAAATATGTGTTTTAGGGCAAAATGCTTACAAAAAAGTATACTTCATAAAAACATATTTGCAAAAAAAGAGATAAAAGATAAAAAAGAAAGAAAAGAAAGGAATTTTACAGTTTTCTTAACAATTACAGACTGTCTCAGAAACAGATGGAAACGGATGTAGGAATAACTAGGCATGAAACTGTCACAGGCCTTAAATAAGCTGATCTATGTCAAACAGCCTGATCTAGCCATGGTATGCAACAAATGCAGGAATAAGCACTTGTGAAACTTATGAAACTTGGCAGACTCCAAATACGTTGATGGGATTTATCCATCCCATGCACAAAGTTTCTTTGTCCCACTGCCAAGTCTGCTTTATTCAGAGGGCAAAGTGGGCATCTGCCCAGGACCCACTGTCTGTAGGGGCCCACATGAAGAGGGGGATTTCCCCCCCTTGTGATGGTGTTGTGCAGCTTGTACTGCTCCTTTAAAGTTTTATGTATGGTGAGGTCACAGCGCAGGACCATGATGTGTGACCTTGCACCATTTGAGCACTGATAGCACAGCCTTTTCACCCTCCATCCACATCATTGAGGACCCTGGCCTGGCGGAGCTGACAGTGGCAGGCACAGCATTGAGAGGCCATTTTAAGGGCAAAGATGGCTGAGAGAGGCTGTTAGGGGGCTAAAATTATACAGAGAGGCTGTTTTGAGGCAAGCCGTTCGGAGGCACAGAAGGCACTGGAATAATGTACAAAGTTTATGCATTTACTGTTCCATGGCATGAAACACCAAGTCTACGCATTTACTGCTCATTGCTCATACACCAAGTTTATGAATTAAAATGGTGTGTTTGTGGAATTCTCCTTCTCTCAGAAGAGAGTATCTTACCAGCCAGAACTGATTAATTCTTGGAGCCAGAACTGTGGATACTGATCTCCCCCCTCCCCCTTACACTGTTCATGTTGCGTAACTGAAGGAGGCCCCGCTATTATATTTTTTTGCCGAGGGCCCACCAGAGCCTTGAATCAGCCTTGCCCACTGCATCGATATTCCAGCACAACTCTTTCTGTCTTTGTGGACTCTCAGAAACACCTGCAAACTTGTGACTGAGCACTGCCTGCTTTGAGCCTACTTTCACTGAAAGAAGTTCACGTACTTACACATCCTTACTTCTGCCCCCGTTTCATATAAGGGCCCTGCCTTCAGATTATAGACAAACACTGAGGAGATTTTTCACCAGTGTATATTACTTTACCACTCAGTATTTGATGTCTTAATGTGAACTGATTCCGATGAAAACCAATTTTGAAGAGGTTCACAAAATTCCATGGTGTGTCCTGTGACATTCCACTGGCACACGCAGGGCTTGATGCGGCAGCCAGGGCACTATCACATACCTTTGGCCCTCCAGATTATCAGAGACTTCACTAACATGACCCATGGCAATGGATTTTGAGAAATGAAGTCCAAAACCTTTGTAAGGCCAATATCTCCATCGCGGACATATATGAAAACCAATTTTTTTAAAAAGCCAAAGAATCTGCAAGGGAGGGAGCACTGAGAAAGATTAGTAGGATTACGAAAGAAGGTTTTTATTTAAAGCCATAAAACCTAATTATCTTGGTAATAGAACTTGAAGTATCCTTTTTTCAGTGCTAGACTCATACAGAGTATAATGAATATATAAAATTCAGTATCACAATCATCAGTGGCTCCTTGTCTGACCAGGACTGTACTTTGGCTTGCCATTTTAAAGTGAACCCCCTTGCAGATGATAACTAGTTTTATGGCCTTTTCATTTAAAGAAGCTGAGACAAATACACAGGGAAGAGCTATATCAGAGTTAATTAGCTGAAATGCCTAGAAGATTAACATCTAGCACTGATGGGCCATCATGACACGTCTTGTTTTTAAGCTTCTGGAAACATGTCTTTGGCTGCACTGTGGATAGTATATTGTTCTAATCTATTCAATGACATTCTATTTTGGTTAAATTGGTCTAATT
This sequence comes from Pogona vitticeps, assembly GCF_051106095.1. NCBI lineage: Eukaryota > Metazoa > Chordata > Lepidosauria > Squamata > Agamidae > Pogona > Pogona vitticeps. Next base: position 226,752,845 of record NC_135783.1, on the reverse strand, counting down.
TAATATGAACATGTTGTCTGATTTTCTCTAGATTCAAAGAAAAGTATCTAGAGCATGAGGTTCCTTTAAAAGGAATTCTGCTTTAAAGGATGCACTTGAAAAATACGTCTTTACCTATGTTTGTCTTCTGTGAACATTTTAGCACAGAAAATGACAAAGTTGTGTAATGTTCATAGACAACTTGAATAAACACGGAAAAGTTACAATATCATCAGTGGTGTATAAATAATATCACTTGTGTGTGTGTGTGTGTGTATTTAAATATACTGTAGTATCTTATCTCTTTAAAAATGAGACAAACAAATGTGTGTTGCATGGAGTAGTTCCCTATGTCAATCATGTCAGCAATTTATACTAACAACTTGTTCTCAAGATGCTGCTTTTAAACAGTTTCCAGAAACAAACTGGATACACTGACAGAGTATACACTGTAACGAGGACCTACACTGTTTGGAGTCTAAAACATCACGTTTAATTCTTCAGCTCTGCTTACTTAGATGCACCCAAACCTAAAACAGGAGGAGGAATTAAAGAACCTTGTAATGAGGGTGAAAGAGGAGAGTGCAAAAAACGGCCTGAAACTCAACATCAAAAAACCTAAGATCATGGCCACTGGTCCCATCACCTCCTGGGAAATTGAAGGGGAAGATATGGAGGCAGTGGCAGATTTTACTTTCTTGGGCTCCATGACCACTGCAGATGGAGACAGTAGCCATGAAATTAAAAGATGCCTGCTTCTTGGGAGGAAAGCGATGACAAACCTCGACAGCATCTTAAAAAGCAGACATCACCTTGCCAACAAAAGTCCGAATAGTCAAAGCTATGGTTTTTCCTGTAATGTTGTATGGAAGTGAGAGCTGGACCATAAAGAAAGCTGACTGCCGAAGAATTGATGCCTTTGAATTGTGGTGCTGGAGGAGACTCTTGAGAGTTCCCTGGACTGCAAGGAGAACAAACCTATCAATTCTAAAGGAAATCAACCCCGAGTGCTCACTGGAAAGACAGATCCTGAAGCTAAGGCTCCAGTACTTTGGCCATCTCATAAGAAGAGAAGACTCCTTGGAAAAGACTTTGATGTTGGGAAAGTGTGAAGGCAAGAGGAGAAGGGAACGACCGAGGATGAGATGGTTGGACAGTGTCATCGAAGCAACCAACATGAATTTAACACAACTCCTGGAGGCAGTGGAAGATAGGAGGGCCTGGTGTGCTCTGGTCCATGGGGTCACGAAGAGTCGGACAGGACTAAACGACTAAATGATGACGACGAAAACCAAAACCAAACAAACATTATTTTACTATATAAACCAAGCTTTTCAGCAGCTCTGTTACATTTTGGACAAAATGAAAAATGATACCTGAAGTATCATGTTTTTTTTTTAAAAAAAAATTATAAATGTGGAATGGTAAACTAAAACACGATGATAACATTTTACTTTAATTATTAGTAACTCAATATATAAAATATTATAATAATAACTGTATAGCCATGAACATGTTTCAGTGACTCTATCCAGATAGGTAGGTGTTTATAGGATTACAGCCCAATGGACACCATCTGCTTCCACAGCAGCATGGCTGAAATCTACGGGCTACTGCAGAGTAACTGTTTTGAGACCTTCATTGTTTCACAGTATATTAAAAACTAATAAAGCTCCAGTTGTTAGAGTAAGTACTTTAAAGTCTTCTTAAACACTCCTATATAGAGAAGCAAGTCCTAGTGATATAAATGCAGTTTTCTTCCAAGTTATATTTGCGCATATTCTAATCTTGACTTCAGGGGAGTTGGTTTCTAAATCAGCTTAAATTATATAGGTTTTGGATGTTCGTGCTGATTACCTGAAATTTGGGTTGTCTTTGACACTGGTAAAAATTCATATTTTTGATAAGCCATTAATTATGGGATAACCATGGTAAAAGTGAGGATTTGTACCCTGAAGCTAAGTCCCGATTTAAAAATAACAGATGGCTTTACTTACAAATCTGTTCTAGTCTATAATAAAGTATTATATGCACTGCTCAACAGACACATAGGATATCCTGATATTAAGACCGATACCAGTATTATAACTCAGGAAAAAAAATCCACAAGTTCATAAATTTAAAGAAAAATGTCAGTTAAAATGTTCCCTTTTTATGGAGGCCATTGCAAATCAACTTCTCTAGAATGGAGAAGGTACATTTATTTCACTCTAAATGTTTTAAGATCCAATTAGAATGCTTCTTACTTTGAATTTAACATAGTCACAGTAGCTTAATCAGTTTGAAAACCCAGTTGTAAATCTGATTTTTTTTAAAATAAAAAGACCTGTCTGAAGAATCCATCACTTAAAAAGCTACACATCCAAAAAGGTTTAAGGAAACCATTCTCAGATAAAGGAGTTTCTGCTGGCACATTTTTCTGCCTCACTAGCCTTTAGCTTAAAAGATTACTGACATGGTTACCAGGAGGCTGTTAAAGTTTTTACCTTGTAAGTTGAAAGAAAAATGTTATGGTCAGAAGAAGGAATGCTAGAAACAGACCAACTAAGGAAATAATTCCCAGTGAGGTTTCTTTAAAAAAGAATTATTTACAGCCTTTCAGGTGCCTCCATTAAAGAACAAGAACAACAAAATAGAACATTGGAACGAGTGAGCCTTTATAACTGTTTTTCCAACACCTGGCCAAAATTTCTTACAGATTCCAGAAGTATCCCAGAACAATATAAGTATCCTAAATTTCTACCTGGCCAGAGAAAAGTATGGAGAGTATGAGGACAGTGCTCTCAGCTTGGAGGTTTATTTTACACCTTCATTTCCAGAGAGTGCAGACACATCCCTGCCTCCCACTTAGAACCGATCAGGTCTTTAGCAATCCATTTAGAACGTTATTACTTGTCTAGGCAACACTCCTGTCTATCATCAACAATGCATTCCTAATGTGCTGAACAGATAATTCCCTTTCATTTTCTTAGGTTTTTAACAGAAGGAACATCAAGTACACATTCTGCTAGAATCTGTTAGTTACAACTCTGTGACTTACCACAAGTTTTTTTTTTTAAAAGCTAAACGAACTGAATAGCCTGTGATTATATTCTGGTCATTGGCATGCATATCAGATCATTCTCAGTGCAACAGGCATCGCATACTGATTTCTTTCACAAATCTATGTTCTTCCACAACTGATATTCTTTTCCAAGGTCAGGGATGCAGAGTATTCACTGCAGATGCTACTGTCTTACTTTGATATTCCATGATTTTATCTCTGTGGGTTTTCAACTTAGGTACCATTTCATAAACGCTATGGTATGTTTATGAAACATAAAAGCGTTATGGGCTTTTATGCAAATGAGCACATAGCTATACCTTGTGATGATAACTAATGCTCTTGGAAGCGGCCCAACACTGTTTTCCAGGTTTCACACTTAGCCAAACATTCTTCTGACCCTACCAAAGCTAACTATGGGATTTTGGTGGAACTTGGGTTTGTGCTGTTTTCAATACAAAATTCTTCCATGCTACAATGGGGAGAAGGTCCATTTATTTCTTCAGTACTTTATGGCAAGAGATTGCCAACCATTTTTGAAAAAATTGTCTTTTGAATGAAATCTGTTGGATGTGAAACAGATGACTCTTTCAGAAACCTTATACACAACAAAGAAAAAACATTACTGCCCAAAGCAAGCTCTTATATTCCGTGCAACTGCATCTCAATTTAGTCACTGAAAACTCAGACCTCCTTCTCTGTTCTCTCATCATCAGCCACTTGGGTATATGAATTGCCAGAGTAAATAAAAGGCACAACTAATTCAATGTATTTCCTTCTAACTCAGGGGAAAGGGCCCGCCTAATTAACTATAATGAGATTAAATGGACGTGTTATTAATTTCCCAGTATGGTGAAGACTCTGAAGCTACAATATTTCTGGGTTGTTTTTTTTTAAATAAACACAATCCATTTCAATTTAAAATAAAATTGACAAAATACAGTAGTGTAGATGAATGGCACAGTACATATTTAAATCAAAATAATGTATGCTCAGAGTATCCAAATTAAAGATATATTTGAAATACTAAGTGCCCAGAAGTAGATAGAAATGAAAATGCAAAGGGGAGAGCACAATTTATAAGCTAAAATAAATAATGTAATTTACCATACCTGTACTTTGTTCCATTACTTCCTTCTGACACATGTCCTGAACGTTCACAGTGCAATTCACAATAAATTCAGGTGATGAACAGTCATTATTTAGCTGAAATTCCTCACACTGGTAACACTGTATTTGCAAAGCAAATCCTAGGATACAAAGATAGGAGCATGTATCAATTATAAAATGTCTTTAGATTCAGCAGTTCTGTATACAATGGGATACCCCAGTATGGTGTAGTGATATCCCAGGACTTGGGTATGAATCCGTGCTTAGCCATAAAAACTCACTGGGGGAGCCCTACTGGGGTCACCTATGAGTCAGTTTCAACTAGACATCCCATAAGAATAAAAATGGTCATCATCTTAGAATTACAGAGATGGAAGGAACCCCACGGGCCATCAAGTACAAGGCGGCACAGTGGGGAATCGATCTCCCAACCTCTCTCAAACCACTGAGCTAGCTAGCAGTTCTGGATGCTCACAAGGGAATAATTTATAGAATCAAATAGTGAAGCTGCAAGGGGCCTCTAAGGCCATCAAATCCGACCCCCTGCTCAATGAAGGAATACAAATCAAATTTTTACTAGACCTGTGAGTAAACAAGTATAATGTTGTGGCATAGGAAGTGCTCAGAAAGCAAGTGCCCAAAGGTTTAGGGCTGTGCTCCTTTTAGAGCTTCTTTTTCTTCTTTAATACAGTTGTTTCTTTGGTATTCTTATTGATAACATTGATACAATGCAATTCTGCATTTGGCTGTAGTCCTCTAGCCCCATTTAGGCCATGGCATTTAGCAATAGGGCTGAAGCACAGAAGAGCAGAACGCTAAACACTGGAAATTCTCTCTGCCTTTTTTTTTTTTTTTCCCTTCCAAGTTTTCAAACCCTGGGGCTGCATCAGACAAAGCTGCAACCAGCAGGGGGCAGAACGAACAATAATGAACGGTATCAAAATTGATCTGTTTTGCTCACCAACTGGCACCCCTCTCTCTTTTCCTTCTTTAAGAGCCCCATCAGCAAGTAGAAGGCTTTTTATTTAAAAAAAAAAAGAAAAGAAAAAAGGCCAAATGATGTTCGGGGAGAACGTGATGCTTCTAATAGATGCACTCCAGAGCTTTTTCTGTGCCACAGGGTTTACTTAACTCCTAATTAATTGCAAATGGTTTAATTACTATTTTGCCATGCACAATTACGGCGGCAAAGCATCTTCCAAGCTCCTCTCTCTGTTATCATGTGAACGAGGTCCTGATCGAAGTTAAAGGGAAGGCCCGGGAGGTTTACCCCACCGACCGGGCTTGGGCGATGGATGCGTGGAGGCGTCTGGTGGCGGCAGGGCGAGATGGACCGAAGGGCAGGGCGGCCGGGCCGGGCGGCCCCTACGACCCCCTCTTCATCTCGGCCCGAGGGCACGTGGGGGGGGGGAGCGCGGGGCTTGCACGAGGGCAAGGTTTGCGAAGGAACGGCTCGCGTGGCCAACCCGCCTTCACGCCAGTTAGGCTCGGCTAACAGGGCATCGGGCGGAGGTCGCGGGGGGGGGGTCTGCCAGTCAACCCCACCAGCGGCTGCTCCCGGGCGACTTGGAGGTCCCCGAGCCGTCGCCGTTACTCAGCCGAGTTTCTACCCCTAGTCCAATACATCAGGGTGCGCTTTGAAGGCGGCCGCATCCTGTCTACTAGTGCGCTCGCAGAAAATCAATAATCTTTACTGTTAGCTGGGAAAGGAATTTGCCAACTGATCTCCCTCCCAACGCATTTCTCTCCCCTCCACCCACCCACCCACCCCCGGAGATAAGGGCGAACAGAGGAAGTTCTCTGCTGCGAGGTCGGCGAACAAGCAGCTGCTGGTCTTCTCTCCCCCGCCCCGCCCGCAGGGGGTCCTTTCCTACCACTACTACGGCGAGCCGCGAGCCGACTCAACCCCCGGCGCCTGTCCGTGTGGCTCCCTCCGTAGGGAAGCAGGGGCTCTTGTCCTGGGGACTGCCCCCTGGCCACCCACGCGCGCTCCCACGGCCAGATCGCCCGCGGAAATCCCCCTCGCCGCCGCCGCCGCCCACCGGACCCCCAGGGAAGCCGACCCGCCGCTCCCCCGCGCCGGGATGGCGTCGGAGAGGGCAGCTTCCGCTCGCCGGGAGCCCAGCCCGCCGCGTTGCCATCTCGCCGCCGCGCACGGGTCTTCGCCAGGCGGCCCCAGGACCGGTCACCCAGTGCCGCGACCCGCGCTTTCTTCCGGCGAGCGGTGCCCGGCAGGCAGGCAGGCAGGCGGGGGCGGCTCGGAGCGAATGGCTTGGCCAGAGAGCCCCGGCCCCCGCCCGCCCTCCGCTGGCTGTCTCCGGTGGGAGCCGCAGAGTTGGGGGCCCCAAGATCAGCTGTTGAACAGCGGGCGCGAACTTCGCAGGCTGCCGGCGAGGCGAGGCGGACTCTGGGCTCGAGAGGGAGGGAGGGCCGGGGCACCGGCGGCGGGCTCCTGCTCCGCGCCTCTTACCTGGCGCCAGCCACAATCCCCAGAAAGTTGTCGCCACGGCAAGGAGCCACATCCTCTTGGAGCCGTCGGAGGTACTGGCGGTCCTGGCGGCGCAAGCAGGCGGGCGGGCGGGCGGGCGGGCGAGCAAGGGCTGCTGGGCGAGGGGGAGCGCCGCTCTCTCTCAGCAACGCGAGCCGGGCGACGCCGGGGGAGTCACGCACCTCCCTCTCGCCGGACTGGCGCTGCTGCTGCAGCCGCCGCTGCGGAGAGGAGCGCCGGGGGCAGCAGGCAACGAGGCTCGAGCCCGCATCGCCGGCGGAGCCCGGCTCGCTTCCCCTCCTGCTCCCGCTCCCTCCAGCCTCGCCGGAGTTGAGTGACTGAGGCGACCGCGGAGGATGCCGAGCCAAGAAAAAGAAAGGGAACCGACGGGGGAGGGGGAGGGAGGCTGAGGGAAGGAAGGAGAGACCCATTGAATAACCCCCTCCCCTTTTCCCGGACCATGTGACCGCCCTGCTTTCCCCCACCCCCACCCCTTTTCCTTAACAGGAGGGGCAGGGAAGAAAGTTTATCAAAAGAACCAAATCCCGAAGAGGCGGGAGAAGGGGGCCCTCCTCCCATTTCTCCCTCCCTCCCACCTTCCGACCAGACCGCCAGGCTGCCACGCGAGGACAGACGGAGCTCAGATCCTGCACTTCAGAAGGGCTGACCTCTCCAAAAGTCTCCACCTTTTGACGTGGCTCTGCGACTCTTCCGTCGCGGCAGCCTCAAACCCACCCACCCCTCCACCCCACCCCAAAAAAACCAGTCTGAGTTATTTGGGCACTCGTGCCGCGCAGGGCGGCGCGAGGGCCGCAGAGCGCCCAGCTCTTCTTTGGGGACCTTCATTTGGTCTCGTTGGGGGGGGGTGTCACGCTTTCTACCTCACACTCGCTCGCTCGCTCTCTTCCTCCTCCCACCCTGCCTCGGAAGGCGAAGAACGTGAGAGCTCGCCACTCTTGAGCCTTTCTCTTCGAGGGGCGCTTTCCTCAGAACCAAGTAAAAGGGAGCACTGCGTGGCCGCGGCGGTGATTGTCGAGCCCTTCTCTCAGAACAATCAACGAGGCGCTAAGCTAGAAGCGTGGCGGCCGCCGTGGTTAATCATGGGTGGTTCCCGCTCCCACATAACTTTATTCATTCATTCATTCATTTGGACGACAGGTACATTTGGCTTCAGGGAATATATGAGCTGGGCGCAGGCAGACGTGAACACAGGCAATGCACGTTGTTGTTCCCCGGCGTAAGGATTCCAGGAGCCCCCCCCCCCCCCGAACAGAGTCCTGTGTAAACGAGGTATGGAAGCACTCACTTTCCCGCCAAGTGGAGGGCTCAGAGCTGCAGCCTGGGCTTGTCGTCGTCCTCGTCCCCCTGCCGCTGCCCAGTCCCAGGCCAGGCACCAGCTGTCTGGGGATCGGACCGGGCCGCTGGGAATCTTCTCCCAGCCTAACCCACGCATCACACACTTCGTCGTCTCTTTAATACAGACAAAATGCTTTTTTTTTTTTTTTTTGGGCTTCCCAGCATCGCGAATAGACCAAACCCGCCGGTGCTATATACTTGAGACGACCCGAAAGAGACGAAGGGACGTGCCCTTCGTCAAGGATTAGGACGAAGCCTGTTGGAGGAGAGGGCGGGGAGGGAGGCGGCTCTATTGCAGATCCATAGCCCTCCCAGATATGTAGGTATTCGCGATCGGCCGCAGGTTCCGATACTAGAAGAGGAATTCTTCCTTCTTCGTTGACGCGTTTATTTCATGGTCAGCGCCCCTTTATGGAAAGGGGGTGGCCGCTGCACCTCTATCCCTGCATTTGGGCGATGCCTTTTGTTCCCACTCGTCACGTACCAAGAGGCTGTGGCTCTCCTCCTGCCCCTAATTCTTTCACATGGTTAAGGGACATCGGATGCGTTTCTCCAGGGAGGCGCGGGAAGGGGGAAGCCAACGGGGCAGCTTGAGTTTGATGGGAAACATAGCTCTCTCAGGACATCATCTGGCAAGCAAGGCCGCTAACCACGCCTCCTTCCCCTCCCCCTTCCATTGCAGAGGTCAGCTTAGATCGTCGAACTAACTTGGGGTTAACTGCTAGGCTTCTGCCTGTTCAGGTTGCTTTTGGCAGCACGTGAAACAGCAGCTTCCTGGACGGCAGAGAAGGTAAAAGGATGCTATTGCGGGAAGGCGAAAGAAAGGAGGAAGGGGGCTCCTCGGTGACCGTTGTTGACGATGGTTCGGGCAGGGCACTGGAGAGTCTTCTCCACACCCTTGGAATGCGGATTTGTGGGCTTCCAAGAGAAAACATCCAAAAGGTCTCCGCATTTTTCTTCCAGGACCAACAATCGGTTGTTAAAAAACGATGTTAACAAAGGAGCGCGAGAGGAAAGATGCCTTGCCCTGCCCTCGATCCCACCCCTCCCCTTGTGAGTACTGGGAAAACTAGAAGAGATGCGCAAAGCGCCCAGTTCCAGCCATGCCTCAGACGCGAACTCGCCAGGCAGCCTTAGGCAAGCTCTTCTCTATTTCTCCTTCGCCCTCTCATCTGCAATGGGAGATAATAATACAGGTCTTTTGTCAGGGGTACAACTAGATAATGCAGGTGACGCTCTCTGAATACTTGAAAGCGCGCTACAGACGTTTGCAGAACTCTCTTGGTTTTCCAGTGGAAAGTAACTCCATCGTTTTTGTGGGTGTTTTTTTAAAAATCAGGATGAGGTACTAATTTTTATGTGTGGGGAAAGGTCACGTCCCTCTCCCAGAGCGTTTCCCGCACCCCCGAACTGCCCGAACCAGTGTTCGAAGGGGAGCCCCTTCTACCCACGCGCGGAAGAGCTTGGGCACGCGCTGCTTTGCATCCGAATAGAAAGAGCTTTAGAGGGGCTGGGGCTGCGCTCACTCGTGTACGGCCAAAAAAGAGCCATAAATGTAAGGAGATTCGTGCTTGTAGTGTGCTGTCTGCTCCGAAGTTCGTGTCTAACCGCTGACGCAACGGCAGCGGGGTCTGGAGGCAAGACTCGTGTCTTACGTCCGTGCGACAAAACCTCCCTCTCATCTTGTGTTGTGGTACGGCGGGGGAGGGGGAAACCGCGCTGCAGCCTCTGCGCTACACGTCAATTCCACCCGTGTGAACCTAAAGGAATGCGGGCAAGGAAATGGATGGATGTATGGGAAGGAACGGCAGAGGCACTGCAAGTCAACCGTGGCTTAATTCGGCAGTCTTGTCCGTCCGTCCCCCCACTTTTTAAAAAAGAGAGCAGTCGCTTGTTATAAAGCAAGTGGCTCCCAACCTAGGGCCTCCAGATGTTCTTGGACTGAAACTCCCCAAAGCCTTTACCACCAGCTGTTAGTCCAAGAACATCTGGGGACCAAAGGGGCCGTTGCAATAAAGTGTAGGGAGCTGGACAACTTGCATGGGGAGGGGGGTCTCATGCCTAGGCCGCCTGACAACGTGAGCCACGTGGGCGCCCCGGGAAGAGACAAGGCCGCCTCGGATGCATTGGCGGGAAAAGAGAGAGACGAGGCGGAGCGGCGTGAGTTTTAGGGCCAAGCTCGAGACCGTCGTCCCTTGTTTGCATCGGGCTGGGTCACGGCAGGGCTGGCCGGGTCTGGGCATCCCCTTGTGGCGAGGTGGCCCTCCCTCAGGGGGCGGGAAAGGAGCGCGCCCGGTCCTTCCTTTCGCCCGTGCCCTTTCGTGGCAACCGCCGCGCTTTATTTAATGCACGAGGTGACAGCGAGAGCTTCGCGTGTTGCCCCTGTGGAGTCGTCTCGCCGGACAGGGCGGTCTGTGGCCAGTTTGGCCTCCTCTGGCCAGAGATACGAGCCAGTGAGCCTTCTGCCGGGAGGCAAAGGGAAAACGGGAGGGGGGGAGGGTGAGGAGGCGGGGATTTTTTACACCTGAAGGCTCTAGGGCAGTCGGACCGGGTTGATCTTTCTCCCCTGGTGGCAAGGAAAACCGTGCTTTTTATCCCCCCAGGTAAGGAGGGCAGAGATACCGAAGTGGGCCGTGGCCTTTGAGGATCGCCCGGGATCGGGGAAAGCGCCATGGGAGGCGTTTTCAGGGGTCTTGACACAAGTTCGCTTAAAAAACAAAACACAATTGCCTCAGAAATATAAAGGGCAGTTATAGAAATATAGATATAAAGGCCTTTAAAATACAAAGTAAAGGTCAGTTATACTTCATGATTGCCCAGGCCATCACCTTGCTTTTCACCGTGCCTCCTGAATCTTTGTGGACTTCCATTTAGTTGTTAACAGTACTTCATCTCATATGCGATAGTGTGTCTAACGCTGTTCTATTGCAATTGTATATACTCTTCTCCCCCAGTTTCCTTTCCCCCTTCTTTAAAAAGATCTTTTTTTTGCTCTTCATTATTCACCATCTTGCCTTAAAAGAGAAAGCAGGCGCTTGGTGATGCTTGAGGTGAAGCTTAAATTACTTTTAGTTGCCATGTAGCAAATTCATTTGACTGATTTTGCATCCTGTCTGCACACTTATTAATCGTGGAACATTGAAAGCTGCTTGGTTTGGGGAAGAAAATGGCTGGAGAATTACAGTATCACCCTTACCTTTCCTGCTAGTGGTTCTTTGTAAAGAAGCGTTGCTCGATTTATTTTCTGACACCTTTGTGTATTTTACACAAACCAGAAAGATCATGCTTACAAATTTATTACAAGATAGTTTTTCAGTATCAAAACCAACCCATTCTCATAGTTAAAGACCTGTATATCTCATTGTTTTGATATTCAGATGTGATATGACTTTTATTCAGAAACAAAATCAAAAAGAAATTTTATAGAAGTTGGAGACAATGAAATTTCAGCCTGATTGCATCATTTAACATGAAATGCACAAAAGTATCAACAGGGTAACACTGATAGTACAACATCATACTAGGCGGCGGCGGGGGGGGGGGAATGAACACGTATATGCTACAAACACAATAAAGGGGCTAGAAGTATCCCAAATATATCTACCTTACAGATTGCTGTACAAAAGTTGTTATAAATAATCCACTTCTAAAAAAAATAAGCTCCACCTTTGAAATAGACTTCTTCCTTAGATATAAACAGTCTTTGTAGGAAAAAAAAAAGAAACCCAAAATTTTGTTTGCTAGCACCAATCTTTTTCTTGTTAAAATGTTTTAAAGTGTACTTTACAAATCTAAGTTGCATTTTTACACCATGATCCCCTGATTAACATAGTTTAAAAAAGGTTAGGTCAAAGTTGATTTTTATCTGACCTTTTGAAGGTCAAATATTGATAACAGAAGGCTACAAATAAAAAGGAAGCAAAGTATCACTTGGAAGTTTTTGACCAAGTAACACTGACAGAAATACAGTATGTGAGCTCAAACAAAATCTTGGTTTTAAAATTGCACTATTATATATATATTTTATAAAATGTATGTTGTACAATGTGGTCCAAGCAGTTTCATCATAATTTGGCAAGCTCAAATTTGCATTAAAGCAGTGTTTCTACATACAGTTTTGAGACTAGAATATTTATAAATCTTTAATTTACAAATTTTTTTACTGAGTTTGTTAATATTAACATCAGTGTTATAGTTAGTAAACTGCCATGTCAGGCGCATGGCACCAATTAGTAATTATTGCTGTCATGTTTTTCTACAAATATAATTTTCTTTCCTGTTCCCCCCAAAGAACATTTTTTACAACTTCTGTACAGATACTTGTAAAAGTGCAAAAGTAAGACTCCTTTTCAGTAACAACTATGTTGGTGTTTAACTTTCAGTCTTTTTATTACAATGCAGTCGCCTCCCTCTTTATTGCTCTACATGAATATATCTGCATATAGTATCATACTGTGAGTCTTAGCCACTTGTCTTCAGCTTCATTTTGTTGTGTATTTAGTTTTCCTCTTCCAAACATCACTTAGTGTCCATCACTACAGATTGTACTTATATATCGTTTGAGCCTTGGCTTGCACAGGACGAGAAGCTGTCATACAAAGAATCACTCAATGATTCCAAGTGGTCTACACCATGCCTATTGGAACTAGTTAGAGAAACTTCTTCAGTCTTCTCATTTTCTTCTTCCTGCCCTCCAACCTTGTCCAGAACATTCCTCTCTTCCAATAAAATGTTTCTGCTGCTGTTAAACTTGTTGAGGGACTCCAGGGAAAGTTTAGATAACCTCTTCTTAGAATCATCCTTTGTTTCCTCAGGTTGCTTCAATTTCTGTAACAATTTAAGAGAAGGGGATGGAAATTAGAAACACAAGTCTGTATGAAAACAAAAATAGTTATTCAAACTGTAAATACTCAATTACTGCCTGATCAATGGTCACAGTAGAAAAAGGAAGAGATAGTTAAATACTTTGAGGCTTAATCCCCCATTAAAATTAAATGCAATAATAGAGTCCATTTTGAGATAAATCATAGCTTTAATGATTTTGCTCAGACAAATAGGACTCAATCTGCAAAAAAGATAAGTGCCATTTACATTTTAAGCAGCTGATTTTAGAATTTGTATGTGTGCAGTATCTCCAGCATTGCCAGAGTAATTTACATTTTCCATTCTTATTCAGGAATTATTATTTAAGAACAGCTAGATGTACATCAAAGAACCTAACTCTATTTATCTTATTTGGATTCTGCTACACTCTATCCGGAGAGCCCAACTGACTGAAATCACAGTGATACAATTCAGGATACTGTTACAATTCAGAAGAAGATAGGTATTGTTAAGGCTTGAAAATTTACTGACATTTATGCATACAGATAAAAATTCACTGATTTCAATGAACTGAATTCTGATTTAGGTGCATGCAGCTGGGCTGGGTTGGCTATGGGTTCTGTTCACTGAAAGTGACCTCACTTGATTGTCAGGAATATCTCTTTCCCCATGGCACCACAACCTAACCCAAACATTTTTAGGAGGCAGGGCAGAGGTGTACGGCTGTAAGGAGAGGTTTTGGTAGAATATGTATTTAATCCAAAGATTATTACAAGGATCTAAAATCCCATGTTTTACGTATGTGTTATGTATTGGCATAACTTGATTTTCAGCACCATATTTTTCCTATATTTCCCATACCTTACTGTAAGCTATAGAAGGCTAGTTGAAGACAGAAACAAAATGATAAAGCAACTGCTGTTATGCATGCCATCAAGTTGCTTCCTGCTCAAAGAATTAATGATCTTCAAAATTTCCCATAATTATCAGTCCTGCTCAGGTCTTACAATCTAAAGGCTGTGACTTCCTTTATAGATTTAACCCATCTCATTTTAGGAATTCATCTTCTCCTTTTATCTTCCATGTTTCTTAGCATTATTATGTTTTTCAGTGAGTTTGGAAAGGATGGGTTTCTGAAGAACATAGCCAAGATCAGCTGTATTATGATATTCCAGTTACCATGTATAGGTGTGAAAGGAGAACAGTGAAGAAAGCTCACAAGCACAATTTGATTCATTTGAAATAAGATGTTGGATGAGATATTTATGGATACCTTGAGAAGCCAGAAAGACAAATCAGTAGGTGCTAGACCAAATCACACCTGAATGCTCATTGGATGCTAAAACGACTAGACTAAGACTATTGTACTGTACTTCAGACATTTCATAAGAAGACAAGACACTGGAAAACACAGTCTTCGTTGTCTACATTAATTTTGTATAATTCATCCGTAATCCTAATTTTTGTAATGTTCACCTGCAATCTTTGCACTTTCTTCATTAACCTTCCTCAATGGTGACTTCAACTTATTACTATTTTCTGCCAATTTTATTGCAGTAGCCAACATGTATTTACAGCACAACATCTGGCATTTCTCACTGCATAAACGGTAAAAGCCTTTACTGTAACATTTCTCAAGCTTGCATGAAAAATTGGGGCAATGGCCCTGCAATCTCTGGTGCTTCTTTTGTTTCAAATTGGAATATATAGGAAGAACATTTCTAGTCCACAGATCATTGTTTTGATTTCCCTATTTGTTAACCTATTCTTCTTAGGGCTTTGATATATTCATTCTCTGCTTGGAAGAGGTCTGTTGGTATCCCATTTCAGTCCGCATACACCAAGCATTCCTCATTTCACATTTCAAGTTTTCCTTGATCCATACTCCTCACACTTCACATTCCAACTCTATGTATTATACAGCATCACACTTTTCTTTGTGTTTCCTTGTGCAGCAACAGCTAGACTTCCTTTAAGCTTTAATCCAGTTGCTTTTTTAAAAAAAATTATTTATTTATTTATTTATTTCTAAAGAATGAATAAATAATTAAAAAAAAAAGCTTTAATCCAGTTGCTTCATTAAAGATAATGTAATTTGTACTTGTCCATTGCTTGTCCCCACTCATCCTGTCTGAGTACCATTTGACTTGGAAGTCTTATCTTCCAGCCCCATTTCTTATGTTTCATTTTGGATTGCACCATCATAGGGTTTACAAAGTACAAAATATTCAGAAGTGGTTTACTGCTGCTATGCAATACTACCAATAGTTAAGCTTGAGTGTCACTGCCGTTGTCTATAAAAGATTTTCCAGCAGTATCACTTTCCACTACTGGTGCTATGCAGTAGCTGCACTTCAACAATTTCTCTGCCTCCGTTATCACTAGAAATAACAGTTCTTTTCTGCTGATGCTACTATTAATTACTAAAGAGGATGGATGTATATTAGACTGGTGTTTCAGCTTTGACCATTCCGCCCTGCATGAGAGCAATGCTATCATGATGCTAGATTCATAATAGAGTCTATCATCCCGATAGTACTGCATTTAGTTTCCCTGTCACTCTTATAACCCTTCTCATTAAGGGTTTCTCTGCCTCTAAGAGGCAGAGAAACAAATATTAGTATACCAAATTGTTTACACTTTGAATGGAGTGGCATATATCTAACTATTCTCAGTGGAAAAGCTAGGACTTTTGCTATCCATTTAATGTCTAGATCATTGTACTGTTTTAATGGGTTGTTCATTTAAAATCTAGAAGATAGGCAGGGAAAGGATCTTATATATATTGCCTGTATGGCTTTTTCTAAAAGATTCTTTATAATGCAAACATTAATGAAATCTCCTAAAAAATAACCTTGCATGTTGCATGTGTAAGCCTGTTGAACTTAAATTCTCCCTAATAGAAATGAAAGCAAGGAAAGAGGAAATTACACTGGGGTCCAATCCCCTCAGACCAAAATCAATCAGATCTTTGCTAACTGTAGTTGGAGAAGTGTTGCAATTTGAGGAAACAATATAAAATGAAACACTGGACATTATATTATATCAGCACATTATATTAAAAAGGCATCACTGGACTATGCAATATCCATTTTATCTCTTCGAAGAAAATTTCTTATCAGTTTCTAAGAGAAGAATTCCATTTTTAAAAAAGTATCTTTTTTTTCTCAGGGCTTTTTTTTAAAAAATCTCATGCTTCCATCTCTTGTTTCAGGTAATATCATCAAAGAAATGTGTGATAACATTGAACATATCAGGAGCTTTACAGATATACAAGGTTCTGCAGCATCCATTGTTAAATGAGGTGTGCTGCTCATATAAAGGCATACTCATTCCTCATTTTCAGTATTAGTGCCAGGCAGAAATGAATGGATCAATAAACTATTGGCAGCCCAAGAACAAACAGTTACTTTGTGTTTCAATGGTAAGTGAAATGGCTGGTTTAGGATCATCCAGGAAGAATATAGGCAATATAATACACAGCATACCAAAGGGTGGGTGGGGGAAGGAAGATTGTAACAAAGGAACACTTTGAAGATTAGCTCTGATGGGTTTTAAGTTCTGTTTAGATCCATTAATAAACATGGGCTCAAGCTCTCATTCAGTAATTCTTTTCAAAAAAAGCACAATGCTCTCCTTATATTTCAAGTCCAGTTCACAGGCAGCTGAGCTTTATTAGCTAGTTTAAAGTGGTTTAACTCCCATTAAATGAAATAATAATACTTCAAAATATATTTTTGGTGGTAAAACTAGCTAATGTGTTGGATTTGTATTTACTACTGGATTACACTGCTGCTATTGTTTACCTCTTTTGTCTCTACACAGTCAGACTATCGAGTCTATATATATCTATTTCATTATGACCCTGAGATAAACCAGCTGAAATTCAAGTCCTAGAAACCACCCAGCACTGAATATATCACAGATTAAACTCCTTTAAAATCAGCAGGCCTCCAGGTTCAAGCCTGACCACTAAGAGCATGTGTATGAGTGAAAACATTTTAGTGGACAAAGTGAATATTTGATGAACATTTGCTTCCAGTTGTTTGCAATGAAGCATCTCTATTATTATTAGGATCATGTCCAATGACATCAGAGTCAGTGTATTCTAGTTTGATTAGTACACTAATCAAAGAAAAACATACTAATCACCATAAAACCAGCTACTCTCTCTCCCTCCCTCCCCCTCTGGAAAGGTCCCAAGTTAGGGAACAAGCTACATATTGACATAGTGGAGATCACAGCTGTGGTGCCCAGTGTGATGCAGTGGATACAGAAATGGGCTAAGATTCTGGAGACCAGAGCCTGAATCCCCAGCCAGCCATGGAAATTCACCAGGGGGAATAGAACTGGTAAAATCATTCCTTAAATATCTTCACTTATCTTGAAAGCCCTATTAATGTTACTTAAGTCAGCTTAAATCAGTTTTGACTTAACGACACATAACTAACTAGATCAGAGAGATATCACAATTAATAGTTAATGTGTTAAGAGAACTACTACAGGTAATGATCACTTAGTTGAATTCTATACATGCTTCAATTTAAAACACCTGGCTGAGTGCCATTTAAACTAGTAATTTTACAATTCTGTACATGGCTAGTAAGAATTAATTTCCACCGAGGTTATTGAGAGCGACTCACAGGTTAGTATACAGTAGATAACTACAGAGTTTAACAGTGCTACGAAGGTTGAGGCAGAGCAGGGCTCGTTGTAATACCACTCTGTGCCTTATCAGACTTCTACTATCGAAAGTTGGATATGTCTCTTATGTAAGAGCAATTAAAAAAATTGCCTCAGAGGTTGATTGTTAAAAAAAGTTCTCACCCATTGTTTCTAGTGGAAGATAAAATAGACAAGCCAGGCCCAAGGCTGTCACACTTATTCTGCACCCCACATTCTGGAGCATCACCTAGGACAGATTCCTGATTCACATACAGAAGTTGATCCTTTTATCCTTACTACCCTGATTACAGAACCAGCTGTGATTGTGAATGGCCTCCCAAGTGGATTCTTTCCCTTATGCATGGAAAGGAATGTCCACAGCATCACAGAGGGTTTGCTCTTAGGCATGAAAGGTCTGCATTGATTGATTGATTGGCTGTGGTGTATGTATACATGAGTGAAAGAGAGAGCGCTGTGGTCCTGAATGGTTAATTTTTGTAGTAGAACTGTTTTGGTGCAGTAATAATGAATGAGCCTAACAGCTTCCTAGCAGAACTTCTCCTGGTAGATGTGAAAACTTTCAAAACTGTTTCGTTAACTTTCAGATTAAGTATTTCTCTCTGGTTCTGGGAAAAGAAATCCCAGAAAATCTCGATCTGTTAGGTCTGTTCAGACATTACAAAAGTCGGTGGTGTGAACATACTAGCCCCAATCCCTCTGTTGTCATATGCCTCATCCTTTCATTGCCCAAGAGGAGAGGTTTCTCCTCATGCAAGCAGAAACTAAGGCTCCTTTGTAGAGTCTAAAAGCAAATAACAATTCTCTTCATACTAGACTCTACAAGTGTAAAGAATGCACAATGGAAGAGAACAGGCCTAGGTGTGCTCCTCTAAACATGTTCACGGTGTCAGCTTTAATAATACATGAGTAGGGCTGTGGTGGCGCTGCGGTTTAATCCACAGAAGCCTCTGTGCTGCAAGGCCAGAAGAGCAGCAGTCGTAAGATCGAATCCACACGATGGAGTGAGCTCCCGTCGCTTGTCCCAGATCCTCGCCAGTTCGAAAGCATGTAAATGTGAGTAGATAAATAGGTACCACCACAGTGGGAAGGTAACGGTGTTCTGTGTCTAGTCACGCTGGCCACGTGACCATGGAAACTGTCTTTGGACAAATGCTGGCTCTATGGCTTGGAAACGAGGATGAGCACCGCACCCTAGAGTTGGACACGACTAGACTAAATGTCAAGGGGAACCTTTATCTTTACCTAGGGCTGTTGTATCCCTCTCTTTCAATTTCTCATTCAAAGTCATGGTCTCTCCATCTAAAGTCTAATGCAATAACCACGACACTGACTTCATTCACCTCTGTTTCATAATGGACAGATGGGTCTATTATGTCGGGTATTACACAATATATGTTTGCTTCTCCTTGCTTTGTACGGGGTGGGGAGAGAAATGGGTCAAAACAGTGGGATGTTTTGATTCCCCCCCCCCAGATAATCCAACTATTAGAAGGAGAAATTTAACTTCCAAATTTGCCTGGTCACCACAGCCATGAGAACTGTTCCTAGTTTTTAAAGGTAATCTCCTCTGTCTGTCTCAATAAACCGTGAACACTGGGAAGAAAACTGGTTTTTTTTATGTATCACAGGCTTAGAGAAAGGGGTGGAGGCTTAATTGTGGTTAGAAAGCAGTACGTTTTCTTTTGACAGGATAGTGAAAACATTTAATAGTGTGAACATGATAGATAGGTGTATCCTACAATAGCGAAAAAATTGAATTTGGCTTCGGATGCTCTTGTATAAAGCATGAATCTTTAGCCAATCTTAAGCACTGAAAAGAATCAAGATTTTCTTTTCTCTAATCTAGATGCATTATGTTAAAATACAGTGTTAATACTGGAATGAAAAACAGTACATTTTCTATTCCTTTTTGATAAATTTTCAAGGTTCTATTTTATGTTAGATAATGCACATGTATTTTCTTTCATATTTTTTGTCCTTAGGAGAAATTCCAGTTATTCTATCAAGTGGCAGATTTAGAATTTAGTCTGTGGGCTTGGAATCTCTTTGCTAGACAAATAATATATGAAGACCCTCTCCTCAGCACATCCCTTAGTTTAATCTTTAAGACAACTTATCTGCAGAATAGATTAACAGCTGCATCCTGCTGCCACTGGAATAAAGATGTTATGTAATGTAATCCTTACATGGACAAATAATTTCAAAAGGTATGCTATTAATTATAAGTCTAAAAATAAACTCGAGTTCATCTCAGCTTTCTTCTTAAATTTATAAAAAATGAACTGTTCTTGCCTCATATTAATAAGAAAAAGAAGGAACTATCTGAGTGTTGGGGTCATACCCATGTGGAAGCACCTGAGGATCATTCTTCTCAATAACTGCCTTGACTCCTTTGATTTTTGCCTTTTACCTGCAACAGCCTTCTGTAAATCTCCTTTTGTATGTATTGTAAATCCTGCAAAAAAAGCCTATTCTTATGTAATGTACTATTGCACTATTTTTCTTTTTAAATAAAAGGAAGTGATTGAACCAAAGATTGTTCCTGAAACAATATTTTACTTTTCTTTTGTGAAAATGATGATGGCCTCTCATAGTTTGTTTATTTGTTTGGTGGAAGGATTTCCATTTAACTAAAACAAAAGCTAGACTCAAGTTTGGGATTATCCACAATATAAAACATACTGTGGGCTTAATATTATTAAAGAGAGAGAGAGAGAGAGAGAGAAGACAGCCAGTGCAAACATTTGGTCTGTAAAGTACAGATCTAAATAGCCGAGATTCACCCCGCACTGTAATGCATCTAAATACACTACTGATTTCAGCCACCAGGAAGCAGAGTTTGGTTTACTTCTCATGTTTTAATCATTATTTTACTAATGCACTTTTTGTGTGAATCAGTCTCTTATCCTGCTGATAAGGGCCATTCTTCAGGATATCAGGTATATATTGTATCTTGGGGAATTGGGTGGCTCAGAGATTTGGTAATAGTATATGGAGCCTTTAACCCCCAGATCATTGGTTCAGATCAAATCTGGTCTACCCCAGTGACTGAAAATCATTACTATCAGAAGCTTGTCTGATGGACCCTGCACCTAACTTCAGATAGCTAGTTTATTTGCCGAGTGTCCATTGCAAAGGAAAGGGAAGAAAAACAATAAAAATCACAGAACAAAACACTCCCACAATACTAACAACTTACAATCTATTATCTTAGCGGTTGTTGGATGCAATTCATAGAGGATTCAAAATTTCAGTATGTGAAATCCCCATAAGAATCTAATTTTAAAACTTAGTGCTCAGTAATTTGTTCTACGTGTTGTAAACAGAAACACACTGCAATGTAACCAACCCTTTATTTTGTTCCTCCACTGCATTGCTCCTTCTACAAAATGAGAATGTACTTATTTTGATCTTTTATTTACTTTCAGTTACTAGGAACTGGATGTACAGCAGTATGAAAAAAGATATAAACACACAAAAAAGGATGAGATCCATTCTTGATGTCTGAGTAGGCTCAACTCTGGAAAAAAACAGATGGGTGGAAGGACACATGACAGATGAGTACAACACTCTTATGGGAGTGGGGATGGAGTTGGTGGACTATGACCTATGCATTGAAAATACCAAACTTTTGAAATATTGTTAAGAAGTATATTTAAATAAACAAATACATGAACATGGAAATAAAATCAGTACAGACAAGTACTAAAGTATTCCTTCCCCCTTTATAGATTAGAGTCGGCCATCTGGAGGTAGTTAAAATGTAGAGGTTATTGTAGTGCATCTTTAAGAAGGTCTAGAACAGGCTTGGTTAAATTAAGCTTCAGGAGTGTTCTGCAATAATAGTTAAGTTACTAAGGAACTCCTCTTTATGCATCCCTTGCCACTTGATCCACCTGTCATGGAACAATTCAGAAGGCATTTGTGATACGGGCATCAGATTGTGAGAGGTCAGTAAAAGTGGTGAGGCTGTCTATAATGAATGACCAACATCTATGTGGCTGCGACACTAATAAAAGGTGCATGAAAGAAGGATGGCAATTGGTAGAAAGGTTCACTTTGATGCTTATATAATTAGAATCAGAGTGGTACTATTTGTTGCTTATATAAACAGAATCTGAGCTTGGCACCTGTTAAAAGTTATAAGTTACTTGTACTGTAATTAGTTTCTTTCTACAATACCTAAGGCATAACTGAGTTATAACAGAAGAAGAGATAACTTTACTCACTTTCAGTGGGGTTTTAAAATTGCTTTTATTATTACTATAATTATGTCATGAGTGCTAGTTCAAGTGCTGTATTACTAACACTGCAAACTACTGTTATTTATGACAGTAATCACAAGGCACATGTAAAGTTTCGATCACTACTGGCTTCTGTCATGTTATAAATGTTGCATTTTCCTACACCACAAAAACTGTACATTACACCCCAATTTTAACCCTCAATATGCTGGAATACTTATTAGGATTAGAGAGAATACTGTACAACTCAGTGCAGGTTTTAAAAACATCTTAGTATAGGAGGATTTATGTAACAAAAATCTAACTAGTTAGTTTTGAATGCTGAGATAGTAGAAGTTACACTTTAAAATTACAACTCTTGTGGTAGCTAACCACTTCGAAGGCCTTGGAAATTATAAAGCCAACTAATTACCACTTAAAGTTTTGCACTTAAAAACTGCAGGAGCAAAGCTACAGTTGAATATCCCCCCCAAATGATACTACTTCTAATATGTCCATCAGCTACATTCCAATTTCAGATATGGAATGAACTGGTAGTATTACCCTCTATGGTCCAAATATCTTTTAGTATTAAGTTAAGCAACAGTTTAAGGTGATCAAATTCACAGGTGCCCACAACAAATAAAACCTTTCGTCTCATATGCATAAAACAATTGGGTTTTAGATTAACCAAAAACAAGTGAAATGATTCATGTTCTTAGCAAAAATTATCTGTGAAATGCATTTGTACAGCAGCAGCCTATATACATAAATTGCTAGGAGAATTAAATATAGATGAACAAAATCAATATTTATTGTTGAACTCAAGGTTTTTCATTTCACACCTAATCCCTGATCAAAAGTACCAAGTATGCCTATTTTTTTATTTAAAAATAATAAAAATGTCATGAAAAGATGGAAGAATTTCAAGCATTTTACGTGTTTAAATCTGCAGCTTGCCCTGCCCTTACCTATCCAAGGACATATTGATCTCGTAATCTATATTATTCATCATGTTAATTTAATATTTTACTAGTGCTAGGTACCTCAGAAATCACTGAAGCCATTTTGCATTTATGACAGAAATTAATTAATGGGATATTTTTTAAAAAATCCATAGCTTCCCCAACTTCCAACCCCCATGCAGATTTTCTGTGCTTAACAAGTTCTTTGAAAGCACTTGAACTGAATAAAACAATAACAGAAACCAGATTTCTTCTCTCCCCGCCTCCCACAACTGATGATAAATTATAGTCAGTCTTTATAGATGAACTTGATAATCGGTGTCAGGCAGGGAGATCTGTGTTATAAAAAGGTTCATTTAGGCTTCAAGCTAGAATCAGCAGTTTTCTAATTGCTAAAAACTAGATATATATCTAACCCAGCAGTGCTTTTTTTTTTTGCCGTGTAAGGTGCTGCCAAAAGTCACACAAGAAGCACAGACATTCCATAATGCATCCTGTGATCACTAAATTTACGGTACTGGTACATACATGCTTGCCCAGGAGTAACTCTCATAGATTTCAGTGGGATCTGACACCCACTTAGCTTTGTTCTCAAATAAGTGGGCAAAGGACTACAGTCTCATTTACTTTTCAGCCCCTTACTTCTAAGTTCATTTTCTTCCCTTGTGTGACCTTTCCTTTAAGACAAAAATCTTGTATGTTGTCCTTTTTCCTGCACCTTGCTCTGCCGCTCTTGTTCCATTTCAACCTTTGTGCATGATCACAAAAAAATCAGTGAAAACTGTCAGCTATATTTGTATGACCATTTTATTGTATTTTTTAAACTGAGAAGTTAAATATAGGACTTTAAGCAATGGGCGTTGCCCACCACTCCAACCCAGAAAACAGATGTTTTCAAATTCCTCATTGTAATACTTTGCAAAAAATTAAATTAGGAAGAGCTAACACGGATGAGGAGAACGTTCAGGAACATGACTGTGGCAAGCCCTACCTAACTTTATTTCAAGTTCAGAATAGTCCATGAACAAAATAGCTGCCAAATGAGACCAGATCATCAAGAAATGCAAGAGACAGGACTGAAATGGTCAAGGCATGTGTAATAGAGTGTTTTAAATTGCCAAGGAATGCAAGAGGAAGTGTGCCACATTCCTGTTAAGGACACAAAGGAATACAGGATCCTATCTAACAAATAAGATCTGCACAATGATGCAGAGGTAGCTCTAGCCCAAGATCAGTAATTTAGGAATCAATAAGCACAGCCAACAGCAAGTGCCTTTCTATCATTTACATAGGCCAGGTAGGTCATTCTTCAGAATAGGACATAAACCAGATATTATAAATGGTAACACTCTGAGCGATAACAGACTGCTTCCATCTTTCAGAACTTTCCAGAACAGATTTTAAACTCATTGAAATAACAACAAATCAATTTAAATAGTCAACTCAACAATGTAGCTGGTTTGTTTTGTTTGTTTTAGGATAAGAGAGGTTTCCCCAGTCACTAATCCCAGACAGAAGAATACCTTAATTCTTGAGATCAACTTAGCCTTCTTCCTTATTTTTGTGGTCTGTTAAAACCTCCCTCTGCTGTCCTGTCAGGTAAGGATTTTGAGGACAAAAAGAAATTAATTGTCTCAGCCTATCACTAGATGAAATTCAGCAGTAGCTTCCATCTTGCAGAACACAATCATTAGCTAAATGAATTCTTGCTCCTTTTTTACAGCCATACATTTTCTATGTGCTTGGAAGACCCAGGACACAAGCCACAGTCCACTCGTATAAGGATGGATGGACACCCCTCCTTTTAGTTTTTTGTTGTTATTTTTCCCTTGATGGAACTACTGTTTAATTGTAAGCTACACTATAATGCCAGTGCATTCAAAAGACAGGCTATTGGTCTTCTGAATAACTGAATATTAAATACATTTCTGTAAATGAACATCTTCTTTTAGGGCAGAGGAAAATTAAAATCCAAGCCTTCAAAGATGAAGTCACATTAAGTCCAAGTCAGCACATGCAACAACAACAACAAAGAAAATAAAAGCAATAATACTGTGCCACTTTAAAGACTAGGAGATTTATTTCAGTGTGAGTTTTCTTGGGTTATAATGCCACTGTACTTTTATATATATATATATATATATATATATATATATATATATATATATATATATATATATATATATATATATATATATATATATATATATATATATATATATATATATATATATATATATATATATATATATATATATATATATATATATATATATATATATATATAAATAAGAACTGCATGACAATAAATACTGGGGGAGAAAGTTCAGAATAGAGTCCATGAACAAATAGCTGCCAAATGAGATCATCAAGAAAAGAAAAGTGAGAAACATGAGAGAAATTAAATGCCTCATGAGTGAACGTGGACAAGAGTATGCATAGAACAGTACCTGCCCCAATCATTTTGTTTCCTGTGGAAGTACAGAAAATGGAGCCTCTCATCTCAAGGACAGCATCTTAGCATAGCAAAGTTATTTTGGAATCCAACACAAAATATCTAATATTTAATATCTAATATCTTGCTCTCTTCTTGGCCGTAAAACCATAATTAGAATAAATTAAAACAACCCCTACGCACTGTGCTAGGCAGGTGCCTCACTCTGCTAAATATTACAGCCAACCCTTGTACACTACAGAGTGTCTAGCTTTCAAAATACTGGCACTTTTAATTATTTACTTGTTTTGGTGATTCTGTTGTAAATTCCTTGGAATTCCCTTTGTGCAAGTGATAACTTACCCTTTCACCCAAAACCTCTATTTTTGGGGGGGGGGGGGGGAGAGAGAAATGGTGTGAACTTCCAGTAACAATTTTTCAACTGGCAGAGAACAATTTCCACATCTCATTTAGCCATGTGAAAGAAAGTACAGTATATGGTGTATAAGTTCCACAGCAAAAGGAGTTGTAAAATCATCTCCTGGAAACTACAAAAGTGAATGCTGTAATTGTATGACCTCTGTTATATTACAGCTAAGCTAAAAATGTAATGTTGAAACCTCTTCCCTTTTTAAAACATAACCTTAAATACTAAGTAAAGCCTTTTTTCCCTTCCTTATATAGTGTTAGGAGACTTTATCTATTTTCTAGTCTGACAGTAAAATAATTTCTGAAATAATGAATCATTTTTCTTTCTCTTCTTTGAAAAGAAATCCCATGATTATTTTCGTAAAACAGACAATGACCTTCTCAAAGGAACCCCATCACATTCTCAAGATAAATAATGAAAGGGACTCATTTTCACCTCAAGGAAAAATTGCATTAATGTGAAGTGCTTGTGAAATTATTGATCAGTTCATCATTTTTTTACAATAAGGAAACAATATACATTTAGCAGAAAGTAATCCACACATGCTTAAGAAGTGTCAGACAGGAGAACAACTTTCTATAATTGCAATTTTACTTGCAAACCAATGATCTATATATACACAGATCTGTATATATATATACACACACTTCAAGAGGAGAAAACATGCATGTGAATTGTATGTAAGGAAAGAACAATTCACTAGACTGAGCTGTGAAGAGATCCTTCCTGTTGGCCTGAACAAAATGATTATTGATGGATAAATAGCTAGCTGTGAAGCTGAGAACTGTCATTGTCTCTGTGTTGTGTCTTTGAATAGTGTGAAAGGGAGTATATATTGAATGAATGAGACTTATACATTTAAAAACATAATAGAGTCACATGATTCATAATGCTTTGGGGGAGGAAATAGGCAACTTTCCCTTCATAAACTTCCAGAACAGATTTTAAACTCACTGAAATAACAAGACCAGAAACTCCTTGATACAGGAGAGCTATGTTGTTCCATGGAATAAAATAAAACTGGAATCCACAAATAGGCTATGACATTTATGAGGATCAATTATTATTCCACAAATCCACAAATATGATTTTACCAAAACTCCTCATCGGGTAAGATTGTATAAAAAAAAATCAATGAGGCAGGAGAAGCAGAGAAGTCCAAACATTAAATTCTGTCCCAAGACACAGAATTCAGAATGAATCATTCACTGTTGAAATGATGGGTCCCTAATCTCTGCAAAAATATGCTGGCTGAAACTAAGAGATTTGCTTCTTGCTTTAAGTGAAATAAGGAACTAACCCAGAGCAACAGTACAGAGAAACAACACAACCCTGACCTTACATTTTAGGTGTTCAGCTAGGTAGAAAAGATACTTGAGCAAAAATCATGAATAAGGATATAAGAACTTAAATGGGATATAAGAATAATAACTGTACACAGGGTTGTAGATATTAATTCAATGGAGCTACACATGCTCTTCACCCTATCAAGGACACTCTTATATAGTTAAATGTTTCAGCCTGTATGTATCCAATGGGTGTATGATTAGAAGACAGTTTGTACAACAAAATTTTCTCTTTCTTATCTCTGCCTGCAACTCTCTTTAAGGAATCCAATGAGTACTTGCTAAATTTTTTGAGATTTCCTAAATCTCATCATGTCAGGACAGCTTATAGAGACTTCTGCCTGAATCAATAAGATTTCCCAGGCTGGTATTTCTTCCAGGGAAGAAAAAGGAGACTGCAAAATGTCTGAGAAATCCTATGAGATTCCCCATAAGATTGCTTGGATGTGTGTGAAAGGGTGTGTGTGTGTGTGACTCACATAGGGGAATTTCACAATGAAATTTATTTTCTCTCTCTGAGAGTGAGAAGAGTATCTCTACACTGTGTAATACTCCATGAAACTCTTCCGCCTTCTGTATTGGGCCAAATCCATTCCAGAGGGTGGAGGGGACTTCCTGGAGAGTGGAATCTGCCCTATGCGGATGCAACAGCGACCAGTTCCTTGCACTCCAGCCCTGCATGTGGTTCAGAGAGGACTCCTAACTTCCTTAGAAAGGCTTCTGGGGAAAGATCATATGGGAGAAAGAGAACAGTAGCACCTATGGCATAATTTGCCTCCCACTCATGCAGCCACTGCTCACAATCCTTCTGAGTTTTTATGATGTTTATTTTTACTTGTTTTCTATGCCTTGAAACTTCTGCAAACAGAAGGGACCTTTCCCTTCCTGAAATCCAGTGGAACTTTCCTCCTGACCACTCCCCACAACCCTGCAGACATCTGCAGAATTCCTCATGATGTTCCAGAGGGGGACCCCCAGCAACATTCAAGGGACTGCAGGAATCAGCAAAACATCTTCCCTTCTACCAGTCACAAGTTTGTATACAACTGTATGTGCCCTCAGGTCCTCCATGGGGACTAGGTCCTCCCCCCAAAAAATCCAGATATAAGATTTAAGGTCCAGATTTCTTTTGCTACCCATTAAATAATCCCCATCTAGCAAGTTTCCCTTGGGTCAGTCCTTTAGCCCAAAGGAGAGTAGTGGTTACTTCCCCACCTCCACCATAAGTCTTGCAACTTCAAAACTGCCCTTCTCTCTCTCTTCTATGCCTCATGAAGAGGAAGTGATGTGTTTGACGGCATGTAACTCTGGTTCTAATTGCCGGAGGAGATCAAATTGTCCCTGCCTCTTCCAGTTCTTCAGCTGGTTAGGAGTGGTGGCAATGAGGGCTGGCTCCACAGATTACTTCTGCCATCATTTCTGTGTGATAGCATTCCTGGGCCATATGAGACTAGATGCCTCTAACACCTGCTTGAGTGGCTCCAGTTGTAGTCACTCCAGTGCATATGTCCAAGTCTCCTCTTTTTCTTCTAGCTCCTCCTACTCTTCTTCCTCCTCTACCCATTGCCACAAGTCCTGTCTTCGTCCTTGACTCTATTTTATATGCTTAAGACCTCCCTCTTCCCTGCTAGAATCGTTTACCCTTTCTGCCCTTACTGGTTCTTGCTCTCTTAACACTGGCTTCCTGCCCTCTGAAACGTGCACCCTCTGCTGTCTTTTCCTTCATCATCTCCACTGAGGATTCTGGTGGGGTTTGCACCTTTGTAGTGGGCAGCAGTGTCACCATCACTGAGTAGGATGGGACAAGGAAAATCATCCATGGGGTGATTGGGGTGGAAGGCATGGAATACAGCCCAACTCCAGTCCCTTCTGGGTTTATCTCACAACCCATAATTTTCATGTTGAAAAACTCATTGATAATAGCCAGTGTATAGATATCTCAAACAAATGTGCTATTGCCAAAGATTAAACATAATGTAACACCAGTCATTCTCAAAACAGGGTTTCAGTTTCTCTTCATTCTGTATGACCTTGCTTCTGTTACCAAAGTTATTAGAGCATCTTCTTTTCAGTAATCCGAGGACAGCATAAAGAACATACCCTCACAAGCTACAGAGCCATCTAATCGCCTTGCTTGTAAAATTCCAGTGTCTAACTGGCAGATGTGTTCAATGGAGAACAGGGTTCCATGTGGAGCATCAGCTGAATCACTAGGACAAAACTTTACCAGTATAGAGGTGAATTACCATGAGCAGACTGAAATTATTGCAAGGCACGAAAGGTAGTGCAAAGGTGGGGTTGTGAATATTCTTAATGTGGATTGGCTGTTCCAGGTTAGGATCATAGGCTGAACTGAAAGTTAGCATGCAATACTGACTGTTCTGTGGCTATGCAAAGAACAAAGACAGGCTTCTGTTCTTTACATGAGATCTAGCCATCCCCACAGGCTTTGTATGCCTTACCAGTACACCTAAAGCAGTGGTGCTTTGGACCTGAAGATGTTTTATTCTGCAGAACTTCATTATGAGGAATGCATGGGCACTTAGATATGATTGGGCAGCTTCCATCATCCTTGGAGTTCAAATCCAACATTGTGGAGGGTCACCCTGGGCTAAATCAACATTTGCAAACAGTAGGGTTTCCACTTTGAGTGCTAGCAAATCAACAGCAAACTTTAAGTTGACCTGTGATGATCCAAGCAGACTGAATTGCTTCTGCCTTTCCTGAACTAGGCAATTTATTTCATATACCATAAGGGCCCTTCATCTCTGTTTGTCTCTCCACGGTTATGTCTTATCTCCCTTAAAGTAATATCTCCGTGTCGGTAACCTGCTGAACTAGTGGAAAATCGGATTGCATTCCACAGCATCTTCTTCAAGGGTCTGGAGTATAGTGTACCTGATGGTGGGTAATGGCTTTTTATGCTAGTAACTCTCTCTCAGTCATCTGGGAAATGAACTACATTTCCAGCCTATGAAGACTGAGAGTGCTTCTTTGACCCAGATTTTGGGAGGAGGGATAGGATGGAGCAGAGGCAGGAAATTAGAAAACAGTTTTCAAGTGGCAGTTTTCAGAAGTGATCAGCAACCCAAGGAAACTGTGCAGAAACCACTCTGTTATGAAAGGGAAGAATGTTACTTTTTAATGCATGAAGGAAAATACCATTCAAGTAGCAGACATGTCTGTTGGGAGATGTGTATGAGGAAAGAGGGAAGGAACCTGGAAAGCTCATTCTCAAGAGTACTTCTATAGAGCTTGAAAGCATGTGTACCATTTCTCTATCAAAATATCTGGAAAACTTTTGCACATTCCCTTGAAAATAAATGTTAAAATGTTGCTTTTATA
Source organism: Pogona vitticeps (assembly GCF_051106095.1). NCBI lineage: Eukaryota > Metazoa > Chordata > Lepidosauria > Squamata > Agamidae > Pogona > Pogona vitticeps. The sequence goes on along the minus strand of NC_135783.1, from coordinate 226,722,616 downwards.
TGTGTGTGTATTTTGATGTTATTGCTGTTGTTCAGCCCTTAAACTAGAAGAGCATGCAGACCATTGATGAGTACTATAATTACATTTAACTACCTATACATATGTTCATCTTCCGAAACGTTTCTTCTCTGTATCTGCATCTGAAGGTTCCTTGGATTTCAAAAGTGAGGAATGTGATCTACACCCGTTTTCAAACAGAAAAACAGGAAAATGTAAAGGGCAGGACACTGCGGTTATTACCTTTGGGCACACAGACACCAGGGTGAGTGCTGATTCCCTGTTCAAGATAACCTTTCATAAGTAAGCCCAGCTGCACCTATTTTCAAGGAACCACAAAATATACACTGCAATATAATCTCTCTGTGAAATGAAAGTTGACTAACAAAATCAAGGTATACATTCAAGAGAGACAGTTAAGAATTTTGTGTTGTTCATTTTCTGCAAGTTTCCAAAATTTTTAGATTTCATTACAAATTTGATTGAAAGGCATTGTTTTTTTTAATCAATGACAGGAGGAAGTAAAGCTGATAGTCATCTACTTCATCAAGATATACTCTTGTATCTCTTGTGCCCAAATGGGGCAGGTACGAGAGAAGCCTCTCAAATGCCAAGACTTAACTTTTAGTGTGGCACAAATTAATATGGCTTACATAATTGCAGAAACCAGTATCTTTTTGTGTAATTAGGGCCTCCAAGGTGGTAGAAAGTATTTTTAGAAACAGGTCAGGGTGGCAGCACAGCCAGCCTAAGTGAACAGGATGAAGTCAGGTATGTAAAAAGAGGCAGACAATGCAAGCTGGATGACAGCTGAAGATGGAAGCAAAATAATGCTTTGTTGAGAGGGTACAGGTTCATATAAGCAGAAGGGGCCAGTGGTGGTCCAGGAGGGGAAAAAGAGAAGCTTTTGGTCCATTTCCCTACAGGAGCCAGGTTCCTTGTCACTTGTTCTTCCTGGTGGTGTCTTCTCAAAAGTTTGTCATTATGGAAATGGTGCACCTGTCTCAATCCCAAATTATTTCTGAGTCCTTCATAGACAACAGACATACAACCTGGCTCCAGGCTACTCAGAAACAAGCCGAAATTTGACAATACAGTCTTCACTTTGTTTTTCAGCTTTCAGAATGTCTGCAGCAGGACCTCCATTTAGAGGAGGTTAATAGAGCTTTCTGATAGAGATGGGCATGAATCATTGAACCAGCAGTGCATCATTTGGATGAACAGGCGTTCGGCACTTCCCAGCCCCACCTCCTCCAGTGGGTGCCTGCTCAGAGGCAGCATCCAGGGGAGACAGGGCAGGGAAGCTGGGGCACTGCCCCATTCAAGATAAATGAACTGCTGCAAAATATTCTATAAACCTATTTTGGATGTAGTAAAGATAGAAGTATAAAATGACCCATCACTAAAGAGTTCCTTCATTAATTTAATCAGAGGAAACTTGTCACTACATACATTTCATTGTTCACACTCATAGGCTTCTACATTTGAAGTGAATGACTATCCGTGCATTTATTTATAAATGAACAAACAAACCTGTACAGTATGTCACAGAAGTGAGTACACCCCCTCACACTTCATAAATATTTTAGTATATCTTTTCATGTGACAACACTGAAGAAATGACACTTGGCTACAATGAAAAGCAGTGAGTATACAGCTTGTATAACAGTGCAAATGTGCTGTCCCCTCAAAATAACACAACACACATCCATTAATGTCTAAACCGCCGGCAACAAAAGTGAGTACACCCCTAAGTGACAATGTCCAAACTGGGCACAAAGTATCAATATTTTGTGTGGCCACCATTATTTTACAGCAGTGTCTTAACCCTCTTGGGCATAGAGTTCACCAGAGCTTCACAGGTTGCCACTGGAGTCCTCTTCCACTCCTCCATGATGACATCACAGAGATGGTGGATGTTAGAGACTTTGTGCACCTCCACTTTCTATTTCAGGATGTCCCACAGATGCTCAATAGGGTTTAGGTCTGGAGACATGCTTGGCCAGTCCATCACCTTTACCCTCAGCTTCTTTAGGAAGGCAGTGGTCAATTTGGAGGTGTGTTTGGGGTCATATCATGTTGGAATACTGCCCTGTGGCCCAGTCTCTGAAGGGAGGGGGATCATGCTCTGCTTCAGTATGTCACAGTACATGTTGGCATTCATGGTTCCCTCAATGAACTGTAGCTCCGCAGTGACGGCAGCACTCATGCAGCCCCAGACCATGACACTCCCACCACCATGCTTGACTGGAGGCACAACACACTTGTCTTTGTACTCACCTGGTTGGCGCCACACACACTTTACACCATCTGAGCTAAATAAGTTTATCTTGGTCTTATTGGACCACAGGACAAGGTTCCAGAAATCCATGTTCTTAGTCTGCTTGTCTGCAGCAAACTGCATGCAGGTTTTCTTGTGCATCATCTTTAGAAGAGCCTTCCTTCTGGGACAACAGCCCTGGAGACCAATTGGATGCAGGGTATAGCATATGGTCTGAGCACTGACAGTCTGACCGCCCACCCCTTCAACCTCTGCAGCAATGCTGGCAGCACTCATGCGACTATTTCCCAAAGCCAACTTCTGTATATAACGCTGAGCACGGACACTCAACTTCTTTGGTCAACCATGGCAAGGCCTGTTCTGAGTGGAACCTGTCCTGTTAAACCACTGTATGTTCTTGGCCACCATGCTGCAGCTCAGTTTCAGGGTCTTGGCAATCTTCTCATAGCCTAGGCTATCTTTATGGAGAGCAACAATTCATTTTTTCAGATCCTCAGATAGTTAATTCCATAAGGTGCCATGTGGAACTTCCAGTGACCAGTCTGAGAGGGTGAGAGCAATAACACCTGCTCCCCCTTTACACCTGAGATTTGTGACACTAATGGGTCTCATGGGAGTAAGCATGGGAAGGAAAAGGGCTACTTGGGCCCAATTTGAACATTGTCACTTAGGGGTGTACTCACTTTTGTTGCCCGCAGTTTAGACATTAATAGCTGTGTGTTGCATTATTTTGAGGAGATGGCACATTTACACTGTTACACAAGCTGCATACTCACTGCTTTACATTGTAGCCAAGTGTCATTTCTTCAATGTTGTCACATGAAAAGTATACTAAAATATTTATGAAGTGTGAGGGGGTGTACTCTCTTCTGTGATATATTGTACATATATGAGTACATTTCAGACTCCAGGAAAAGAAATCATCTGGGGAAAACATTGCTTGTTTTCAATAAAAAATAATAATAAATGTTTACTTCAGTTCATTTAGCTATGTCAATAAAATACTCATAGCACTATACTATAAGAAACAAAGTAGAAGGTAAAAAAATGAGGATATTTCATTTTATGTGGTTTGAATTTGATTAGTGATTAGTCACTGCAGCTGAAACCACATGGGAACAGCATTCAAGGTTTTTCCACTGTGGTTCTATAACAACTGGAAAACACTCTTTTGGCTCTCGTCCCATCCTATGATAGGATATTAACCTAAAATCTAATTAATCTAGGAATGAATTATGGCTCCAGAAATACAGTGCATTATAATCAATTTTAAGTGAGTTCCTAACAGAAGATAAGATGAAGAAAAAGCTATAAAATTACCAGAGGTTGATACATTCTGTTTACTATGACTGATGATTTTTAAGGGGATAATTTTGCAATCCATCAAACTTTTGTCAGCTCAAACATCATGCAGCCAAACATATGCAGTAAATTAATTTTTAAATTTACATATTTATTAAAAAATCTTATTGAAAACAGCAAGAAGTAAGCTGTGTTTGAATAATAAAAGAACTTGTTATTCTACTGGATACAATCCCTCCCTTCTCCTATTAAAAAGATGTTATAGTCAAGGCATAATCATATAAATTGCTATCTGAATTAAATAAGCAAATAACTTATTAAGTTGCCCACTAAAACTTAACATTAGTAATTAAGAGACTGATAGAAAAAGTCAACCCAATAAAATCAGTAAATAAGGATGAAATTTAGAGTATGTCAAGACTGTTCCAACTAATCCGTTTTTCCAAGTTATAAATGGAAGGCTAACAGCCATTGTAACCCTCAAAACACAAGCAGGAGAAAAAGCAAGAAAACTACTCTCAAACAGCAGTCATGAAAGACGTATTGAGTTAGGTAAGATTAGGTATATGGTTCCTTGCTTATATTCTTCATTGACCAGGACAGAAAGACAAGGAACTGCAACATTCCTCACTTTACCAGTGAGGAATATCTCTGGAATGGATGAGGACAATGTTTTTGACAAAACTGCCCAAGTTTGCAGAAATGTATGCAATTCCAAGATTTGTGTGAGCTTGTCCCAACTAGAATGACTGTTGCTTTTTTTAATAATCGGAAACACTAATGCTCAAATCCTATTGTCAAAAGTTATGCTGCATAAAGCTACATCACGAGCCTAATGTGGCATAAACTGCAGCACAGGATTTCAGGCTGAATTGTGCTGCTTCGATTTTTCTTAACAATCAGCTGTTTGCTTTGAGTGTGTACTTTGCTTTACAAAAGGAAAGTACTGTAGATAAATGTTTGTGCATATTACACAGAACTTGAAATGGAAGAAAAAGATTCTTTGTCTCACTCTTTGCTGAAGGCGACTGTGAGCCAGGAGGTGAGACGGAGACACCTCTGACAGAAGCACAGTCCATTCCCACGAAGGTAACAGAGAGTGAAAGGGGCTATGGACTGGCAGCTCCCTAAAAACCTCTAGGGAGGATTCCCTCAAGGAGGCCAAAGGGAAAGAACCATTCAAGGGCCTAAGGGTGGGTGGGTGGGAGAGCTAAGAGAACAGTTGGGAAAGGCAGGAAGAAGAGAGAAGTGGGAGGAGCGAGAAGAGGAGACGGAAGAGGAGGTAGAAGCAAGGGAAGGAGAGGAGATAAAAGTCGAAGTCAATTGTTTATTCAATGGTTCTAAAATAAATGTTCAACCATTGCAACCACGATTGGTATCTGTGTTTGAAGATGTGGGTATACAAGAAGAGGGGAGGCAACTTGAGACCCAACCCGAACCCTCAATGTGACAAACCTCATTGAATTTAACGATTACTAGTTGAGGTTGGTCATCATGTCAAGATGGGTCTAAGCAGAAGAAAACAAGGAAACTAGTTAGCACTGATCCCATCCCTAGTTTGGACAATATTTTTCCCTTGATACAAGGGTATGAATAGCTGAATGTGCACAGCCCAATGTACACAGCTGCTCTCTTCACCAGGTGTACCAACCTGTGAACTATATCTGCAGGGAAAAACTGTTCAAAAGCAAGTTATATGTATACCAGTTATACATACAAGTCATGTGTTCAGTTTCCTAATTAAATAAGGAGCAAAAAAACACACAATTTGTAGGTGGCAACAGAACTATATGCTCTTGTGTGCATATGTGGGAGGTGGAGGCAATGGTATTTGGGGATTATTCCTGAATAGTGAATATTAAGGCTGTTGTGCTCAGTAATTAATGTAAAAGCCACACAACACGTTAATTAGGCTCACTGGGGTTCTCATAAAAATAGAGCCTTAAGGATTCACAATCAATCTACACTTGGAATACTATATTAGGAGTACAGTTGGTAATTAATGCAAAGAATCCACACAATATAAACTATGCAACATGGGATAATATCTTCCGAGTGCTTTACCCTGATTGAACTTCTGTTGTCAAAGTCATAGAAGGGCAAGAGCCTCCTTCGTAAGAAATACAATTAGCAGGGACTGCATATCTAGGTTTCAGGTCATCCTGGATGTGAAATTAGTGCCTGAAAAAACTCTTGGTCTCAATGGATGGTTGTTTGTTTTGACTGCAGACGAGGAACTACAAAACTGTTCCCCTTGTCCCATGAGGCACTCAACAAGCAAAGAGAATAAAAACAAGTCCACTTGTTTTGGCTGTGGTGGTGGGAGGTGTTAGGCAACCTGGCACAAATAATACTTTATACCTAATAATGTAAAGTACCATGGAATGTTGATGGCTGCTCCTTTGTGGCATAGATTTTTTACAGATTAGAAGCATCAGAGGAGGTTGTTTGGTATTTTTTAAACAATGAGCAAGATGTTCTCTGCTTGTTGTGTGTATGCACTTTGTTCTTCAAAGATAAAGGGTTCTGGTTTTGCACAGAGATGGTTTGTACAAATTGTTGAGACTTTGACAAGAAAAAAAAGATGCCGTTCTGTCCCTTCAGCGCTGCCTGGGGACTGTACTGCAATGGATGCAGGAAAATGGGCTGATGCTGAACCTGGACAAGATGGAGGTCCTGAGGGTTGGTGCCCCCACTGTTGGCAGTTTGGGTGACTCTCTCATCGGGGGGGTGACCCTCGCTGCAAAGAATGGGGTTCGCGGCTTGGGGATCCATCTGGACCCGGTGCTCACCATGGAGACTCAGGTGGTGTTGGTGGTCTGTACCTCCTTTTTCCACCTTTGGTGGATAGCCTGGCTGCAACCCTATCTCGATACGGGGGTGCTCACTACCTTGGTACATGTGCTCGTAATCTCAAGTTTAGACCACTGTAATGCGCTCTATGTGACGCTACCTTTGAGGTTGATGTGGAAACTCCAAATGGTGCAGAATGCAACGGCCAGACTCCTTAGTGGAGCGAGAAAACACCATCATATTTCTCCCACTCTGGCCACATTGCACTGGCTGCCCATTCAGTTCCGCATTGACTTCAAAGTCTTAATGCTTATGTATAAAGCCCTATACTGTTTAGGGCCTCAATACCTGGTAGAACGCCTACTCCCACCAAGATCTACCCGTATCACTCGAGTCAGTCAGGAGGTGAGGCTGAGGAGCCTGACGCCGAGGAAGGCCCGGAAGGAAAAAATGAGAAACCGGGCCTTCTTGGTGGTGGCTCCTCACCTCTGGAACAATCTGCCTCTGGAGATTCGTGCGGCCCCTTCGCTGGGTATTTTAAAAAACCAATTAAAAACATGGATGTTCAGGCAGGCCTTCCTGCCAGTTAATATTTGATTCTTTTCTCTTCTCTTCTCTTTTCCCCTCCCTCCATATTGAAGTACTGCTATTTGACATAATTTCTTTTTGTTATATTTTTATTTGTTGTTTCATGTGTTTGTAAGCCACCTAGAGTGGTCGCAAGACCAGATAGGCGGGATATACAGTGGTGCCCCGCACAGTGAGGTTAATCCGTTCCGGATTAACCTTCGCTGTGGGAAACATCGCACTACGGAACAGAAAAAGGCATTGGAACACATTAAACAGCGTTTAATGCGTTCCAATGCCATAAAATACTTACCGTTGTGCGATGTTTCCCAGGGACCGGCAGCCATTTTCGCGCCCTCCCCTCGCACAACGAGGGCGCCAAAATGGCTGCCATCAGCTGTCCGGCGGGTCCAAAATGGCCGCCGGAACAGCCGAAAGGGCCCGGGGTGCAGCGTTTTCGCGCCCTTGGTAAGCAAGGGGAGCGCGCGAAAACGCTGCCGGAAGCCCCGAAATGGTTGCGCGCAGCCATTTCGGGGCTTCTGCAGCGTTTTCGCGCGCTCCCCTTTCTTACCAAGGGCGCGAAAACGCTGCACCCCGGCCCCTTTCGGCTGTTCCGGCGGCCATTTTGAAGCCGCGGAACAGCTGATCGGCGGGTCGCAAAGCGGTCAGTAAGTGAGCAGCTTACCGACCTTCGTTCTGCGATTTCCCGCCTATACGGGCACCGTTTTGCGATCGCATTTGCGATCGCTAAAACGGCCTCGTAGAGCGAATTCATCGCTCTACGAGGCGCCCATTGTGCGAGGCACCACTGTAAATAGAATAAATAAATAAATAAAATAAGATGGCACTCATCTTACTCTTTCCTGAAGGTAATGCTTTTGGTAGAGTTTGAAAATATTTCAGAGTTTTGAATTTTGGTTAAATTATTCTTGTTGTGCAGCAGAAGTCCAGAGATTCACAGAACAGAATAGCTTCAAGTTCCCAATTTTAGTCCACCCCTTTTTACTCATCAACGGCACTTACCATCAATAACTCACTCTGAGACATTAATAGTAGAAAGAATAAAATATTTCATTTACTTACAGTGAACGGATCTACAAAACTAACAAAATATGAATGCTTTTCATTAAGAGGCCTTAAGAGACTAATTGCTTCCTATAGACAAAAGGGAGGGAAAAGTTCTTAGCAGAGAGGTGTGGCTCTCTTTGAACTCAGAGGCAAGGAAGGCACTATGGGTTACTGCTGGATAGATTGATAGTCATCCCAACCCAGAAAGGTCCCTCCTAGTCACACCTACTAGCGGAAGCATGTGATGTTGCAAAAACTCCAGCAGAAAACTCCTCATTCAGGAGTCTTAAATAACTGAGACCAATGAATTGAACAAATATTCTTTATATCCCTAAATTTGAGCATTATTTCTGATCATATATTATATTTGCTGATTTTTTTTCCTTTGCCATCTCAGTACAAACAGAAAACAAGAATTCCAAATGGCAGCATAGGTTTTCTGTGATATCTCTCATCCAAGCTAACTAAAGACTATAATACCTCTACAAGAATGTCTTACGAATGATTCAACAGGAAACTGTGGAAACAAAAGTGTGTTTCCAAGTAAGGTACTGGCACTGAAGACTCAGTAACCACAGTAAGATATCTGTGAAGATTCTCAGTCATCCAGGTGAGGTTATCTAGGAGCTGAGTCATGGCAAATGGACTTCTTTCTTATCAGATAATTACAGTAAGCTTTATTCTTTAAAATATAGCCAGGATGACAAGCAGTATTTTTAAAAAAAGAGGACAATTCACTATAAAATGTACCTAACACATCAAAGAAATATACTGGATCTGCTATGAAACTATGCAAATGTTTAGAAGCAATATAGCTCTGATCACCAAACAGCATGTCTCAAAGTCGTAAAAGCCTGTCTCCCATTATGCTCTATTTTGTGAGCTTCTTAAGGGCAAAGAGCTAGTCTCTATTAGACACTGAATTAGATGGACCTCTGATACGACTGAATTGAATTATTCTTACATGTCTGTTTTTTTTAAAAAAAAATAAAATTATCCATGTTTCTGATGGCTCTTTAAAGGAATCCTATAGTAGTGGTTGCCATGTAATAGCAGTGAAAAAGGAAGGAAATGAGTGAACATTATTATACAAAAAGGTTGTTAAGTTTCCACAGTACTACTGAGATGGGTTTCTAATGGCACAATGTGATAGTCCTGGAGATATGAAGAGGACTGGACCGCTAACGAGGTCAAATAAGGCCAAATGTCTACATTAGGTGTATGTGGCCTCCACAAGTAGAATAACTGGGGTTACTTTGGGACTAAATTATTACATCTGTATCTCCAGTGCATGGGTGGGATACAGTTAAAAAGAACGGTGTTGACATTGGTGTATATGAAAATTAATGTTTGAAAAGGTGGAGCACGACATGTATAATTATGTCCACGCAGACATATACATTACCCTGTTTATAACACTGGCTGATCATTTAAAGTTAGCTGACTGAGGCTATCAGCTATCTGTCTATCAGGAAGTGTTTTGTTGACTACTTTTAAGTTATCAAGTGATGTGGGTGGCATTTGACTCATATGAAAATAAGAGAAACAGGTGGGGAGGTAGAGATTTGGCCATAACAGCCACATATTCATAAACAATAATCTATGAATAAGAGTTGGGTACAAGCATTCCTTCCTCATTCTTCCTCTCTCATTCCAGCTCCCTTGTTCAAACTGCTAAAGTGTACCATAGTTTTCTGATACAGTACATCTAAAATGTGAAACTGCAACTTAATTTCACTCTACCATGGATTCAGTTCTTGGTTTGTATGCTAGTATTAAGCCAGTTTCCTGCTTTGTATGTAATGTGATTTACTTTAATGAAAATCCAAATGTTGAAATAATAATAATAAAAACAGTAATCTTAGAAGTGCAGAGCTGGGGGGAACTCTATGTATCATCAAGTCCGGCTCCTGTCATGGAGGCACTGTACCAACATCTGGCTCTGTAGCCGGACACCTAAACCACTGAGCTATCCAGAATGTATAGGGTGAAGATACTGGTGGGTGATGAAAGAATGTATGTGCCCAATGTTCTTTCACCAATTATGAAGCTGGAGTTGTTAGCCAGAATGCTGATATGGAATGTGGAGCAGAAGGGCAATCATGTAAGTATTTTCCCTGTCCTGGCAGGCTCCTCTTCACATCCCTGGTGTCACATTGGTTGCAAGATCAGTCATACAATGGGGTCAACTGGAGGAGGGAAAATACTATATGATGGCCATGATGAGTGCAGCTTTTCTTAAGAAGATATTGGCCATTATGTTCAAATCTGCCCAAAGAGAAAGAGAAGAACTTGGCAGGAAATGACAAAAGGAAGACACCAGTACAACTCAAAAAAAGCGATCTTAAAACGATACAGTAAGAAAACAATATTTACTCATTAAAGCACCCTCTCATTAATGTAGTAGGCTACTGTATACTGGGGAGTGCTTTTGAAGATTACTCAGAAATCTTAATTGATACAATGGTGCAATAACCAGACTACTTTCTAGGACCAGCAAAAAGAACACCTCAAAGTTCTGAAACATAAATATAAGTGCTAGTATTTATTACTAAAGTTGCTTGGAAAATGGTTACTATTGAAAATATGGCCTCCTCTCTTGTGGCCTTGTTTATGTCTTGAAATTTTCTTTGAAGGCTCTTTCCTAGTCCTTCACCTTCGAATATGAGCCAGATTCTATAAACTGGTACAACAGCTATTCAATGTCCTCTCCAGGAAAGTGAGCCTATCACAAAGCTTAGATTTGTTTCAGTTATTGTGCAGTGATCACCGTTTGTGGCTAAAAGGTTGTGGCCAGCTTGGCTTAGTCATAAATTGTGTAGACTGCCATGATACTAAACAGGAATCAAGATTGAACCAGGTATTGATTCCACTAGCATGACTCTTAGGACATTCTTTTCATTATACAACTACATAATATAAATACTTAGGAGAAACAGTTCATGATTTGCCAGAGATGGTAATAAGAAAACAAAGAACCTTGAGGTCTGTGTGTACATAGGCACACATTATGTTGAGAACAGGCATGCTATGTGTTTTTCTTGTCCTGTAAATCATTTTGAAAAATTACTGAATTAATGCTCCATAATGAGCATGGCTACCTATACTACATGTGTACTTCATGATTGTGTCCCGGGGTGCCACATTTACAAGACTCCATGCAGCACATGCAGTCTGCAGTCCAAATATTGCCCATCCCATCCTGTTTATGGTACCAAGTGGTTTTTTATGTATAGCAGTTGAAGCTAATGGCATCCAAAGGTCATATCATGAACAGTCCTGCTCAGGTCTTGCAAACTGAAGAGGATGGTTTCCTTTATTGAATCAATCCATTTCATTTTAGGTTTTCCTCTTACTGACGTACTGGCTTCTGTTTTTGCTTGCATTATTGTCTCTGCTTGCATTATTGTCCTTTACAGTGAGTTTTGTCTTCTCATGTCATGCCCAAAATACGTTAGCTTCAGTTTAGTTATTTTAGGTTTCAGTGAGAGTCCAGGCTTTATTTGATCTTGTACCTACTTAATTGTCATTCTGGTAGTCCACGGTATCCAATGATTCCCCCCCCTTCTCCCAGCTTTCTCTGTTGTCCAGATCTCAAAAGTCTGCATAATAATCTGAAATGCTGCTGTGTTCATACTTTGTTGTTCTCTAGTAGACTTCTCACCTGGAACAGTCATCTTCAAGCATTGTCTGTTGTTTTATTTTCAACCAACTTAACCATAAGGTTTGTGCAGATAAATATTCAGAAGTGGTTTAACTTTGTAATTTTCTCCACAATTCTAACAAGAAGCAGCATAACAGTACTGAAAAGAGTCATTGCAGCTTGCCTATGAAAGGTCCTCCACCAGTGTCATCTTCCACATTCAGGGCTTGAAAATTTTTAGAATGTCTCACCAGTCAGTCCAAAATTTCACCAGTCAGCATGACTGGACTATAGCCTTGCAATTTATGTTTAAACTTAAATTTAAATTTAAATTAGGCACTTTCTACATAACAATGTATACAAACCCAAAATAAACATACCCCCAGACTTGGCTTGTTTTATTATCTGTGTGCCTGTAAGGTTATGAAGCTTGTGCTTTGAATGCCTTTCTTTTGAATGTCTCTAGCAAAAATAAAACTGAAGTGCCTGGCCCTGTAAGGAGCCAGGCGATTCGGTTGAAATTGGAAGCAGGGAATCGCCATATTCTCCAGCATGGGAATACTCTACATTCTCCTGCAGATCTATATAACTATGTGCCACTCAAACTCTCTTTTTGCGAGAAGAGGGCTGCCTTCCTTTTGCAATGGGAAGGGGAAGGGGAGGACTGCAGGATCAGGGGGAGAGAGAGAGAGAGAGAGAGAGAGAGAGAGAGAGGACGGAGAGAGGCAAGGAGGGAGCTGTGGCTCATCAAGCAGCATTTTTTCACTCATCACAGACGAGTGGATTTTTCAATCCCTATCCATGTTACTGCTGCCTGTCAGAAATATCACTGCCTCCATCACCTTTGCAACAATCAATTCCGAACTGCTGATAAGACCATTAAGGGAGAGGGGATGCATCTCAGCCTGGTGTTTCACTTTTGACCATTCTGACTTGGGACACCTTGCTGGGAGTCTAGCCTCTTGACACACTCCTGTTACCTTCTCTGACACACACAGTCCCTTCACCATGTTCAGGTGTCCATCTAAGAAGGTACACCTACATGTGAACCTACATGAGCATGAAATACAAATACATTGCACATCTTCTCTTAAAGGGCCTGTGTCACATGGGGAACTAACTCCAGCAGTGCTTCACTTCTGAAACACACACAGATGTTTGCTTACTCCTCAGATACCTGAGGTTAGGGGCAAGGTTTCCAGACTGGAAGATGGATTCTGCAGACATTTGTGCCCAATTTATCTACTTTTACACAACAACCACTGGAGAGGATTATGGCGCTTCTGTACTGCAACAGAATATTGTTATGATAACAGAGTTAAGATGTGAGCCTTGATGGTTTGTAATGCCACTGCAGATTCAAGGGAAGCAGCAAGCTAAGATTCAACTGATTAAATTCTAAAATACATCTGTGTGGACACAAATATAGTTCAAAATGAAATTTAATATCTGACAGGCAAATCAAAGGTACTTTCCTAGGACATGGCCTATTTAGCTTAATCCAGAAGAAAATAATAATAATAAAAATGATATGCAGCAGAAAGGTAATTCATGCCAAATACCAAACCAGACTGCAGGAGACATCCATCACCTTCTGGAACATTAGAAATAAAAGTAATAGGGAGAAGACGCTAAGTACAAGAAACAGAAAATGATGGATGGTGAGAAGGCGAGAAAAAGCAGGACAACTCACACTTGTGTCCAGGAAAGATGCCAAGATCTTTGTTAAGAATAATCACTTAGGATTTAAAATTTAAATAATGTAATCTGGAACTCTGAGGGAATGGAGGTTAGCATCCCTCTGTGCTTGTCCTTCTGAGAACAGACAAAGATATTTTGTAATTCAGGTACATTTTGGACATGAAAGCTCATGTGTCATTGTGTGGCATGGAAAAGAGAACTAATTCCTTGGGATCTGGCTAGGGGCTAAATCCAAATGTAGTCTCTACTAGAACAGGTCAATTGACATCAGTTGAGCTACCATCCTCTTCATTTCAGTGAGTCTATTCAGCTGGCACTACAGTTGAACTGAGTCTATTTTTCTAAGTGTTGTATTATTTACCCAATTTTATAATGGTTTTAGTCTGTATTTTATTATTTGAATGACTGTCTTGGTGGGTCATAATTTAAATAAATATATATTTTTAAAAAATCTATATTTGAACCCATAAAACTCTAATAAAGCGTAGGTATCAGTGAAGAAAACGTCTTTGCTGACAGCTTGCTTTTGCATTAGAGGTTGCAGTGGACATTTTAAAAGGTTGATGATAACTTTGGCAATAATGCATCCATTTTGTTCTACATTAGCGAAAACAGGTTTTCCTAACTAAGCTAACCCTTCCTAACCCTAACCCAGCCTTGTGCCACGGTTTCCTCTTTGGTTTGGTTATAGCAACAGATCTCATAGATTTTCATGTACCAAATTCTGAATGACAACTACTGCATTTTTATTCCCTTCTACCCAAGAGTTGTTAAATGGCTGGCTAGCTCAGTGGTTTAGGTATATAACTGGCTGCAGACCAAGAGCTTAGGAGTATTGTTCCCCACTTTGCCCTGTGCAATGTAGAGCCAGCTTGTGTGTCCTTGGACAAGCTGTATAGTCCCTGGCCCTGCAGAAGAAGGAAATGGTAAACCACTTTTGAATACTTCCTACCTGGAAAACTCCGAAAAGAGTCATAAGTCAGAATTGATTTGATGGCACACAATTACAGTATTATTATTAATGAAGAGTCAGTAAGTGACCAGATCATTATAACCTGAACAGTTACTTATAAAAAGTAATTCAATATGTTTACAGTCATGGCCAAAAATATTGGCACCCTTGCAATTCTGTCAGAAAATGCAACACTTCTCTCAGAAAATTTTTGTAGTTGCAAATGTTTTGATACTCACATGCTCATTTCTTTGATTTGTGTTGGAACAACACAAAAACACAGAGAAGAAAAGCCAAATCCGATACAATCCCGCACAGAAACCCAAAAATACACTGGCCAAAATTAGTGGCATCCAGTCAAAATTGTAAGAAATAATTGCTTTTCAAACATCATCATCATCATCATCATCATCATCGTCATCGTCGTCGTCGTCGTCGTCATTATTATTATTATTATTATTATTATTATTATTATTATTATTATTATTATTATTATTATTATTATTATTATTATTATTATTACTACTACTACTACTACTACTACTACTACTACTACTCCTACTACTCCTACTACTACAGTAGTGCCTCGCATAGCGATTGCTCCATTTTACGACGAAATCACTTTGCGATGGGCTTTTTGCCATCGCAAGAGTGATCGCTTTGCGATGGCCCCTATGGGGAAAATTCGCTTTGCAATGATCACGGGGAAGTGATCATCGCAAAGCCCCCATTTTTGGGATGATCATCCCAAAGCCCCACCAATCAGCGGTGCTTCGTCTCTCTCTCTCTCTCTCTCTCTCTCTCTCTCCACCCCTCTCAGCTCCAGCCTCGGCAGGGAGACTGAGGCACCACTGCGCCACCCTGGCCGAAAAAGACCCTCTGCGCCTGCAGCAACCTTCAGTCTCCCTGCTGAGGCTGGAGCTGCGAGGGGTGGAGAGAGAGAGAAAAAGACGAAGCACCGCTGATCAGCGGGGCTTTGGGATGATCGCTTCCCCTGCCGATCA
Organism: Pogona vitticeps; assembly: GCF_051106095.1. Classification (NCBI taxonomy): domain Eukaryota; kingdom Metazoa; phylum Chordata; class Lepidosauria; order Squamata; family Agamidae; genus Pogona; species Pogona vitticeps. The sequence goes on along the minus strand of NC_135783.1, from coordinate 226,707,308 downwards.
GCTGTGCTTTCTCTCTCTCTTGCTACCCCTCGCAGCTCCAGCCTCAGCAGGGAGACTGACAGCCTCGGCATGGAGACTGAGGCACTGCCGCGCCATCCTGGCCAAGAAAGACCCTCTGCGCCTGCAGCAACCTTAAGCCTGGGCCAGGGTGGCGGTGGTGGTGCCTCAGTCTCTCTGCCGAGGCTGGAGCTGTGAGGGGTGGAGAGAGAGAGAGAGAGAGAGATGAAGCACAGCTGATTGGTGGGGCTTTGGGATGATCGCGGGGAAGCGATCATCGCAAAGCCGCGCCAATCAGCTGGATGAAAATGGGGCCTTTGCGATGATCGTTTCCCCGCGATCATTGCAAAGCCCCCATTTTTGCACAGCTGATCGGCAGTTCCAAAATGGCGGTTGCTGTTTTGCCTCGCTTTAGAGGCACCCAAAATGGCCACCGCTATGAAGGAATTATGCTTAAGGTTAGTTTCTAAGCCCATAGGAACGTATTAAACGCGTTTAAATATGGTCCTATGAGCTTTTTTAAATTGCTTAGTGATTAAATCACTTAGCTATGTTTTTCCTGGAATGGATTAACGTCGCTAAGTGAGGCACCACTGTATTGTTGTTGTTGTTGTTGTTGTTGTTGTTGTTGTTGTTGTTGTTGTTGTTGTTGTTGTTGTTGTTGTTGTTGTTGTTATAATTATAATAAGAGGTGTGGGCAATATAGTAATCACACCTGCAACCAGTTAAGATGGAGAAAAGTTGACTCAATCTTTGTGTTGGGTGTGACACTGAGCATGGAGAAAAGAATGAAGTGTAAAGAGTTGTCTGTGGATTTGAGAGAAAAAAATGTGGAAAAACATCCAGCTCCATCCCCAGAGATCTTAATGTTCCTGTGTCCACTGTGCGCAATATCATCTAGAGGTTTACAGCCCATGGCACTGTAGCTATCCTCCCTGGACGATAGGGAAGAGCAAAATTTCTTAAAAATTACAACAAAGGGTTGTTCGAATGGTGGATATAGAACCCAGATTAATTTCCCAACAAATTCAAGCTGATCTGCAGACACAGGGTACAACAGTGTCAGCTCACACTATCCGTTGCCATCAGAATGAAAAGGGACACTATGGTAGGAGATCCAGGAGGACACCATTGCTGACACAAAGGCATGAAAAAGCAAGACTGGGATGTGCTAAAACGTATGTGACAAAACCACAATCCTTCTGGGAGAATGTACTGTGAATAGATGAGACAAAAGTAGAGTTTTTCGGTAATTCCATGGCACTGTTTACAGAAAAAGAAATGAGGTGTTCAAAGAAAAGAACACAGTCCCTACAGCCTGTGGAGAGATCCCCAAACATCTGTGGAGAGATCTCAAAAGAGCAGTTGGAAGAAGGCATCCTTCAGACCTGAAGGCCCTGGAGCAGTTTGCAAAAGAAGAGTGGTCCAAAACTCCAGTAGAGAGGTGTAAAAAACTCATTCATGGTTACAGGAAGCAATTGATTTAAGTTATTTTTGCCAAAGGGGGTGCAACCAAATATTAAGTTAAGGGTGCCAATAATTTTGGTCAGTGCATTCTTGGGTTTCTGTGTGGAATTGTATCAGATTTGACTTTTCTTCTCTGGTTTTAATTTTTGTGTTGTTCGAACGCAAACCAAAGAAATGAGCATGTGAGTACTAAAACATGTGCAATGGCAACAATTTTCTGAGAGAAGGGTTGCATTTTCTGACAGAATTGCAAGGGTGCCAATATTTTTGGCCATGACTGTATATTCCCAAGGCCCTAAAGTTATCAAGTACTGCTATAATTTCAGAAGTAGCTCTTTACTTTTTTGGTGCAGTTTATAGAAATAAGCACCTGACTATGCCAAGCCAGTGACCTGTGGCAGAGAATCCTCTTCTCCTACCCGCCGCCTCATCACTTCAACCCTCACAACAGAGCAGGAGGCAGCTCTTGAACCTTCTCTGCCATTTAGGGTGCTCTGAGAGAGCTCTTACTGTTCACAGTTAAAAGGCAGCTGCTCTGCCTTTGTACAACTGTTCAGCATTTTCTCCTTTAGCAGTTTATGTGGGTTAGACAAGAAAGGAAGAATCAATGTGAAAATGTGGTATGGATGCCAGCCAAAGACATCTTTGTTTAGGCCTTGCATACCCTTTAATTACTGAGGCGGTGGGATTGCCTAGTAAGAGCCTCACTAGTAGCATCCATTGTGAGACACACACCATCCTGCATTTATAAATAAGGTGCTTCCAGACAGAAAGCTCCTGCTGTTCACAACTGAAAGGCACTGTGCAGGTACTCCATCATTTTTAGAATTTCTATAGTAAAGAAAAAAAGGATGAAAGGTGCAATGGGAAAACACACGAGGGCTGCAAACGGAAGACAATAACATCTGGACCTGCCATAAACATTCATGAACAAGATCCTGAAACTGCTGAGTCAATGTCTGGAAACATCTCTTTAAAAAATTAAGTGTACCACAAACAAAAAAATGAGGTTATCTCTAATTTATGGGAAATCTAGACAAAGATAATTCCTCACACACCAGATTTACTGTTCAGAATTTTCATTTTTAATCATGGCCAGGATTGGGTGAAAGGTATGTTTGTATTATGATATGTAGTTCAGCTAGTTTGTGTCACAGATTTGATGACAAGACTTAACAGCAGAAACACACTCAGAAATAAGTTAAAATAAGCTAAAACTAATATTATCCTTATTTAGCCCCAACATACCTTTAAAAAGACGGCCAGAATCCTGTTGTGGGTAAGTCAAATTGCATAACTCATTGCAACAAACTGTTGCTAACTATTGTATTTTGTTTTATGTATATGTTGACATTTTGGTTGTAAGCTGCCCAGAGAAGTGGCTTGTGTGGTGCTGGTCAAGGTCAGTTTAATAAAAGCCAAAAGGCAAAAGTCTACTGCCAAGTAACTTGAGATGCCTTCTCTTGGAGTGAGGCAAATTTTATTTGATTGCTTGACTGATAGAGAGATATAACGCCCCCATTACTGCACACACTACTCTGGGCAATTTACAAGTTAAAACCTAAAACCCCACAGACACCACAAAATGATACATATAACAATATGGTGATTTTAGAAACCATACAAAATGGGAGAGAATAAGAAAAAATTA